>NC_138551.1:92230225-92575225 GCF_964273705.1 Natrix helvetica
AGAGCCAGTTTGGCCCAGTGTTGAAGGCACCATGCTAGAAAGCAGAAACTGTGAGTTCAAGTCCCATCTGAGCCATGAAAGTCAACTGGGTGACTTTGGGCCAATCACCAGAAGATAGTGAGTTCTAGTCCCACCTTAGCCATGAAAGTCAGCTGGGTGACTTAAGACCAATCACCTGAAGATAGTGAGTTCTAGTCCCACCTTAGCCATGAAAGTCAGCTGGGTGACTTTGGGCCAATCACCAGAAGATGGTGAGTTCTAGTCTCACCTTAGCCATGACAGTCAGATGAATGACTTTGGGCCAGTCCCCCCCCCCCACTCTCTCTCTCAGCCCAACCAACCTACAAGGTTGTTGTTGTGGGGAAAATAAAAGAGGAAGGTGTGTCAGATATGTTCACCATTTTGAGTTATTTGTAAAAAAAAAAAAAAAAACCAAGGTGGAATACAAACAAACACACAAAGAAATAAAAATAATCAGAGGATACTTTCACCATAAATCAGTGCAGTAACTCTATCACTGCACAATAGGAAAAGTGCTTTTATAACTTAAATCTCTGGGTTTATTTTTAACACTTACAGTGATTATATCTAATTCTCACTTATTGATTTTCAATTCTGAGTTAACCTAGCTTAGTTCTAACCTTCCACCTTTATGGCACCACTAAACCTTCCCTTATCTTTCCTCATCTCTAAACAGTTTTCAGTGTCTTACATGTAGTTTCCAAACAATGCTCCTCTTAGATTTACGTCAGGGTTCCAAGTAACACCCCTAACGAAAGAAAACTCCAAGGCCTGAGTTTCCTCAAAGTTCCATTTTATTAGAGATGTCATATTGTCACATCTGGGAAAACCTGAATCTGAAAGTTTGCAGATTTTCTCCACCCAAGTGAAAGTCCAAGTCCCTGTCCAACACCCACATATCCATCACATGGTCCAATCAGGTACTGTCCAAACTGGAGATACCTCCCAGTCACACCATCATGGCTGCAGGGCAAGGTGTCCTTGACTCTCTGAGAAAAGAATGTTATTTAGACTATATATCTCCCATACTCTATATAATCCTCCCTCGCATTTTCCCACAGTAGAAAAAATGGTAGGTTTGAAGGCCCAATGTAAAAGATGGCTTACAGGTCTGACAGGCTGCCCCCTCAGCAGAAAATTGTGTCCTGTAATGAGAGTAACACAGGGAGTTAAAATCATACACCTAATCCCCTGTTTGTGGAGATTTGAGTTGAGGGATCCTCCATAATTCAAACATCATTTTCAAAGGGACAACATGATGTTCTGAAACCAGTGGACTTGATTCAAAAGACTGGGATATCCCACAGGAAAAGATGGTGAATACCAGTCAAGTACTGTGGTGAAACTGGGATCATTTTTTTGTTTCCCCCAAGTAGCTGTAAGAAGCAGCAACAAAGACTCCAAACATTTTTCCCCCAAAAAATTTTAATTGTCTGCTTTTAAAGGTGATATGGACATTGTGTCTATAATAGAATGTAGCCCTCTCAAAATGTACCAAAGCAGAGGTGGCATTCAGCCAGTTCTGACTGGTTCTGGCGAACCGATAGCAGAAATTTTGAGTAATTTGGAGAACTGGCAAATACCACCTTTGGCTGGCCCTGCCCAATCTATTTGCTGCCTCCCAAGTCCCAGCTGACTGGATCTTCTTTTGTTGCCCCGCACAGGAGAATGGAAAGCAGGTTAGTGGGGTGGGGAGGGAATGGGGATTTTGCAGTATCCTTTGCCCAGGATACTGCAGTATTTTGTAGTATCATTTCCCTGCCACACCTACCAAGCCTCACCCACCAAGCCATGCCCATCAAGCCATGCCATGGCCACAGAACCAGTAGTAATTTTTTTGAATCCCACCACTGTACCAAAGGACAGTTGATGTGATTCTCCTATGTCCTTATTTGGCTCTGCTTGCAGTCCTTCTGATGTCAGTCTGTCTGTCATCAGTAGATCAAAGCTTGCTCTTTAGCTGCTTCTATATTTATAACAGCATCTGCCACTGATTCTAAAATGAGAGCCATTGAATGCAATAATGGCAACATCGGAGTTTGCCCAGAAAATGGGCAAGAGCAGCATCGAGATGGAGGAACCAGCTCGTCTGTGAAAACTAGTCCAATAAAGGAGAATGCTTGTAGCTCGGGGTTGAAATGGAGTGAGGGTCCTTGGTGTCCAATGTTGGACACCAATGTCTCCAATGTTCCTTCTATTTTTTTTTCAATGTGAGCAGAAAAGTATAGTGTTTGAGCGGCACATTTTCATGCCTGAGCACCTGAATTTTTTTCACAGATGTCACCTAAGACAACAACGAAATCAGCATTATTTGAAACTTAAAGTTATGTTTTTTCAAGGTACCCGCTTAACTAAAAGTGTTATATAATATCGGTATCACTTAACAACGCTCCTATTTAGCAACCAAAATGTTGGCTCAGAAACTCTGGCATTTGAAGCACAGAAGTCTTAAAGCTGTCAAGTTACAAGACCCTTGCACCCCTAACCCTTTAGAAAAAAACCCAGGGGTCTTCAAACCTGACAGCTTTAAGACTTGTGGACTTCAACTCCCAGAATTCCTCCTCTAGTCACGTTGGCTCAGGAACTCTGGCATTGAAGCACGCAAGTCTTAAAGCTGACAGCTTTAAGACTTGTGGACTTCAACTCCCAGAATTCAGCCTCCAGTCATGTTTCAGCGACGTCATCTGCATGGATCTGCTCCATCTTTGGTTTCTTCATCGTGGGCAGGGCTGCCACTGAAGATGCTGACGAGCCCCCGCCGCCACCAGAATAACTGCTGCCACCTCCTCCTCCTCCAACAGCACCACCACATTTGCTGCCCGGCGCTGCGGCTGAGGTGAAGCCAGCAAAGCTCCCGCTGGTGCCCCCACCCGTGGCAGCGGCGCCTCCCCCTCTGCTCAGAGTACCTGAGCTCAGCCCCGCATTACCCCTGCCTCCTACTCCTACTCCTCCGTGCTTTTGAGGAGCCATGAGGCCTTTTTTTTTCCTGCTCCCATCCCCCCCGCCGCCTTCCTACTGGCTCCTCAAAAGCACGGTGGAGGAGGAGGGGGCAGGGGTGACACGTGGCTCAGCTCAGGTGCTCTGAGCGGAGGGGGAGGCGCCGCTACCACGCGCGGGGATGCCGGATGGAGCTTTGGCGGCTTCACCTCAGTCGCAGTGCCAGGCGGCAAATCCGGCAGTGCTGTTAGAGGAGGAGGAGGTGGCAGCAGTTATTCCAGTAGCGGCGGGGGCTTTGGGGCTTCACAACTACAGTCAGTCGCCCTGTGCTCATCAAAACAAGTCCGGGGAGGTCCTTTGCGGGTGGCCAGTTCTAGCTGCCTGCAAAGGACCTCCCCAGCTTCCGGAGCCTGTGGCAGTAGAAATCACTGCGCGGCAGTTGAAAACTGCTGCGTGGTGTTTTCTTGTCACATGAGTGGCTGCGCAGCCACGCACCTTAGAGGGAACATTTGTGCTCTGTTCAGCTCGGTTGCAAATGCTTTGTCAGTGCACTGGTGTTGTTACCTAGTTTGTGTCATGAAATGTCTGGAAGAAAACAACCAAGTTCAGAGAACACTAAGAACTCCACAGTCTTCCTCCTCTTCCTCCTCCTCTTCCTCTCCACACCCCACACTCCCTGCTAGCATTGATGTTGTTACCTAATTTGGGTTATGAAATGTCTGCAAGGAAACAACAAGTTCAGAGAGCACCAAGGACCCCACAGTCCTCCTCCTCCTCCTCCTCCTCCTCTCCATATCACACACTCCCTTCTAGTACTGATGTTGTTCCCTAGTTTGAGTCCTGAAATGTCTGCAAGAAAACAACCAAGCTGAGAAAGCACCAAGGACCCCTCAAACTAGTATAAGTTAAGCATTGTTTGGGGACATCATGTAAGGCAGCGATGGCGAACTTTCTTGACAGTGACAACAACCAGTGGTTTGCCTCCAGAAGTTGTGGGTGCTCCATCGCTAGAGATTTTAAAGAAGAAATTGAGCAACAATTTGTCTGAAATGGTCTAGGGCAGTGGTTGGCAAACCGCGGCTTGCGAGCCACATGTGGCTCTTTGGACCCTTGAGTGTGGCTCTTCCGCCACCACTGCGCCTCCTCACATTCCTTGTCTTCCGACCGCGGCCCCAACATAGGTGTGCACCCACCCCACACAATTACAGCCCAGAGCAGGACCAAAGCCCTTCTCCCAACTGGTCCTTCCTCCCTTGGAAGGCTTCGGAGGGAAGCTTCTGCAGAAGCCTGGGTGAGTGAGAACAAGCTGTGCGCGCGCGCCTATGTTTTCCACAGCGTGGAGCAGTGGCGAGGGTCTGGGGGGCCGGCAATGACTCCGGAGTCATCGCTGGCCGCACAAAGTCTTGCTGCTGCTCCACACGGTATTTTGTGGACAGAGACAGACAGACAGACAGAGGCACACACACACACAGAGAGAGAGAGAGAGAGAGAGAGGGAAGGAGGGAATCAGAGAGAGACTGACAGACACACAGAGAGAGACAGAGAGAGACAGAGAGAGAGAGAGAGAGAGAGAGAGGGAGGGAGGGAGGGAGGGAGGGAGGGAGAGACAGATAGACAGAGAGACACACAGAGAGAGAGACACACACACAGAGTGAGTGATTAAGTGAATGAGTGAGAGATAGACATACACATACATACACATACAGAGTGACACACAGAGAGAGGGAGAGGGACAGAGACAGACAGGCAGACACACAGAGAGAGTGAGAGACAGACACACACACACACTCACACAGAGAATGACAGAGATGGGGGAGAGAGACAGAGAAAGGGAGAGCGACAGAGACAGACAAAGAGACACACAGAGAGAGAGAGAGTGAGAGACAGACAGACAGACACACACACACACACACAGTGACAGAGATGGGGGGAGGGAGGGGAGAGAGACAGAGATACAGAGAGAGAGAGACAGGCAGACAGAGAGGAGAGAGAGGCAGAGAGAGATAGAAATAAAAAGAGAGGGAAAGAGAGAGAAAGAAAGAAAGAAAGAAAGAAAGAAAGAAAGAAAGAAAGAAAGAAAGAAAGAAAGAAAGAAAGAAAGAAAGAAAGAAAGAAAGAAAGAAAAAGAAAGAAAGAAAGAAAGAAAAAGAAAGAGAACTTATGACCACAACTGAGCCCAAATTTTGGTTGTTAAGCAAGAGCATCATTAAGTGAGTTTCACCACATTTTCCAAGTTGGCCACGCCCACCCAGTCACATGACTGCCAAGCCACTCCCATAAAATAGGCCACACCTTCTTTTGGCTCTCAAAAGAAATTTCAATCATTCTCCTGTTGATATTTGGCTCTGTTGACTAATGGGTTTGCTGACCACTGGTCTAGGGTCTCCTGCTTGAGCATGGGGTTGGACTAGAAGATCGCCAAGGTCCCTTTCAGGTCTGTTATTCTGTTGTCTCCAAAGGGCTCTGAGGGTGTGCAACTGAAGTATGTTTCTATAGGTTTAGTTAGGCAATAGCTGGAACTATTGTTTATTAGTTTTGAAAGGAAAAGAGAAGGAAAGTTCATTCATCTATTATATATTTAAGTAGAGAGAATGCCCTTTTCCAAATTAAGGGGATGCATGGCTGGTTCATCACAGATGCACCAAATGTGCTTTGCATATTTCAACCTGTGTGTCCAGCAAATGTGTTGCTGATGTGAAGAGACCACAGAATTCATCCAGATCCAAAATCTGATTGAGAATTAATTCAGAGCTCCACCAATTTGCCCTGAGCATATGTGCTTTCCGCTTCTACATAACAAAGCAGAGGGAAAACAAACCCCCGATGGAAATAATTATCTAAATACATCTGAACTAAAACAACGGAAGAGATTGTAGCCGAAAAAGCTCTAACAGCATCTGATCAAGGTTTTGGTTTTGCAAAAGAAAAAAGAAAAATGAAAAGAGAATTGAAAATTTTTATGAGGAGCAAAGACAAAGGATTTAATTCTTCTCTGCCCATGTCTATACAAAATTCACAATGCTGTGTCATAACTGGAGAACCTGTCCTTTTTACATTTTCCTAATACCGCTTGCTAGGAATGATATGTGAGCTGAGTTAAACAAATGTCATATGCATTTGTTGAATAAATGAATGAATGAATGAATGAATGAATACCATATTTTTCGGATATAAGATGCTCCAGAGTATAAAATGCACCTTAGTTTCTTGGGAGGAAAATAAGAAAAAAAATTCTGCCTCTGCCTACCAGCATCCATGGTATTCATCTGGCTAGCATCCTGTCAGTGTGTGAGAGAGTTGAGGGCTGTTTGGAAACAATTAGTATTTGCTGTGTCAGCAACAAGGAAGGAGACAGCGAGGAGCCTGGGTGTGGCTTGTTCTGTACTAAAGCTGCATCTTGTGCTGATATCTGAAACTAAAACTGAAAGTGAAACTTCTCTCATCTGCTGAACTACCACTTTTGGTATTGTATATTACATTAAGTATATTTACTTAATGTGTTAGATTACATATAAAGAGAAGTTATTGAATCCTGCTGAATCGGTTACTTGTGTGTGCTTTCTGAATGTGATTGTTGCTGCAAACTCTGACACGTCCTTGCAGTAAGTAGCGAACAGCCAAGTCAGCTTCAGCACATTATTGCAGCCTGATTCAGCATGACCAGCTGATTGGCGGGTGGATCAGCTTCCCAGAACTCCCCAAATCAGCTGTTTCAGGCTGCAGGGATTGCCACAGACCATTGCCTTCTCTGTGCCTCACATTTTTGGCTACATTCGGTGTATAAGATGCACTCAAATTTCCACCTTCTTTTTTTTGGGGGGGGGGAGTGTGTCTTATACTCTGGAAAATATGGGAAATAAATAAATAAATAAATTCACATCTCATGGATACAAGACAAAAAAGGGAAAGATTATTTGTTTGTTTGTTTGTTTGTTTGTTTGTTTGCTTACTTGTTTCTTTGTTTATTTGCTGCCCATCTCATATCTAATGACTCTGATCCTGATCATCAGACTTTGAGATCAAGCAGCAAATAACAGGATGGTAGGCAATTACTTGGTAAGATGTTCTTCAAATTTCATAAATCTGACAGTGAGAACAATCAACCCATGGAATAGAAATTGCCTTCAGAACTTGTGAGGGCTTCATCACTAGAAGATTTCAAGAAGGGATAGGGGTGTGGGCAGAATTTTTGGAAACTAGGAAGTGGAAGAGGGTAGAAATGGGAGAAATAACTAGATTGAATAGCCAAGAAGTAGATGCAGAAAGAGGTAAAAGTCTAAGAGAGGAATATGGAAGGCAATTCAAAAAAAAAGCATAGCGAATAAACTACTAAAGTGGGAAAGAGGTGATGGATAAATGATTTTTCTTTCTTATTGTTCTGATTTGCTTTTCTTTTTCCCCCTCCTTCCTTTCTTTTTTAGGTAGGAGACATGATTAAAATGTAGGTAGGATAGAAAGAAAACAACTCTTAATAAAAAGGTGATGTGATTAAAAGTTAGAATAAGAGAAAGAAATAAGACAAAGGGGGAATATTAGTGTATACACTTTTATATAATAAAATAAAAGCAACAGCAAGAGAAAACATAGAATACTTAAATAATGATAGATGATAATTTTATATAAATGTGTATTACTATTAGAAATATATAAGTTGGTTGAATGTAATAACTATGATTAATTCTACTAGTTCTATTTGTATTAGAATGTATGACAGCCAGGTGCCACACTGTTCATGCATTGGTACATATATATAAAATAAAATAAAAGAATAAAAGAGACTCGACTGCCATTTGTCAGAAATGGTGTAGGGTCTTCCTCCTGGGCACAGGTTTGGACTAGATGACCTACAAAGTCCCTTGTAGGGCTGGTGGCAGACTCGGACGATGAGGAGGTAGAGGGAAGAACTTGGGCCAGTTCTGGAGCCTGGGAAAGCTTCTGATAAATGCTCATCATCAGACATAGAGATAGACCCAGGGCTGTCTGACATTTCCCAGCCACCAGAGAGGCAGCTGCCTTTGGAGGCTGAGATAAGTGAGGAAGAAGAACAGCTGGGGCCTGTTCCAGATACACATATGCGGAGAGCAGTTAGGAGAGGTGAACAACAGAGGACAAGGAGTCGACTCAGGAAGCAAATCAAATGTGGATGCTGAATGACCCCTCCCTGGCTGGGGGATAAATAAAAGGAAAGGGGAGTGGTGGTCATAGGAGACAACAGTTCGTATTTCTGAAGATTTTGCTCATTGTGTTTCGTGCAACTAAAACTGCTTGCCAGAACTTAATTTGCAGTCTTTCAGCTGGGAGCTCACAGCGTTGCAATTATCACACAGAGCTGCTAAGATCTGTGGCTGCAGTTAATTCCTTGCAGGATTCTTGCCTGGAATTTTGGTTGGTGAATGCAATTAATTCACAAGAGGTAAATAAAGAGCAGGGGTTTTTTGTGTTTCTTGTTTCTGCCAAGGGTCAGAACACTACTATCCAAAAGTAGAAGTCTCTTGTTTAAGAGGAGATAAGTGATGATCCTGAAGAGTTAGATATAGGCCATTGCCTTTCTGAGCCCCTTTAGGTTATTCTGCACTGGACATGTGAACAATCATTTTGCACACAAAAAACCCACATTTTTTTTAAAAAAATGTAAATCATATTTGGAAATTGAATGCTTGTACATTTGCAAAATTATGGGTAGATTATGGGAAGAATTTTGATTGATAAAATGTACCATGAAGGCAACCACCTATCACCAAATAACCATATATCTGAATGCAATTTGGAGGAGGGTTTTTATAACTTTCCTCATGTTTTCTCTGGATTTGTTTCTCTTCCTTTTCTTAGCTTTTTGATTCATTTCCATGCAAAGTCCTGTACTGCATCTACTCGTCTTTTCTTTTTTTCTCTAAGAAAGCTTGGGTGCTGAACCACCTCTGAAAATAAAGGGGTTGCCACAAAGAAGAGGGAGTCAAGCTATTCTCCAAGGCACCTGAGGACAGGACAAGAAGCAATGGGTGGAAACCAGTGGTGGGTTTCTGGTGGTTCACACCAGTTTGGGCGAACTGGTTCGTGACCTCACCCGAAATAACTCGACCCGGAAGTAACTTCTGGGAACCGGCACCGGCCCCTGTCACTCGATCACTCTTGCCTTCCCGTCGCAGCTCGCTCGCTCCCCTGCCCGTCTGCACTAAACTAGACTAGCCCAACCTGCCGCTCACTGATTGGTACTCCACAAGGGGGCTCCGTTTGGTAGTGGAGGGAAATCCAACATTAGAAATTACATTTGGTCTGGAAATTTCCCGCCTATAAATAAATACCCCGGCAATGCCAGGTTATCGGCTAGTGTATTATAAATTATTTGAACAAAATGGTGGACTTAGTTTGATAGGTTGTGAAAGAAGCACCAGTTTTATCTTCCCAGCCTCTCTTGTCTCGCTTTCTTCTCCATTTTCCTCTTCCTTGCCAAAGTACCAGGCCCTAAATACAAAGCTGTTGGGTTTTATATGTTCCACTTTAATGTTGCCTCTGGTATAAAAGCTGTTTTCTTCAACAAACATTTTTGACTTCTTCAGAGGGCAGTAGAGCTGTGGACTCTTGTTGAAAGCTAGGCCTCCTGTGTTCTGATCGGAATATTACCTCAAGCTTTAAAACTAATTTCTGCCTAGCTCCTGAACTTTACAGGTGTGAATTGAAATGCATATTCATTATTTTTTGCTGCAAGTGATTAAAACACTTGCTCATTAGTATCTCCAGGATTATACTTAGCGATTCTGCCTTGATGGATTGGTAGAAGTCCCACATGTACCTTGTGCGCATATTCTGACAAGTGTTGTCCTCAGGAGTCCCTGAAAGTCCAACAATCCTTGTGAAGAGGCTAATGAATATTTATGACAATGCTCGTCAAACTTGTAGGTCCAAAAGTATCAGAAAGAAAGGGGGGAAACAACTATCTTTGTGATGTATCAGCAATTTAGGATGAGGTTTTATGGTTTGTTTGATTGTCCTTTCAAGGGGAGACATCAATGATTAATAATCTTTTCATTTCTCCCTCAAGATGAACATTAAAAGGTTGTTTGATTGTACAAAAACGTTGTGGATCAACTTCAATCATCGCAAAGCGGCATGTGTTATCTTTACCAAGTTTCCACCAATATGCAGATGACTTTTCATATAGTTTTACATCCTGTAATTTAGTCCCTTGAGAAAATCCCCTTGATTTGCTGCCTCATAGGATTATATGTACATTAGAGTGAAACAGCAGCAGTTGATGTTTTTGAGATGAATGGTTCACTCACAGAAACCTTTTCAAAGTTTGGTATTTGGTACTGGACAAGCAACAAAGGACCGCAAACTTGACAAGCAACAAAATTGTCAGACTATCCTTCCTTCCATTCTAGTGGACATGAGGGATTTTGCGGTCTGGAACCAGAACTGACCAAAAGGGTTAAAAATTCCACATTCAGCTTGGTTAGCTGTTGTGGCACAGTGGTTGGAATGCAGTATTGCAGGCTAATTCACTGCTCACTGCCAGGAGTTCAATCCTGACCTGCTTAAGGTTGACTCAGCCTTCCATCCTTCCGAGGTGAGTAAAATGAGGATCCAGATTGTTGGGAGCAATAGGCTGACTCTATAAACTGCTTAGAGAGGGCTTTAAAGCACTGTGAAGTGGTATACAAGTCTAAGTGCTATTGACTCAACCTTTCTGTCAGGGTTCCAAATAGCATCCAAAAGTAAATCAGAGTCCAAGGCAAAGTATTGTTCAAAGTTCCAATTTATTAAGAGAGCCATGTTGGCGCATGTGGGAATGTGAAATAAATTCACATGCTTTCAGACCGGAATCTGAAAGCTTCCCAATTTTCACCACCTAGTTGAAAGTTCAAGATCTTGCCCCCACACCCACAAGTCCATCACATGGTCCAATCTCCCACTGCCATGCTGGCAGTTTCACCCATCCAGTTCCAGTCAGGTGCAGAGATGCAGAGTCAAAGGATGATCTTGGCTTTCTAGAAATAATTTTGTTATGGCTACATAGTATGTAACTCCTTACAATCCCCCCTCACATTTTCCGACAACAGAAAATGCCTAGTAGAATAATGGAAAGTGTAGCAGACCAAAGATCCAAAAGAAAAATTGGCTTCAGATCTGACACTTTCATCCTTCTGAGGTTGGTCAAATGAGGAGCCAGATTGTTGGGGGCAATAGGCTGACTCTGGAAACCGTTTAGAGAGGGATGTAAAGTGCTGTGAAGCGGTATGGAAGTTTAAGTGCTGAGTACTATTGCTCAAAGCTAAACTTTCTGAAGTTCACTAAAACATTGATTTCTGCTCTGAAATAGATATGGAATGGTATCAGTAGACAACCATAACTTTAAAAGAAACTATTGCAGTTCTAAAGTTATTGTTGACTACCAATGCCATTCCATATTTATTTGTATATATGGCTGTGAAAGTTGGACCATAAGAAAGGCTGAGTGCCAAAGAATTGAGGCCTTTGAACTTTGGTTCTGGAGAAGACTCCTGTGAGTTCCTTGGACTGCAAGGCGATCAAACCGGTCAATCCTAGAGGAAATCAATTGTCTGGTCTTTAGAAGGCTAGATCCTGAAGATGAAACTCAAATACTTTGGCCATCTAATGAGAAGGAAGGACTCATTGGAGAAGAGCCTCATGCTGGGAAGGATTGAGGGCAAAAAAAGAAGGGGATGACACAGAATGAGGTGGATGGATGGAGTCACCGAAGCAGTCGGTGTGAGCTTAAATGGACTCCAGAGAAAGGTAGAGGACAGGAAGGTCTGGAGGAACATTGTCCATGGGGTTGCCATGGGTCGGACATGACTTCGCAACTAACAACATTGCAGTCCAGAAATACCATAGGCTTCTTCTGTCACTAAATTTAGAGCACTTTTTCATGGTATCATCCTCAATCTTTCCAAATCATTTTGAAATTGGCCTGCAACTGTTTTCTGTTCAGCAGATTTCAAAATACTGGGAACTTACAATGATCTCCTTTAATGAATTCTTCAGATGATCAATCATGGTCATTCAATCACTAACTAGTCCTGGCAATCCTTAAAGAAAACAAAACAAAACAAACAAACAAACAACGAACAAATAATTTGATTCTACAAAATGGATGTGTGCATTTATGTGATAATTCATAACCTAAATCATTTGTTTTATTTATACACATATACAAATAAATACACTCATTCTCTCACATAGTGCATGACTCTGGATGACACTCAAAGTTGGAAATGTGAACGTAAAAAAATATAAAAAATAATCAAAGGCAATAATTAATTGCAAGTCAAGGATTACCTTTATTGTGTCCGCAAACAGTCTTTAAGCAGTATACATTAAAAGGAGAGAAATACATTTCAATCGAGCTTCCAAACTGCTTTGGTTTTTCCATCTTCTAATGCTGGAGTCTTCAGAAAGAAAAGCAAGGTTCATATGTATATGTATACCGTAAGTAACAAAATCATTCGTTTCATTCACAGCCAATCAACTGCATAAGGAAAATATTTAAATTGGTGTAAATATTATCCTCAGTACTAGAGAGTGAGACTAGTGTTCTCATTCCTGGAATTCCACTTCTTTTTAAGTCTATTTGACTTCTTTGAGGTCACTCATGTGAATGTAATTACTGTGCATCAAACATGATGTTCTCAACAGCTTGCTTACTACAGAATACAAGTGCTTTCATGGGCAAATGAAACGTTGTATTCTGCTTAAGCAAACCTATGACAATATTCATCACATTATTCTCCTTTTTTTGTTATAGAAGGCCTGATAATAATAATAATAATAAAAACCTTGGGAAAAATACAAATACTTTACAGCGCAATGAAGTATCTCTTTCAAACATTCCTTTATCTGTGAGAGAAATGGAAGAGAAATGCTGAGAGCAAAATTCAAAGATTGTATTTAGTCACTTGTGAAATTCATTTTTTTACTACCAGTTCTGTGGGTGTGGCTTGGTGGGTGTGGAAGGGGAAGGATACTGCAAAATCCCCATTCCCTTCCCAATCCAGGGGAAGGATACTGCAAAATCTCCATTCCCCCCCCCCCACTCCAAGGAAAGGATACTGCAAACTCCCCATTCCCTCCCCACTCCAGGGGAAGGATACTGCAAAATCCCCATTCCCTCCCCACTCCAGGGGAAGGGTACTGCAAAATCCCCATTCCCATCCCACTTTGGGGCCAGCCAGAGGTGGTATTTGCTGGTCTCTCCACCACTCAAAATTTCCACTCTGGTTCTCCAGAACCTGCTGAATGTTATCCCTGTATTTAGTGTCATCTCGGACTTTTATGTGAGGTCGCATTGTGTGGCTTTATAGAGAAAGAGGAAGAGAAAAAAAACGTTCAGATAAATAAAAGCACTGTATTCTAAGAAGCAAATACTGTATGAAAGGAAGGAAGGAAGGAGATTTAGAGCAGACAAAAGAAAGTAATTTTTGACGTAACAGTTAATTAATCGTGGAATTTATTATCAGGAGACATAATAGAGAAAAGTTCTATCAAAGTTTTTTTTTCAGCTTTGAGGAATCAGTTGCACTTTGAGGATCAATAAAAGAGGGAAAGTTTGCCTCCACTGGCTGTCCGTGAACCCTCCGGAAGCTATTTTGAAGGGGGGAAAAATCTGGTTTAAGCCTATTCTTACTCTCTCACAGGAGGCATTCACTAAGAGAAACAGATGAGGAGATAAGACATGGAAAGAACAAGCCTTCTACACACCCCCGATCTATTTTTCAACCAGCTGACATCTTCATCCACCAGTCTTCTCATTCCTCATGAACACTCTGAAGATCAAAATCTACGTACATCTGAGCCAACACATTGGAGACATCTCCACTAATAAATAAATATGGACATCTTTCTTGCAAATGGAAGCAAAGCAGTGTTGGAAGAAATGTCCTTCTGGGTTCAGTTCCAAGCGGGGAGAAAGGCACTGGATTCATGCAAGTTGCTAGGAAAGAAGGTTTATTGATGATGAACAGGATCATATGTCTTGAGGTCCTGGGCAAAAAGGGAAGAGATGCTGAGAATGCCTGAGTTTTATACCCTCTCTGGACTTTTGAATTTGAGCTTGTATTCTGATTGGTTGTCAGACTCCCATGGGGCCATGTAGGGGCAACTCTGTTAGTTGTCCTGAGTGGACAGCTGGCTTGGTTGACTTTTGCTGGGTGATGATGTAATGAATGGGCTTTTGGATTCCTATTATGGCTCTGTCTGAAGGAGGTAGATCTTTGTTTTGTAGAATAGACTGGCTCAGGCCTTAATGTCCCATTGTCAAAGGTGCAGGGATGAGTTTCTGCCTCCCTTTTAGGGGAAATATTCTGCCCTTTTAATATTTCCTAAAATATTTCATTTTCCTAGGAGAGGGGTGGGTACTAACTTCCTACAGCAGGAAAGGGAGGAAATATTTCTAAGAAATATGAATCCTGACTCCTACTTTTCAGATATAGAGAAGCTTGATAATTAACACTGGCTCAGCTTTCACAACTGCTGAGAGCCTAAAAGAAGAGAATCCTTCTTCTTTTTCACAAGATGGTATTCTTTTGGATTTGCCAGAGCGTTCCTTTGAGAGTTGAAATAAGAAAATGTTTCTGAAGTTCTCCCACTACAAGAATGTTCCTTTATCGGCTTTTCTTACTTTTAATTATGGCATGAAGGGTTATTGACTGGGGGCTCCAGAGGGTCTTTTCAGCTGCAGAAAGTCCACAAGTCCACAGCAGTGGTTGCTGCAGAATTTCTTGATGTCTCAATTCAAAAATGGGAATGTCTTCAACTCATAATCTTCAAATGAATCAGGAGTGGGGAGGCAATTCTCTAAGAGTTTTTCCTTTCATTTAGAACTTAAAGCATGCTCAATCAACAAGTTTAAACTGCCCCTGAACCAACCTTCATTCTTTCTTTCCCTTCCTCCCTACCACTCTCCTCCCTCTCTTCCTTCCTTCCTTCCTTCCTTCCTTCCTTCCTCCTTTCCTTCCTTCTTCCTCTCCTTCCCTCCTCTCCTTCCTCCCTCCCTCTCTTCCTCCCTCCTTTCTTCCTTCCTTCTTCCCTTTCCTTACTTCCTCCATCCCTCCTCTCCTTCCCTCCTTTCCTTCCCTACCTCCCTCCCACCTTCCCTCCCTCCTTCCCTCTCTCCCTCCCTCCTCTCCTTCCCTTCCTTCCTCCCTCCTCCCACCTTTCCTTTCTCCCTCTCTCCTTTCCTTCCTCTCCCTTCTTCCTTCCCTTCCTCCTTCCCTTCCTCCTTCCTTCCTTCCTTCCTTCCTCCCTTCCTTCCTTCCTCCCTTCCTTCCTTCTAGAGTATAGAGTTTCCTGCCAGAGCAGGAGGCTGGATTAGAAGACCTCCAAAGTCCCTTCCAACTCTGTTATTCTGTTAATCGTACAATGCAAGAACACAACTCATGTACTGTGCTCAGCTTAATTGGATGGAATTTTTTTGAGGAGCATCTGTCTAGTGAGGAAAGCATCCTTTTAAGATAATTGATTAAAGTAGTAGAATAAGATACATACCAACTGAAGTAGGTGTTGCTTCTCCTCTTAGAAGCTACGTGAACTGCTTTGACATTACAAGGATATGTTGACTAGAAGTTAGAAAATGTGACCCTGCTGTGATCAGCAGGAACTTTCATACATTCATACCATTTGTTCTTCAAATTCTTTCAGAAGAATCTGTTTGCTATTACAGCCTGTTTTACTTGCTAGGTGGGAAAAAAATTTACCCAGTAAGTTCCATGATAAGCTATCATTTTAAAAAAAAACAGTACCTTCTTTCCGTTCCTATCAATTTTGGTCGCCATGATGTAAAAAAGAGTAGAGTAGAGTAGAGTAGAGTAGAGTAGAGTAGAGTAGAGTAGAGTAGAGTAGAGTAGAGTAGAGAATTCTTTATTGGCCAAGTGTGATTGGACACGCAAGGAATTTGTCTTTGGTGCCTAGGCTCTCAGTATACATAAAGGAAAATAAAATACATTCATCAATAATAAAAAGAGGCAACACTTAGTGATAGTCATAGGTTACTGATAAGCAATCAAATTATACTAGAAAATAAATAAAACAATTTACATTCTAAAGATAGAAGCAACATGGTTATAGTCATAAGTAGGGAGAGATAGATACTAGGAAGGAAGAGAAGAAGAATAGTAATAGAGTCTTAGTAATTTATTGACAGTGTTTTGGGAACTAGTTGTTAAGCAGAGTAGTAAGACATAGAATAATAGAGTTGAAGAGACCTTGGAGGTCTTCTAGTACAACACCTTATACCAGGGAGGCAGAACCTTTTCAGCACCAAGTGCCCAAACCGGAACACGCTGGAGTACCAGAAACTCAAAGACCAGCTGGCGGGTGTGCATATGTGTTCCCAGCCAACTGGTCTTCAGGTTTCCGGCATGCAAGCCGGCCAGCTGGTCTTAGTGTGCACTGGAGCACCATAGCCCTGGAAACCTGAAGACCAACTGGCCAGCGCACGAATGCCTGTTTTGGGGGCATTTTTCAGGCCATTTAAGGACATTTTTCGGGGCATTTTCAAGCCATTTTCTAGGGCTCCAGCGCCTGCGAAGACCAGCTTGCCGGTGCTCATGTGAACAGCGGATATCAGAAGAGCAGCTGGCAATGCCCAAAGAGAGGGCTCTGCATGCCACCTCTGGCCCATGTGCCATAGGTTCGCCATCAGGGCTCTATACCATTTCAGATAAATGGTTGTCCACTCTCTTCTTGAAAGCCTCCAGTGATGGAGCACCCACAACCTCTGAAGGCAACTTCTCTTCTACTGGTTGGCCGCTCTGATCATTAACGTGCCCCAACATGTAACCGTATATGGTCCTGACTCGTTTTGTAGAACATCCACCAGGCAAAAAGATGGCTTCAACCATCCCTTTCAATTTTTCAATTATGCAGCTAAAATGTTTAGCAAAGGATTAATTTGAACTTCTTCATACTTCTCCAGCAACTCAACCTTGGTGGAATCCTCAAGGTGGGGACTTTATTCCTTGCTGTTTATTATTTTGAAAGAGATGGCATGCCATGTTTGCAAAAGTGTTTTTATTCTACAAGCACTTACAATGTGCAATCTTGTTTTCCCCCATTAAATAGATTTAATACAGAATAACAGACATCTGTTGTTATAAAATTTACCACTCTCACAGGATGTTGTAAAAACAAGTGGAACTGCCTGGAAAATAGTTCTTTTATTTCGTTCTTTTTTTAAAAAAAAAATCCATTTTCTATTTATTTTATTTTATTTGCAATAGAAAAACATTTAAAAAAAGCATATTTCTTTCCTAATACTTTGTTATGTTTGGTCCCAGTGAGATAACTCTAGAATAGAATAACAGAGTTGGAAGGGACCTTGGAGGTCCTCTAGTCCAAACCTCTGCTCAAGGAGACGACTCTATAATATTTCAGACAAATGATTGTCCAATCTCTTCTTAAAAACTTTCAGTGTTGGAGCATTTACAACTTCCGGAGGCAAGCTCTTCCACTGATTAATTGTTCTAATGGTCAAGAAATTTCTTCTTACTTCTAGGTTGCTTCTCTCCGTGATGAGTTTCCACCCATTGCTTCTTGTCCTACCTTCAGGTGAAAGTAAGTGCTGTGCCTCCTTGAGAAGCTGCCTCAAGGTCACCCAGCTGGGAGAAGGAAGGAGCTGCATACCAAACTGCACTTGGACTGACTGTTATGAAAACAACTTGCCTGAACCTGATTGGTTACACTGGGTCAGGCAGTGAGAGATAGTTAAGGGAGCGGAAAATACAATTTAGGGACTTTGATACAGTTCTGGCTATGCAATACTGCAATACACGTCAACTCTAGTAAAATTATACCTTTCTGAACCAATGGTGCCAAGAGTTGTTGCTACCTAGAGCAACCCATGGCTCTGGAGCTGCATGTGGCTCTTTCATCCCTCTTCTGCAGCTCCCTGCCATTCAAAATATGCATCACAGCTGCCAATGTGCGACACACACCAGCATGCAATTTATTGAGCTTTTTGACCCCCAGTAGGCCAACCATGGATAAATCCAAGAAAAGAAAAGTTTCAGAAGGAAACAGAACGTTTAATTCAACTACATATGCTAGTTTTGTGGTCGCTCAGGAAATAGTCGGGCATGGGAAGAGTTTTGTGACTCCCGGTGTTTTCTTATCCGTGGGAAATGGGTCCAAATGGCTCTTTGAGTGTTTAAGATTGCCAACTCCTGACTTAGAGATTTAAATTGTGGCAGGTCCGGCACTTCGCTCAGCTGCATCTCTTACAATACCTTTGCCCTCCCCCCCAACGTCCACAAAAACTATGTGGATAAAAGCACAGTCCTGACCATGGGGATCATTGCATGCACCTCTTGCTAATATTTTAATATCCATCCTTGCCAGGGCTATTGAATTGATGAGCAGGTCGATCGCAGGTTAAAACATGCTGCTTCCGGAATTGAAAGTGTACTTCAATGTGTACTTCAAATGGAAAGTACTATCTGTGCTCTCATTGGAAAGATTCTTGGCTCATCTTTCTCCTTCTAGGATTCCATTGCAAAAGCATAGAAGCATGCTGGGTTGTTATGTAAAGGAAGCCCAAATGCAAAATTGCATTAGGTGTTTTGCAGGCTGTGTGTGTGAGAGAGAGTGGGGAAGAGGGAGAGAAGGAGAACTGGATCTGGAGAGGCTGAAGACCAAGAGACTGGAAGAGCTCTAAAGATAGAAAAAGACCATTCTTCCACAAGTAATCACAATGTCTATCAGTGGTCCAGGGGACAGATCCATGGCTGGTCGTTTGCCCAGGAACTGTCTGTACTTTTGCCTAATCTCTGGCAAGAGAGAGAGAGAGAGAGAGAGAGAGAGAGAGAGAGAGAGAGAGAGAGAGAGAGAGAGAGAGAGAGAGAGAGAGAGAGAGAGAGATGCAGAGGCAGAGGCAGAGAGAGAGAGAGAGAGAGAGAGAGAGAGAGAGACAAAGGCAGAGACAGAGACAGAGACAGAGGCAGAGACAGACAGACACACACACACATACACACACACACACAGAGATGCAGAGGCAGAGAGAGGCAGAGAGGCAGAGGTAGAGAGACAGAGAGAGACACACAATGAGAGGCAGAGGGAGAGAGAGAGGCAGAGAGACAGAGAGAGAGAGAGAGAGAGAGAGAGAGAGAGAGAGAGAGAGAGAGAGAGAGAGAGAGAGAGAGAGAGAGAGAGAGAGAGAGAGATATGGAGAGACAGGCAGAGAGACAGAGAGACACACAGAGAGAGACAGATTTATGCATATATGCTCTCCCAAGTCTCAAAGCCTACAGAAAATGAGCAATTGTTGTGCAATGAGTCTGATGATTTTATTTTTACAAAACGTTAATTGCCCAATAGCATTCCTGTTAATTTCTCCAGCATAATTCACCTTCATTAAGCAAGCACAGACAGGAACCTGGGTACGTTTTTAAAAAAATGGATTTGGAAGCCAGGAGAGAGGGAAAAAAATTCATACTTTTTGCAAAGAGGTGTTTCTGTGATCCTTCATTGGCTCTATCATCATAAAAACACAGGCATCTAGCCTGTTGCAACCAGGCTGATTAATGCACCTGAGAATTTGCTGCTTTAAAAAAGGCAACTCCTGGAGCACCAAAGTGTTAAATGCAAACTCTACCAACTTCATAATGCTGTTTAATCAAGACTGCCATTATGGCGTTTTCCTTCAAGATAAACCGTTGGTTAAGAGATAATTTCATTGTTTTACATGCTTTCTGGTTTTAATGAGCATGAAACCCCCATAAAATGGCTGCTTTTCAGCATGTTTTCAGCACCTCGGCTGGAAATTTCAGAAGCACTTGCAAGTTTTCGAAGAGGGGAAAAACTGAACCTCTGTGTTGTTGTGTCTTCTGCTGACAGCAGCTGTCTTTTTGGTTTAACTTTTAGACAATTCTGCCTACTACAAAAGGGACCTCAAAGTCATGGTCAGGTTGAATCCTAGGATGTTCTAGAATCAGTGCTACAGCCTGATTTGGATAGTTGACATTCATCAAATTATGACATTTACTTACTTACTTACTTACTTACTTACTTACTTACTTACTTACTTACTTACTTACTTACTTACTTACTTACTTACTTACTTACTTATGTATTTACTTACTTACTTATTTATTTATGTATTTATTTACTTACTTATATATTTATGCACTTACTTACTTACTTAATTGGTTAGTTAGTTAGTTAGTCAAGCATGTATGAGATAACAAGTATAAGAATGAACATGGACATGAACAAAAGAAATGAGTACAAATAAATGGGGACAGTAGGACAGGGACGGTAGGCACGCTGGTGCGTTTATGCACACCCTCTTACAGACCACTTAGGAATGGGGTGAGGTCCACAGTAGACAGTCTTAGGTTAAAAATTATGGGGGTTTGGGGATGTAACAACAGAGTTGGATAGTGCATTCCAGGCATTGACCACTCTGTTACTGAAGTCATATTTTCTGCAATTGAGTTTGGAGGGATTTACCTTGAGTTTGTATTTATTGTTTGCCAGTGTATTATTGCAATTGAAGCTGAAGTAGTCATTGACAGGTAGGACATTGCAGCAGACAATTTTGTGTACTATGCTTAGGTCAGACCGTAGGCCGAGTAGTTCTAGGTTGTCCAAGACCAAAATGTCAAGCCTGGTGGCATAAGAGATTCTATTGTGAGCAGAGGAGTGAAATACTCTTCTCGTGAAATACCTCTGGACCCGCTCAGTTGTATTAATGTCTGATATACAGTGTGAATTCCAGTCAGATGAGCTGTATTCGAGAATTGGTCTGGCAAAGGTTTTGTATGCCCTAGTTTGCAGTAGAATGTTATATAATGCAGTACAACATTGGAAAGAACAATGAAGTCCTTCCAACCCACTTACCCTATTTAGCAATCCTCAGTAGAAAATCTTCTGCTTTTTTTATTAGGAAGTTCCACCAGAACCTTCAGCTCTCTGTGACTTAATCCAGGTCCAGAATCCACAATGCTAAAGAATATATTCTAATTGTCTTCTATATGGATATCTCTTCTACCACTTGAAAAATGCTCTGTCGTCTTTCCTAAAACAGCCAGTTCCCATAGCCCCATGATGGCAAACCTATGGCATGCATGCCAGGCACAGCACACAGAGCCATCTCTCTGGGCACGCCAGCCATCGCCTGTTGCTCTTCTGGGTTCCGGCACTCACATGTGTGCCAGCCAGCTGGTCTTCACATGCACGGGAGCACCGGAAACCAGAAGAGTAGTTCCACGGTGTGCATTCCAGGAAGCTGAGCTTCCAGTTTTCTGTGTGTGCATGTGTGTCGGCAAGCTAGTCTTTGCACACATATGCATGCCAGGAACCAGAAGATTGGGTGACCAGTGCACATGTTGAAGGCAGATACCAGAAGCTCAGATTCCGGGCATGGGCATGCGCACCGGGAAACTGCTCTTCTGGTTTCCAGCACTCCTGCGTGTGCACGCCAGGCAGCTGCTCTTCTGGCTTCCAGCACTTCCCTACACATGCACACTCCCGTTTCAGCACTTGGTGCTGAAGAGATTAACCAACACTCCCATAGCCCATCTCTTAAGGACTGAGAGCTTTTGATTAAATTGAATTAAAATGTGGTCCATCAAACTTTGAGTCAATGCAAAAGAATATGGCCATCACATTGGTTTGTTCACACTTCCAATCTACCATCCACTCTTGTGTCTGTTCCAGAAATGATGTTGCCCTGATTGACAAATATTCTCTTTCGTATTGGCAAGGTGAGGGATTCCCCACCCCCCTGGCTTCCACCAGTTGGAACATTAAAAAAAGGAGGGGGAAATGTCAAGATTGAACTTCTTTGGCCTCCGAAGTGAGGCGTGGGAGGAGTCACACATGGGTATTAACACAGCCCTTTTGCCCTGGAGGCTGAGGTAAATCTTGAGGCCACACCTCCGTTCCTCCTCTGACCTCCCCAGATTAACCTCAGCCTTCGGCCCAGAAGGAGTGCCTTTACCTGACTCTCCCTCTCTTCGTAGACTTCTAGGTTTTTTTCTAGGTTTTTTTTCTAGTTTTTTCTAGGTTTCTATCTAGGCCTTTAGGTTTTTTCCCCTTTTTGGTTTTACCTCGGATCTGCTCCTCTCTCCACCCGTGCTCAGTGCTGCTGGCAGGCAAGCCTCGCCACATACCAGTGCAGTTCCCTAGTGGCCAGACGGCCGTGTAAAGGGGAAAGTAGCCGTTGCGCCATGAGGTCTGCGGGAACGTCTGCAGGACCTCCAGGAGACCTCCGCAAGGGCACCACCGATCGAGGAACCGGCCAGGGCCTTCCTCCAATGTTCCCAAGCCTCGGAGGAGATCGGGTCGCAGATTGGTGGCCATTTTGGATTCCCCGCCATCTTGGAGCATGTGGGAGAGCACGTGACCTCCTAGGGAGGCTGAGAGCACTCAGAAGACACCGCTGTAGCTGGAAGAGGCTACAAGAGGAGGCCTCAACTCTGCTGGCAATCCAGGGAGGGCCCAGAAGCAGCGGTGAGCCGGTAATCCAGTCGCCAATCCTGGGAACAGCGTGGGGCTTGGAGATCAAGCCACACAGAGATAAGAGGCGGGCAGGGAGAGAGGAGGTGGTACAGTAACTGTGAGTATTATGGCGGAGGCGGTGAGGAGCGGGGGTGCTGGGCCTAGATCCCCAGGGGATTCAGATCCAGGTGAGGGGACCTCCAGGCGGGTTCCCCCAGTCCCCAGAGGGATGTCCCCCACCAAGAAAGGCACCCCCAGGCCCCTTAGGAAGGGAACCTCTGGGAAGGAGGTTCGGATTACCAGGGCTTCTGCTAGAAGGTTCAGGGACACCATCAGCCCCTCCTCTTCCAGATCTCGCTCCCCCTGCAGGCTTCCTGTTCTGGAAGAGACCAGGGAGGCATCCCCTGGTTCCCCAAGGGGTTCAGGCAGAGGGCTCAACTCCCTATCGCCCCCCCCTCCATCGCCTGCCCTTCCATCGGAGGCTAGGGGAGACCCCTTTGGGCGCAGGGCCCCCAGCTCTGCCAGACACCGGCTGGCACCGCAATCACCTGAGCCAAGGGAGTCTCTGCAACCCCCAGAGCTGCAGCCCTCCCTTCCAGAGCTTCCTGAGAGTTTCCAGGAGGTGCTAGCCAGGGCCATAGCCCAAGGGATTGCTTCTGGGATGAAACACCAGTCACAGGGTTCCAGGAGTAGATCTTCCCAGGACCAAGCCAGGGGTCATCAGGATCGCCCCAGCTCCACCACCACCAGAGAACCCAGGTCACCCTTCTCCCTCCACTGCCAGTGAGTCTTCGGATCTGGAGGAAGGGGAGTTGAAAGAGGTGGGGTTTTCTGAGGATGAGGATGCCCAGGCCCCTGAGGCCCCCAACATCACCGGGCTTCCCCCCCCCCCCTCCTTGTTTAGTTCCTTACTACGCAAGGCCAGGGACACAGCAGACCTGGATACCCCTCCTGAGCCCAGTGTTACGTCTGTCACCCCCAGCACTAGTGGGAGGAACAAGAAGGGGCCCTTCCACAGGTCCCAAGTGGAGAAGGAGGAGATCCCACTCCAGAGATGTTCCTAGAGGTGCTTAAGTCCCAGTGGATTAAGCCAGGGTCTTTCCCCAATCCGGGGGGCAATGAACGCAGATTTTATAATCTCAACTCTACCTTTGCCCAAGCTCTGCAGGTACCTTCAGTGGACACTCTGGTCGCCAGCTTGGCCTCAGCATCTGTGGTGGTGACTGGAGACATAGCCAACTGCCTCAAGGCAGAAGACAAGAAGGCGGAGATGGTTATGCATAAATCCTTTCAGGCCATAACCTGGGCTATCAGGGCAGCCACAACCGCTTCCTTTTTTAACCGGTCAACAGTCCTATGGCTGGAACAGCTAAGAGACAGGACCCCAGCCACCGAAGTACGCCTACTACAGGACATCTCCAAGGTGCTGGCAGCCACCCAGTTCTCGGCAGACTCCATGCTGGATGCAGTTAAGTATGCCTCGTGAGCCTTGTAGCATCCAGGCGCCTGTTATGGCTGCATCACTGGCAGGCGGAGTCTCGAGCTAAGTGGCATCTGGCAGGAGCTGACTACACCGGGGACAAGCTGTTCGGTTTGTCGCTGGATCCAATCCTGGTGGAGGACAAGAATAAGTGGAAGGTCTTTCCGGCCACGACCAGAAGGTCAGATCACCGACCGGCCCTGTACCCCAGGAGAGCATCTTACCGCCCGCCTGACACGGACTCCCAGAATCAAAGGTACCCGGTTCCCAGGTTTCACAGGCAGGGGGACAGACAGTTCCCAAGGGACAGATTCAGAGGCCAGCAGCAGAGCAAGCGCCCCTTTCGAGGAGGGGGCGGCCATCCTTTCCACAGGTTCAAGTGATCTGACCATGGATCATCCCATAGGCGGTCGCCTCTCCTTATTTGTGGATGCCTGGAATCGCGTCACTTCAGACGAGTGGGTCCTCCAGACAGTTAAGCTCGGGCTCCAGCTGGAGTTTTCCTCACAGACCCTGAATAGATTCTGCACCTTCGCCTCTTCCACAGATCCGGCCAAACAGGCCCTTAAGGCCAAGGCCATCAAACACCTATTAGACATCAGGGCTATAGAGAAGGTACCAGAAGGGGAGAAGGGTTCTGGATTCTATTCGAACCTGTTCCTGGTCCCCAAGAGTTCAGGGGGGTGGAGGGCCATTTTGGACCTGAAACTGCTCAATTGCAGAGTGGTCTACCATAGCTTCAAGATGGCCTTGCTGAAGTCCATTCTAGAGGGCATCAGACAGGGTGATTATCTGTCCTCCATAGACCTCACGGAAGCCTATCTGCATATCAGAATCACCCGGAACATCGGAGATTCCTCAGATTCTCCCATGAGGGCAGCCACTTCCAGTATAGAGCCCTCCCCTTCGGGCTGGCCTCAGCTCCCAGGACCTTCACCAATGTGCTGGCCACTGGCCACCTTCGTTCCTTCCCAGTCTGACTCCATTGCTACCTGGATAACATCCTAGTCTTGGCCAGGTCCACAGACACTGCTAGGCAGGACCTGGGGCTCACCATCAACACGCTAAGGTCCCTGGGGTTCTCGATAAATCTCGAGAAGAGCCATCTAGCCCCATCTACCAGACTCCAACACCTAGGGTCCATCATAGATTCGGTGTCTGGAGAGGTTTTCATTGCCCGGGAACATAGGGACAGCATCGTTCAGATGGTCCAGGTGATATGCAAATTACGTTCTGTTCCTGTAGTTCTTCTTTCCAGGCTCCTTGGGAAATTTATTTCTTGCATAGGAATCGTGCCTTGGGCTCGTCTACACACCAGGGAGCTCCAGTGGTTTCTGTTCCCACACCAGAGAGCCAGGACAAGCGACACCAATTTCAAGATCCGAGTGTCTCCCCGGGTCCTCCTATCGCTTCGTTGGTGGTTGACCCCAGCCCTAGACAAGGGGTCGCTCTTCAGAGAACCAACAAGGAAGGTACTCACAACAGACGTGAGCCTGTTCGGCTGGGGAGCACATCTGGAGGCCCAGATAGCCCAGGGCCGCTGGACTCCAACAAACCTGCGCAACAACATCAGCTGGTTGGAGCTCAGGGCCATCCATCTGGCTTTTCACCACTTCAAGACTATGGTGAATGACCATCATCTCCTGGTCCTGATGGACAATGTGGCAGCCAAGGCCCACGTGAACAGACAGGGAGGCACCCACTCCAAGGCCCTGCGCGACGAGGCCCTCCAGTTGGGGAACTGGGCAGAGGTGAACCTCCGGTCCATCAGAGTGGAACACATCTCCAGGACAGAGAACCAGCAGGTGGACTAGCTCAGCAGGGAGACAGTCGACAACGGAGAGTGGCAGCTCCATCCCGACATCTTCCTACAGATCTGCTAGAGGTTCGGATGCCCAACGGTGGATCTCTTCGCAACACCAGCGAGCACCCAGCTGCCAACCTTCGTGTCGAGGTTCCTGTCCAGAGGCGCCATGGACACGGTTGCTCTTCATTGCAGATGGCTGACCGGGCTCCTCTACGCCTTCCCTCCCCTTCCCCTCATTCCCGGGGTTCTGAGGAAGTTAGTGTCAGAAAGACCAGAGATGGTTCTAGTGGCTCCTTTTTGGCCACGCCGTCCCTGGCTAGCAGACCTGGTGGAGCTGTCATCAGCTCCCCACTGGAAGATTCTGCTAGGGGAGGTGTCCCTGCACCAGGGATCGCTCGAGCATCCAGACCTGGAGTGGCTCCATCTGACCATCTGGTGATCGAGCGGGAACAACTGAGAGGGACCCACTTCTCTGCGGAGGTCATTAAGACCATTGAAGCATGCAGGAGGCAGTCCACCACTCGCATTTGCAACGCCTCCTGGGCCGCTTTTGCAGATTGGTGCCAAACAAGAGACGTTGTCCCAGCTTCGGCTTCCATGCCCCAGGTTCTGGACTTCCTACAGGAAGAACTGGAAAAAGGTCTGGCCCCAGCACCTTCAGGAGGCATGTTTCTGCCCTCTCCACTGTCCGGGGGGGGGGGATGGACTCCCCGCCTTTGTCACAACATCCGGTCCTAAGGCATTTCCTCAAGGGAACAGTGAATCTGAAACCCCCTGTGGTCCATCGATTCCCTACCTGGGATCTACCCACGGTCCTCCAGTCACTGACGGAGGCACCTTTCGAACCGTTGAGGGAGGTTTCCCTCCAATTCCTGACCCTTAAGATCATTTTTCTGGTTGCTATCACATCAGCCAGGAGAGTATCCGAGCTTAATGCTCTGTCCAGCAGGGAGGACCTCTGCTCCTTCCTGGAGAACTGGGTCATCCTCAGACTGGACCACGCGCTCATGCCCAAGATCAACTCCCCTTTCCACAGGGGACTAGAGATAGTTCTGCCAGATTTCTGCCCACAGCATTCCAGGGATAGAGAAAGATCTTGGCACCGACTGGACGTGAGAAGAGCCCTGTGCATCTACCTGAAGCACACGGTGCCCTTCAGGCATTCAGAAGCTCTCTTCATCTCCTTTCAGAATTCCACCCGGGGAGCCAAGGTTTCCCCAGCAACCATTAGCAGGTGGATCAGAGCGGCTATTTCCAAAGCCTATGAGGTACGAGGTCTCCAAGTCCCAGGGGGCATCACAGCGCATTCCACCAGGAGTGCAGCCACCTCAGCGGCTTGGGCCACTCAGGGTCCCATAGAGGAGATCTGCAGGGCTGCCGCCTGGTCTTCTCCATCAACTTTCATCAGGCACTACTGGCTAGACGTGTACACCTCTGCGGACGCAGCCTTTGGGAGGAGGGTTTTTCAGGGAGTCCTGGACTCTCAGGGGGCTCAGCCCCATTGATCCCTCCCAAGGACATCTAGCTTTGGTATGTCCCATGTGTCACTCCTCCCACACCTCACTTCGGAGACTGTCAGTTGGTCTTACCTGAACTGCATGTCTCGAAGATGGCGTGGGAGTAGTCACTCCCCCCCCTTTTTTTAGGGCGCCCCACGCCAGGCGCCTGAGTAGTTCAGTGGTCAGTCAGGGCCGGCAGGAAGGATGTATGTGTGTTTTTTCTGTTCCTTCCTTCCAGGTGCTCTGCTACAAACCATCGTTTAATCTGGGGAGGTCAGAGGAGGAACGGAGGTGTGGCCTCAAGATTTACCTCAGCCTCCAGGGCAAAAGGGCTGTGTTAATACCCATGTGTGACTACTCCCATGCCATCTTCGAGACATGCAGTTCAGGTAAGACCAACTGACACTTCCTTCAAACCTTAATGCTTTTCAACTTGCCAATGAACTGGAAGGAGGGAGGGGGGAATTAGAATGTGAAGAGCGTGAAAGCCTGGCAACCATCAAGGTCACCACTGCAAGTGCTTGAGAAAGAGATGGACTGTTCCCATAACAAAAGGACATCTCATAATTGGACAATGTGATCACCCAGGGGTGGGGAGAAGGGGAAGCTATTGTTTAACTGGGCAAGCATTTGTGCAGGAAAACCAGCGCTGGTTTTGTTTCCTCAGTACCAAAATGGTGTATCTAATAAAGTTTTACTTTTGGGAATTAAAGGTGCCAAGAGTAATTCCTTATTTTGAGTTCACTGGTCGGACAGTTGATAGGAAGAACTTTAGCTTCCCAATTCTATTCTGTCCTCCCAAAAAAATCCACTAGGCACCTCCCAAGTCATGAAAACAAGGGAAACATAGATTGCCTCAAAGACAGGGAGGAATATCCAATCCTGCTTATTGCTAGCTAGGTCCTGTAGAGCCCAAGAATTTAAGAGCACTCGTGCTAATATACCAAGTCAATTATCCTCCACTTGGACTCCTTGATTAGATTTATCCATTTTCCTCTTGCAAATTCCAGCCTCTCATTTTCAACTCGCGTCTATAACTGTTCAAGATCATTTTGAATGTTGTTTCTATCTCCTAGAATAGGAGGCGTCCCATCCTGTTAAGTGATATCTGCAATGCCAATCAGCATTCCTGCCCCCTCTTCATCCAAATCGTTATCTGGTTGAAGAGTATTGAGCTTCAGATTCAATGTTTGAAGCTCTGCTTGATACCTTTCTCCAGTTTGATGAAGAACTATTGACAAGCGCTCCTGGAGTGCCATTTCTGAGCCAATTATGGATCCACTTAATGGATGGTTTCCTGCCCCTCTATTATTCTAAGCAGCAAACACAAGCTTTTATGTGCAGTTATTTTCCTTAACGTTATTTGTTTTATTGTGAGTGGGGCATACTAAAGATTTTATTTTTATTTACTTCATTTAAAATCTTGTTATACCTCACAAAGCATTTAAAATAATAAAGGTAGTACCAAAGAGTAATGGGAGCCTTGGGTGCAATCCCAAAACACCTGGAGCTCCACTTGAACATCATTGGCATTGACAAATTCACCATCAGTCAACTACAAAAGGCAGTTTTTCCTTTGAAAAGCTTACATCCTGGGGCAATAACCTTCAGTACCATCAAACATTTCTGCCAACCTAGCAGTATGAAAGCATGTAAAAAAGCAAGTAGAAAAATAGGAACCACCTTTGGTGGGAAGGAAACAGTGTTCCGTGCACCTTCGGCATTTAATCATGTCAGCCACATGACCACAGAGACGTCTTCTGACAATGCTGGCTCTTTGGCTTTAAAACGGAGATGAGCACCGCTCCCTAGAGCCAGGAATGACTAGCACATATGTGCCAGGGGAACCTTTACCATCAAACACCAACACCTGTCTATCACAGGTCCTTGGGAAGGACTCAATGGGTAGGTAAAAATGTCAAATCCAGATTGAACATCTGGCTGGCTGGGTGACAAACCATAATCAAAATAATGATTTATTTTTTAAAAAAAAAACTCTTTTCAAAGAAGGTTGAATAACAACAACCTTTAAGATTTAGCCTTTTAAGAAGGAAAACAAGAACAGCCAGAGGTTGCTATTGTGTTCTATGCCGATTTAGTTTTAGCCTGGGAAAGACTAGATAAGGCTCAAAACATGAAGGAAGGGCCAGATTTTGACCTCTTGGGTTAATGTACCAATTTTAAACTAATTTGGCACTTGAACCCTCCTCCCTACTGGAATGGTTGCTCTCCAACACCCAAAATTCGCTGATGACATAAAACTATTCAACACCACCGACAATGCTGTTGCCCTTCAAAATGACTTTGACTATGTGTCTGAATGGTCAAACAATTGGCAACACCACATCTCAAATAACAAATGTCACATTGTTAAAAAAAATGGCAAAAAAATCAGAACAACAAATATACCAAATTCATTCATTCTTCCTTCCTTCCTTCCTTCCTTCCTTCCTTCCTTCCTTCCTTCCTTACTTACTTACTTACTTACTTCCTATTGGAATACATTTTGTTGGAATGTATTTTTGTGCAACAACTACATTAGTATTCAGCCAGTAGATTGCAGTACTTACAAGTTTGGATCTATGGTATATACTCTATGTTTTTTTGTACTATTTAGAGTTTCCTGTTTGCTGTTATAGTTGAGCAGTTAAGCAGTAAAGCACATGGTGACTGTACATTTATTTGGTCTGTGGTGCTATATGTAAACAGAATTTCTAACCCAACCTACCTACCTACCTTCCTTCCTTCCTTCCTTCCTTCCATCCATCCATCCATCCATCCATTCTTCCTGTGCAACGTATAGCTTCGGACTGTCCTAATGCTTTCCCATCTGGATATGAAGAAAAGAAGGTAACAAATGCATAATAAAAAAACCCAATTGCCTGAAGCTGCAGTATTTATGAGATTGAACATTAATGGCACACAGCTATGGCTTGTACTTTAACTCCAGGCAGTATACTGCAAACGGGACACTTTTCCACAGAAAAATTAAAATCCCCCCTCCCCCCGGCAAAGCTAGCATGTTAAGCACAAAAGCGATAACCTAACCTTTCCCCTCAATGCCTGGTAACAAATATGCATTAGGAACATCCAGTAAAACAATGTTCAATGGCCATCAGACTCAGTTGTATAATTTTTCTCTGATACTTCTGGTCATCAGCAATTCTTTCATAACTACTTTTTGCATATGTCTGACGGTTGTTTCTTTTAGTTTTCTTCTGGGAAAATGTTTGCAGTATTCCATAGATGTTCTTTCTTTTATGAGCCCTAAGAACCATTTGACAAAACTTTTTTTCACCTCAAAACCCCATCTGAAGTATAGGGCTGGCTCTACTCCCATGCAAAGGAATAAGGCAGTGGTGCAGTGGTGAAGGTGGTGGTCTACAAGCTGTAATCCTTTCTTAGTTACAAAGCTGGCTGAGTGTATCATCATTTCCTTTCAGCTTTGGAGAACCCAAAATCAATCAATTCTGATTGATGGATTGATTGATTGATTGATTAATAGTCTAGAGCATCACTCCAACCATCAATCAATCAATCAATCAATCAGAATAGAGCTGGAAGAGACCTTGGAGGTCATGTAATCCAGCCCCCTACTCAAGCAGGAGACCTACACCAGTGGTTCCCAAGGTGGGTGGTACCGCCCCCTGGGGGGCGGTGAGATGATCTGGGGGGGCACTAAGAGGCAAGGAGGGCGGCAGGGGGGCGCTAAGAGGCAAGGGGGGTGGCAGGGGGATGCTAAGAGGAAAGAGAGGTGGCAAAGGAGTGCTGGAGGTGGCCCCTTTGTTAGAGTGATGTTTTTCCATTTTTTAAGCGCTGGGTGTCGTCTCGCTCCTTCTGCAAAGTCACCGGCGGTCCGATTCTGACATGTGAAGGCGGAAGAAACGAGTCGGCTTGTTCCTAATCCAAAGTCCAGAACCGGTATCGCCCCACCGGGCGGGGGGGAAGCCCGTTCCCACTAACCACGGTTCGTGCTGACCCGAGAGCCTTCCCATGGTGCACGTGCTGCTTTGGGGGAGGATGGGAGGTTCCACGCAGGTGGTTTAAGCGAGTGGTGTGGGAACGTAGCCCAGGAAGGGGGAATGATAGGTAGCGATCCACCCTCCAAAGAACATGCTCCCCCTCCCCCTCCGTGCTGGGATTTTATAGGGAAGCGACGTAGGGTAGGTAAAGCTGGGTCAACAGCCTGCAGCTCCTATTATCTTAGATTTCAAAATGTTATAGAAGAAGATGGGGAAAATATAAGGGACATCATGACAAACATTCTGGCTGACTACACACACAAAGAAAAACAACTGATGGGGTGGGATATAGACCTGGTTTATAGAGTGAACTCAGCTTATGCTAGAACACACAATGTACCCAGGGAGGTTCACATTAAATTCCTTAGAAAAAGCACAAGAGATGAAATTCTGGGTGTACAAAGGGGGCAAGCATTGACATATCATGATATGGAGATAACCATTCTGAAGCAGATCCCTAAGAAGATTAGAGAAAAAAGAAAAAATTATTCGCAATTAGCGAATAAATTATACCAGAAAGGGGTGTGGTTTAGATGGTTGATGCCTGAAGGTATGCTGATATTCTGGGAGGAGACAAGAATTAGAATTAATTCACCCATAGAGGCGCAGGCCTTTATGGAAAAAAATAAAACACTCCTAGAGAAAACACCAGACACTACAACGGACACGCAGGACACGGGAGGGGCCAGAGCTCTGCCAGTGGAGGGAGATGGGGCAATAGCAAGAAGACTCAGATCACAAAAATAAACAAGAAAATCATATTATTATAAACTGACCGAAAGTGAAAATGGAATTATATTTGGATTTTATACTGTAATGTTTAATTTGATTGAATTTAATAATAGAACTAATATGCTGATTGTAATCAATTATATACTAATGCATTATATATAAATGTATACTATGGGTATGGAGGGAGGGGGGCCACACACACTTTGCAACTGCCAAAATTTGTATACCTGTCCATTTACCCTTTTCCCTATAAATCTTGAAAAACCAATAAAAATTTTATTATAAAAAAAAAAAAAAAAAAAAAACAGCCTGCAGCTCCGCATTGGACACTTACAGAGAAGACATGGCCCACGGCTGGGTCAACAGCCCGTAGCTCTGCATCGGAGGCTTACAGAGGGAACATGGCCCAGGATTTATCTTTGGAGGCTTGCTTGTGCGCGCGCGCATACACAGAGGAAGAGAGAGGGAGAGAGAAGCTGCGTTGGGGGTGGGGGAGGAGAGGGAAGGGAGGGGGGCAGCTTTTCTGGGCGAGGTGGGAAAGAAGCACCGCCAACCCCCTTTTAGACCTGTCTGGCCTCGGCTCGTCCCCCAAATGCCTGCGGGGCTGCCCAAGCGAACTCCCAGCCAGCGTCTAAGTGGCTGCGAGGACTTGCCTGACCCCACCTGGGCAGCTCCAGGAGCTCTGCTCCAAAGCCTCAGAATCTCAGATGCTCTGCAATCCCCAAAGTCTCGGAAGCCGGCGCCTTTCAAGTGGGCGGCTGGAGCTGACACACTCCATGGGGCAGTGCTCTTGGTGTGCTCTTTCACCCATGGGAAGCGCCCGTGATGGTACCTCTCTCTCTCAAAAGCCAAGACTTTTGGCTTCTCTTTACAAAGTTTCCCCAGACGCAACTTCTGGGACACCCCTCCCCCACCCAGGGAGGAGATCCCAGGAGAACCAGCTGAGTCCACTTGTTCCCACATGTCATGGGAACTCCGCCACACATTTCAAATTTGGAGAGGAGGTCTCTCTGGATCAAAGCTGGAGGGCGCTAAACTCTGTCTTGATTTTCACTTCCTGCCTGGGGGTTGCTCCTTGTCAGGGGAAGTTCCACCCTGAATTAATGAGGCGTGGACTGTTGGCTTTCCAAGCAGCATATTTCCAAATAAGCACAAAATAAAACACGTAGCATATTCAAATTAACAACTTTAATATAAAAGAAAATAAAATACAAATCTTACTAACTCAATTAACTACATTTTGGCAGAGTTATGTTGCCCACCCTCTTGGCAGGTGAATGGAAGATCAGAAGGAAAGTAAAGAATGTATGACGTATTATGTGACATGTGCATTAATCATTGTCAGATAAGAAACAGTTCAGTCTACGGTATAACTCAGAATATAAGCACAAGTTGGCAAACCAATTAATGCAGCGACACTCCTTTCTACCTTTTCTTGAAAATCCCCTCCCTCCCGCCGCTTCCTGGTCAGTGGCCCTTCCCCTCCCTCTCCCTGATTCATCCTTCTCTGAAGATTGGGGGAGGGAGAGAGGGAAGGAGGAGAAGCAGGGAAGGGGGTCAGGAGAGTCGTGGACAGCCCCCCTTTTTAAACAGCCTTGGTTGCTGGATGCGAAATTCCGCTTCCTCCCCGCCCCACCTCCCCAGGGGGAGATCCCCCTGCGAGAGGTGGGAGGAGGAGTGATGCAAGATTTGGGGCAAGAGAAGCCCATATCAAAGCAAAGGCTCGGGAACATACGTATGTGGGAGGGGGCAATTACGGTGGGTGGCACCCAGCAGCAAGGTAGCTTGCTACTGCTTGTACCTTCGCGGCTCTACCTCCCCCCCAACTCCCTGCTGCTGCACATTAAACCCCCCCTTCCCCTTTGCCCCTAGGACAGGCTTCTAAGTCAAACCTGCTACACCAGCTCTGAACGGGAACTTTGAACATTTCCAAATTTGGAGGGGGGGTGGGGGTGGAAGAAGGAGGGAACGGAGGAGGAGATGGGGGTCCAGGAGTTCAAAATCCCCTCCATAACGCCTTTATTCAGGCCCACCAAAAGGATTCTGGGGGAGGGGGGGCGCAGTTCCAGAAGGTAAGAATTAAGATTTTAATCTTCCAGAAACGCGACTCCCAAGTTTGCTGGTCCAGGGAATTTCTCTGTGGGGCTGGGAAGGTTTTGTAGAGGGGGGAAGCCCCTTAAAACAGACCCCTTTTTAAAAGGGTCCCCTCCCGACAAATTGAGCAATTCTTTGGGTGGATCTTAACAGAGTTGGAAGGCATTTCGTAGGTCATCTAGTGACTAAATATAAAGAAATCGACTCCAGATTACTGAACGTGGTGATTTAAGACTCCTGCTAAGTGACTTAAAACCAGACATTGGGAAACTGGTATCACTTCCTCAAGCCCATCTATCACATTAAGAATTTACTGAACAGTGAAGTAGTTACTAAATTTTACTGAGTTTACTAAGTTACTAGTTACTAAGGTTCTTGATAAATGACTATCAGACTTTGAAAACCTGGTATCACTGGATCATGTTCAACAATTTTGTTGAATTAACATTAACTAAAAAGGTTTTTTAAATTGGATTTTGAATAAATGTGTAATTAGTTGTTACAGTTTTGAATTTTACTGTTACTATCTTCCTTCCGTTGTGCAAACCGCCCAGTCACATGACCACACCCACCAAGCCACACCCACCAAGCCACACCCACAGAACCAGTAGTAAAAAAAAATTGAATTCCACCACTGGGTGGGGGGGCACTGAGGATCAGTTTGTAGCACCAAGGGGGCGGTGGACCAAAAAAATTTGGGAACCACTGCCCTATACCATTTCAGACAAGTGGCTCTCCAATCTCTTCTTAAAAACGTCCAGTGATGGAGCACCCACAACATCTGAAGGCAAGCTGTTCCACTGGTTAATTGTTCTCACTCTTAGGAAATTTCTCCTTAATTCTAGGTTGTTTCTCTCCTTGATTAGCTTCCATCCATTGTTTCTTGCCTTGAGTACCTCTGGTGCTTTGGAAAATAAGTTGACTAGGAGTCTCCAAACATGATAACTTTAAGACTTGTGGACTTCAACTACCAAAATTCCCCAGCCAGCATGACCAGAGGAGGAATTCTGGGAGTTGAAATCCACAAGTCTTAAAGTTGTCAAGTTTGGGGACCCCTACATTAGACCAATGTGGTTAGTTATAGATCATAATCTTAGTGAAGAAACTTTATAATGGAGATGAGGATTGTATAATGGAGATGGGGGATGATGGTCAAATTAAGAATATGCTTTGGTGGGACAAGGGACATAGTGGCTCAGTGGTTAAGATGCTGAGCTTGTCAATCAGAAAGATCAGCAGTTCGGCAGTTCAAATCCCTAGCGCCACGTAACAGAGTGAGCTCCCATTACTTATTCCAGCTTCTGCCAACCTAGCAGTTTGAAACCACATAAAAATGCAAGTAGAAAAATAGGAACCACCTTTGGTGGGAAGGTAACAGTGTTCCGTGTGCCTTCGGCATTTATTCATGTCGGCCACATGATCACAGAGACGTCTTCAGACAGCGCAGGCTCTTCAGCTTTGAAACAGAGATGGGCACCGCCCCCTAGAGTCAGGAACAACTAGCACTATGTGCAAGGGGACCTTTAGTGGGACAAAAGTCTAGGCTAACATTTGCAAATTCTTCTCATCCAGTACTACCAAATCACATCCTTGTAGTTCCTGTCTGTCTCCAGTAAAGTGAGAAGTGCTATAAGACTAAACAGAGCTCTCTTATTTTGGAAAATAGCATGTCTCACAAAACTACAGGGGTAATGAACAGTTTTGTATGTGGTGAGACTGGTTGTGGCTGGGAATCTTGGAAAATGCCAGTTCAACTTCTAGACAGAACACATTTCCAAAAAAAGAGCTGGTTTTGAAGAGCAAAGCTGCCATAGCTTTAATTGCCTGTCTAATACAGTAGTTTGTCTTGCAGAACAAAGAAGAAACTTTCCCCGCTTTCTTCCTTTCCACAGCTATTATAGTATCATGGTTAGGTCTACCATGAATGGACAGCAGGAATTTACATGGCCATTAGATGGCAGCAAAGAGTTGTTTAGGATTTTGGAGTCTCTACAGCCATCAAAGGGTCATCTAGATTTTTGCAAGCCAGATACAGCAGTCATGGCTTAGCTGATCTTTCCAACTGGTCCCCCAATTACATCCAAAACAAGTTTTAAAATCATCCAAACTTGATGGATGACAAGTACACTTACATCAGAATAACAGTTGTTGGAAGGGACCTTAGAAATCTAGCCCAGTGCTCTCCAATCTTGGCAGCTTTAAGACTTGTAGACTTCAACTTCCAAATATCCACATTTCCCATGCTGGCTGGGAAATTCTGGGAGTTGAAGTCCACAAGTCTTAAAGTTGCCATGGTTGGAGATCCCTGTTCTAGTCCAACCCCCTGCTCAAGCAGGAGACCCTATACCATCTCAGACACCCTGTTGTCCAATCTCTTCTTAAATATCTCCTGGGATGGAGCACTCAAAACTTCTGGAGGAAATGCGTTCCATTAATTAATTGTTCTAACTATCAGGAAGTTTCTCCTTAGTTCTAGGTTGGTTCTCTCCTTGATCAGTTTCCACCAGAGGTAGCATTCTTTTGATTCGCCTAGTTCGGTGGGAGGCTCTGGCCCCCACCCAGACATCATCACGGGTGCTCTGTGTATGCGCAGAAGCGCCACGGATGAGCGCACTCCCAGTTCTGAACTGGTAGCAAAGATTGGAGTATTTCATGCCTTGTTCTCCTTTCAGATGCTTTGGAGAATAAGTTGATCATCCTCTTCTTTGTGGCAGCCCCTCAAATATTGGAAGACTTCTATCATGTCATCCTAGTCCTTCTTTTCATTAAACTAGACATACCCAATTCCTGCAACCATAGCCCCCAGTCCCTTAATCATCATTGTTGCTCTTCTCTGCACTCTTTCTAAAGCCTCAACAACTTCTTTATATTGTGGGAACCAAATTTAAGTCACCAAATAACCAGCCATTCCTGAAGTCAATCAGTATACAACCTTCAACCACCTTCTTAAATTCTGCAAGGGGATTGTAACTGTTTCCAGTTTTCCTCCCTTCTACTTTTCCTTCTTGTTGATCTTTTTCTTTGTTGCTCATTCCTCGCCTCTTATTGCTTTCCGCAGTTCTTGCCCAAGATTTATTTCTCCTGCTTCTCTTTAAACCACAGAAGGACTAACTGCTTTAGTGCCAGAATTCTTCTGTCAAGAGATTAGAGTTCACATGATCGCAAATAATCAACAGCCTCCAGAAATTAGCTTTGTCAACATCCAACTTCTTCGAAGCATCTGCAGAAGACATGTGAGTAAAGGAAGTCACACAGCAAGTTGTCAAAGATACCATGCTGATACAATGATCACAGACCCTTTACACAGATACACAGCTACGCTGAACATGTGGATCCATTCTTTTCAATGCTCAATGCTGCCGCCTTTTAGTGCAATGGACTTTCCCTGCAAAGGGCTCGGAGTAAGAAAACACTTGGGTACCTCCGGAGCCTGTCATTGAGGATTAGCAAAAAGAAAAGTATAATTTGGAAAGGTGGTGGGAGAATGGATAAAAGTATCTAGACATCTATAAAATTGTAAATGTACATGTGAAAGTCAGCCATCAGCTAGAGAAGCATTACAGAACAGAAGCAGCAAATACAGTATTTTTTTCAGACTATAAGATGCACCAGAGTATAAGACTCACCAAGGTTTCGAAGAGAAAAGCAAATAATAATAATAATAATAATAATAATAATAATAATAATAATAATAATAATAATAATAATAATAAGAAGAAGAAGAAGAAGAAGAAGAAGAAGAAGAAGAAGAAGAAGAAGAAGAAGAAGAAGAAGAAGAAGAAGAAGAAGAAGAAGAAGAAGAAGAAGAAGTAGTAGTAGTTTTTGGCCTCAGCGTGCTCTCTCCAGTTTGCTACTGCCAGTTTGCTCATGTGCGCGCTGTGCACATGTGTGTGCTTCACATGCATGCACAGTGCAATTAAAATTGTTCTGCGCATGTGCAGAACTGAAAAACAAGATGGTGGCACCTATGGCGCTGCCTGGGGAACCAATTTGGGGGTGTGGCAGGCCTGGGTCCCTGCAGGTTCCAGCCACCCAGGCCACCAAACCAATACCGGTTTGTCCGAACCAGTCTGAACCGGTAGGAACCCACCGCTGTCTGCAGGCCTCCCAAATCCTCTGCATGCCCCATTTGTGCAAGAAATGGGTGAAAAACGGGCCCACTTTTGGTCTCCCAAACCTCCAGGCTTACCATTTTTGCTTTCCCCAGCCCCCAGGAGCACTCTGCAGGCATGCCAAACCCTCTACACACCCTGTTTTGGGCAAAAATGGGCATGCGAAATGAGATTTCAGGGGAAAATGGCCATATTCGGTGTATAAGATGCACCAACATTTCCACCGTCTTTTAGGGGGGAATAGTGTGTTTTATACTCCGAAAAGTATGGTAATGGTATTGTATGGTATTCTCACTGTTTATCTGTGTGATGACCCAGGATAAGGCACAAAGGCCACACAGCCAGCTGAGAGTTCAAACTCCCCTTAATGTTCCAAATTTTCCCAAATGCTCCCACGTTCTTGGCAAGTCCCAGAACAAAGCGTCTGTGCACACACACATACATAGCAGCCTCTGGCTGCTTGCAGGCCAGCAAAACAAAGGAACAGGGAAATGAGTCCACAAAGCAAGGAAGAAGCAATGAGTCCATGAAGTAAGGAACATTTCATTTCATCATCCTGTATCCTTCCAGTAGTAGTGCCGTCCTATATCTCTTGCCATTTGTAAAATCTGTATTCTAATTATTTTCTTGATAAATCTCATGTGGACTTCTCTTGGCAACTGTTGTTCATTGCATACCTTTTAAGGACTCGAAACCCTCCATCTGTTACTTCCCTCAGCTTGCCTTTGGTTATCACTGGTGCTTCTGCCAAAATTACTCTCATTGTTTCTGCCAGATTTTCTCCCTTTTCTTCTTCCATGGTTTGAAGTCTGAGATAGAGTTCCAGTTCATCAACCTCTCCTTTCACTATTCCACACGTATCATCTCCCTCCACTCTCGGTTTGCTGTCAATGTCAACAATTTTCTTATCACTTTGTTCATATTTTTCTGGAATTTTTTGAACTCTATCCTCAATTTTCATCATCATTTTGTAAATATTCTCAGCTCTTCCCTCCATTCTTTCTCTTCTTTGTTCTTTAATCTCAAGACTCTTTACAATTTTCTCCGTACTTATTAGTACATTTTGAATTTCTAGCATGATATTTTGCAACGTTAATTCCTTTTTTTTCTTAAATGTTGCACCATTTTTCCAGGTTGTAAACACTGCCACTAAACCATCCAAGGCTTATTGCTAGGTTTCAAACAAATTCACTATAATCTTCCAAATCCAGGCTTTCTCTTTACTCCAGTCCAGCTACTGATAATACTCCAAAAGAGCAGCTGTATAAACAAATCGTGCTCTTCCAACTGTTCCTTTCAATAAACAAAGTCAAGGACTTTGAGATATAAAATATAAGTCAAATGTTCATAGGAATTAGTGTTTCCAGCCTCCAGCATTTAGGTGGCAGTGTTACTTCTTTTTCTTCTGCTTTTACCCTTCTCTTTGTTCCAGACTTGAGAGAAAAAAATGTTTAAAAGTTAAATCTGCCCGAACATTGCAAAAAGAAAGAGATTCTTACTCCACAGATACAAAAAGTGAGGAAAAATAGAAGAAAGAAGAAAAAAAGACCAGTCCAATTTAAAAAGTAAGAGGCATTTGTAAGAATTTCATCAAAAAAAAAATGAAGTTAAGGAAAGAAAGATAACACTCTAATTTTAATACAGGCTTAATCCGCCACTTGCTCTCTTCTGTCTTCAATTTCAATTTTAAGTTTTTTGGGGTATTCTCTTCTCTAATAGTAAAATTTATCTCACCAATTTCGACACACTCTATCTCCTACTCTGCTTCCGTTGCAGGGGGCTGTCCCAACCTTGTGCAGCTGGCTGCTTCTCTTGTAACTGGAAAAAAGAGCTTCTCCTGGATCAATCAAGGGCTTTGGGATGCCCCTGAGATCAGCAGGATGTGCCCTTCTCTATTACCATCTCTACGGGACAGTTTAGATCCAAAAAGAATGGTCCAGCAGCAGAGATTTTGACAGCAATCCTAGAGTACCAAGATTGCATGTCGTGTTGTAGCGATGTCAGCCCTCGAAGTCCCATTAATATTCTTATGTTCTAACTACCATTAAAGTTTTTTCCCATTTTTTTAAACATAAAAGACAACATTAAATATTTTTCATTCATTACATACAGCATGTCGTTTGGTTACAAGTGTTTTTGCATCTGTATTTTCAATTACATATACAATCACAGATTTTCCATCTAATATAACCAAAAACTTCGCTTTCATTGTACAGCATATGTTCAATTACGATTAATATTTCTTTTTTTTTTTCAGTAAACTTAATTCTCTTACATTCTTGATTGTCTGCTTAATAACAATGTACCTTTATGTAATCATTGTCTCATTTTAAATATTTTTACAATATAAAAGAGTTTACCAAGTGTTTATATTTATATATCTATCACTATTTTCAACAGGATATCTTTATAGTATGCACTTAGAGTTATACATTATATTACCAATCCTCTATCAAATGTACATAAATTCGTTATTATCTTTGTCCTTCATTTTATAACAAAAGATTCTAAATTATTCATATATATGTCAGTGTTTCATTGTATCATTATTAGTCTATTTAACAACATTATTGTATTCTTACTTTTCTCCTTCAATTAAAACATAAGTAAAACATTCTTCATTTCCAGGTTCTTTTTTCCAGCCACTGATAAAACAAATCCCATATCTTATAAAATTGCTCATCTCTTTGTTCTCTAATTTCAAATGTCAATTTGCTCATTTCAGCACACTCCATTATCTTTCGGATAACTTCTTCCTGCTTTGGTATCATTTCACTTTTCCAGTTTTTTGCAAATACAATTCTAGCTGCTGTTAAAATATTTACAATCAAATATTTTAAGTTTTTGTTATAAATTTCTGGTATGATTCCCAATAGAAAGATCTCTGGTTTAAGGTCTATATGTTTGTGTATCATTTTCTCCAACCACATGTAAATTTTATTCCAGTATCTTTTAGCTTCAATACAAGTCCACCACATGTGGTAGTATGAACCAGGTATCTGATGACATTTTCAGCACTTTTCGGATCTATTCTTGGACATTCTTGCAATTCTCGTTGGGAGTAGATGCCACCTGTAAAACATCTTATACAAATTTTCTCTATATGCAGTTGACATTGTCATTTTATAATTTTGAGACCACAATTTCTGCCATTTCTCTAAATCTACCCCATGCCCAAAGTTTTTCCCCCAAGCTATCATAGTTTCTTTAACTTGTTCCTCTTGTAATTTAGTCTCTAAGAGATATCCATATAGTTTTTTAATTACTTTTTCATCAGTACCTGTTAAGATTTTATCTAATTCAGTCATTTCATTGTAAATACCTTTTGATTTTCTATCTTCATTATATCTAGAGTGCATCTGTAAATATGAATACCAATTCATTTCTATTCCTTCTTGTTTCAACTCTGGAATAGATTTGAGTTCACCCTCTGTATTCAATATTTTAACACATCTAACTGTTTGTTCCTTTTTATATATTATTGGATATTATTGGATATGAAAATGCTTCAATAGTTGATATCCAGGCTGGAGTTTTTAAGTAGTGTAATCTTTTAACCTTTTCCCAATTTAATAACAAGGCCTCCCTTATATAATGTCTTCTAAAATAACCATGTGCTTTAGTTTCCTTATACCATAAAAAAAGCATGCCATCCCAACAGTAAATCATGACCCTCTACATTCAATAATCTGGAATTTTTTAGTGTTACCCACTCCTTAATCCACACCAGGTTTGTTGCTTGATAATATAACTCCCAATCAGGTAAGCCCCATTCTCCTCTTGTTCTAGCATCTTGTAACAATTTAGGTTTTATTCTTGCTTTTTCCCCTCGCCAAATAAACTTCAAGACTATTTTATTTAGATCTTCAAAAAAGTCCTTGCCCAATCTAATTGGAATTGTCTGGAACAGGTATAAAATTCTGAGTAAAATGTTCATTTTAATTGTAGAGATTCTTCCTGTCATTGATAGTTGCAGGTTTTCCCATTTCATCAAGTCAGTGGCAATTTGTTGTTTCAGTCTAGTATAGTTATCCTCCTTGAGAGTGCTACATCTAGCTGATAAGTATATCCCCAAATATTTAACCTTGCTTGTGATTTGAATTTGCAAGGCTTCTGCCAACTCTTCCTTTTGTCTTGATGGTATGTTCTTTGTCAAAATCTTTGTTTTGTCTTTATTTATTTTCAAGCCTGCTACTTTTCCATACTCCTCTATTCTTTCTAACAATTTGGGTGCTGTCTCTAGTGGGTCTTCAAGAATAAATACCAAATCATCTGCAAATGCTTGTAGCTTGTATTCTTCTTTTTAAAATTTTCATTCCTTTTATTTCTTCTTCTTCTCTGATCTTTCTATTTAAGACTTCTAATGTTAAGACAAAAAGTAATGGTGATAATGGGCAACCTTGTCTCATACCTTTCTTTATTTCAATAGAATCTGTCAATTCTCCATTTACCATTATCTTTGCAGTTTGTTTGTGGTATACCATTTGTATGGTTTGGATAAATTTCTTACCAAAATTCATCTGTTCCAATTGTAAAAACATGAATTGCCAATTCACATTGTCAAAAGACTTCTGTGTGTCAAGAAACATCAAAACCATTTGTTTTTCAGGATGGGCCTCATAGTATTCCAAAGTATTCAAAATCATTCTCATATTATCTTTAATTTGTCTCTTTGGTAAAAAAAAAACCATTTTGATCAGAGTGGATAAAGCTATTTAGATACTTTTTGAGTCTACCATTAAAGTTTTGAAAGAAGTCATCCACAGGGGTTAGTCTGAGCAATTTAGTTTGCAAACATTTCATCATCATTCGAGAAGACATCGTCAGTGCATTTTGAGTTGTGCTCATCTGACAGAAAACAGGTCTTTAAATACCTTTTTATGAGGTGTAAATTAGTCAGAGTGTTGTTTGTTGTTTGTTCAGATATTTCTGAGCCATGATCTGATTTTGGACTGTTTGATTAGCTGCCTGTTGTTGTTGGGCTATAGTTAAGTTTGTATGATGGAGATTAGAATTATTGTTGTTTATCTAGGTGCTTCTGAGTCATGGTCTGGTTTCGCCTTCTTTAATCATTTGAGTGGCTGGCTGTTGTTACTGAGACATGATCCGACAACTCAAATGCACTGACAACATCTCCTCGAATGGTGATGAAACATTTGCAACCAAATCATCAAACTCAGAGCTCAAACCAACAGTTTAACTACCAACCCGAGCTACTAATATTCAAACACATTTCAGAAGTGATCCATCTCTACTCCAGAGCCAGAAAGGAGCAACCACCAGTTTGATTTACTATCAAAGAGTTGCATGGTATTAATGAAACTATGCCAAACAGGTACCAATTCCCGTGCCAAGACAGCTGTATTCTACTGGTTGGTGGATCATCTCCAATATCTGATAAGGAGATGGTTTGCCTTATATCTGTGATGGGCTTTCAGACTGTGATCACCAAATGTTTAATAAATAAACTTCATCAAGAGCCTGTGTGCATTTGACTGGAAGCCCACCCCACAGCACCCAATGATTCATTTGTACAATTTGCTGGAACTCGTGCTATATTTTAACCTGAATGCAATTCTTCGAGCATTAACACATGTGCAGCTATAGGAGCTACAGACGAGGGGAAGTAGAAGCAGACATCAGAAGCTGAGCCTTGCAAAAGGGTATTGTTGGAAGAAATGTCCTTCTGTGATCAGTTCCAAGTGTGGAAAATGACACTGGAAACAGGGAGAGTGCTTGGAAAGATGGTTTAATGGTGGGCAGGACTGCATGGTTTTGAGGTCTTGGGCAAAAAAAAGCAAATGGGTGGGGGAGAGAGTGAGATTTATACTCTCCCTGGGGCCCCGCCTTGGAGCTTCCTGTTCCTGCATAAGAAATGTATTCTGATTGGTTGTCAGACTCCCATGGGGTCACGCAGGGTAAGGTTGCACTGTCTTAAGTCCCGAGGCTGGCTGAATCTTCCTAGATGATATAATCTCCCCAGGTGCCATGTGGTGAGTTCTGTTGCTAAATGAGTAGAGGGATAATCCTATCGTGTCTTGGAGGACATGTATTTTGTGTTGTAGATGAGCTGGCCCAGCCTTTCTGGGGTTATTAGCAAAGGTGTAGCATGTTTCTCATTTTCTCATCCAGGGAGGTATAATATTCTGCCTTCTTAATATTTCCTATAATATTTCATCCTTTTAGGAGACGAATGGGTGCTAACTTCCTACAGGGTGACTTCCGGTTTGTCTGTTGGGTCATTTTTCATCCTCCGGAGCCTTCAGGGAAGCCTCTGGAAGGCCCCTGAAGGCTCCAGGGGGCTTAAACTGGCCCTATGAGCAAACAGGAAGTCCATTCCCATAGGGCCAGTTTTTTGCACTCCGGAGGCTTCAGAGAAGCTCCTGTTTCCGCCCTCCCCAGGCTCCTATAAAGCCTCTGGAGCATGCGCACTAGCCAGCTGACAGGGCAACATTGCGTGCCCTGATAAATGGCTCTGCGTGCCAGCTGTGGCACGCATGCCATAGGTTTGCCATCCCGGCTTTAGGGGAAATAAAAGAGTACAGGAAAGGATCAAATATGCTCAATACATGTTGAAGGATCATTCCATTGAAGAAAAGCAAAAATGACAAAATGGTTAGGGTGGAAAACAAGAGACTGTACACACACACACACACACACACACACACATTTGTTTTCGTAGATTTTTACGGGTGTAGGTATGCTGGTCTTGTTGTATTCAGGTCTTTCCCATGTAAGATTGAAATTGTCTGGGAAACGTTTCCGTGAGGTCCCACTCGCCATCTTCAGGCTGGTGTTTTCGGCTTCGTGCTTGTGCGAGTAAGGCGTGGTCGGAGCTGTCGTCTTTCTATAAATCTTGGTGGTAGGGTGTGGAGTGCTGGCTTTTTTGCTGTAAGTGGGTTGATTGGCTGTGTAGAAAACTGTGTGTCCATTGTTCTTTTGAAGTGTTCTGTTTTGGTGATTAATTTGGTTCCTTTAAAATAAATTCCATGTCCTGTTGCTTTAAGGTGCTGGAAAAGGGAGGAAGTTTTTTTTCTTTTTTACTTACTGCGTTCTTGTGTTCTGCGATGCGTGCATTTATTCTCCTATTAGTTTGTCCAATGTATGTGGCAGGGCAGATTTTGCATGTTATTTCATAGACTCCTTGGTTTTCTAGCTGGATCTTGTCTTTGAGGTTAGCTATTTTTGGGTCAGTGTTGAATGCTGTCTTGATATTGTGCTTGTGGAGAATTTTGCTGATTTTATCTGTGGTGCCTTTGATCTAAGGGAGGAGGTTGATGATGTTGTCCTGTTTGTTTCTCGGTTTTTGAGGGGAGTTCCCTTTGAATTAGGTTGGTAATTGTTTTTCTTTGGAATCCATTGGAGTTTAATACATTTGTGAGAGTGTGTAATTCAGTTTTCAGGTGGTCGTTGTCGGCTAGGTGTTTGGTTCTGGAGATGAGGATTTTGGCTACAGAGTTGATATGTGCAGGGTGGTGATGGGATTGTCTGTTTAAGTAGCAGTTGGTGTGTGTGTTTTTTGGTAGATGGTGTGTCCTAGGGAGCCATTGGTTTTTTTGTAGATTAGGACATCTAGAAAGGGAAGTTGGTTGTTTGATTTTGAAGGAACCAAATTAATCTCCAAAACAGAACACTTCAACAAGACAATAATTATGGAAGCCATCGAAATAGAGAAACACCCCCACAACATGAATAAACGTGATGATGCCTCCCACCTACCAGACATCTGAAAACCAGCCCTAGTCAACAAACGAGCCCCACCTACCACCCAGGTAATTACAACACAAAAGAACAATGGACACAAAGCTTTAAGCCGAAAACACCAGCCTGAAGATGGCGAGTGAGACCTCGCCGAAACATTGCCAAGACAATCTCAATCTTACACAGGAAAAGACCCGAATACAACAAGACCAGCATATGTGTCTGTGTGTGTGTGTTGTATTTGTGCTGATAAATAAATAAAGGGAGACTAGTATAGATCTATTTCAAGCTATTTAGCCCTCATCAGCTAGCCATACCCTTACTGCGATTCGAACCTGGGCTGATATATTAGCCACTAAGCCACAGACTCTCCTCCTTATCAGCTGAGCCAGGGAAATAGGTATGTATTTGTGTTACAACCCCTGGTATGCCCAAATATGGGAGGGAACTCACTACTCCCCCTTTCTGTCTATCGGCTCACTGCAGGAGACCATCCAAGCAGAAAACCATATTTTTAATGTTGCCTTTTTATATTTGTGTTGTATTTGTGCTGATAAATAAATAAAGGGAGACTAGTATAGATCTATTTCAAGCTATTTAGCTCTCATCAGCTAGCCATACCCTTACTGGGATTCGAACCTGGGCTGCCATTGGTTCGACTTTTGATAATTTTTGTCAAATTATTGATTTGATTGCATAGAAGAACAGTAAAAGCCACCTACTGGAGAGGAGAAGCATAATAACATCTTGAAACAAAGCTGGTGAAGAAGGGTGTGGCCCTTTTTTAAATATCTGACTTCATTTTATCTACGGCTGAGGAAGAAAATAAAGGATCTTCGAAGTGGACTGGACTATTTTGGGAACCGATATTGAAGAGTGGAAATGAGAAGAGGGATTGAACTAATTGTGGTAAAATATACAGATACTAAAAGTGTGTTAAAACTGATCATGGAGGGTGGGATTTGAGGAATTGTTGGAAATGTTAAAAAATGCACAAGCAACATTAAAAGGGAATAAAGAGCCAGAAAAGGAGCCAGAAAAATTGTTAAAAAAGGAGACAGCAGCGGAGCAGACAAAAAATACAAATGAACAAGAAGCTGACAAAGTAGAAAAAGAAATGAAAAACAAAACTCAGTGGGACAATGCTATTGAGATTTATAGAGGTACAGAAAGAGTAGAGAAGAAAGGAAAATTGTATCAAAAAAAGAAATTAGCCAAAAATGAAGAGAGAAACAATGGGAGATGGAAAAAGAAAACTTGGGGGAGAGCCATTCAAATAATCTATTGAAAAGTGATAGGAAAAAATCAGAAGAAAATATACAAGACATACAAAAAGAAGAAAAAGAGAAAAGAAAAATTAGGAATTGGAGATTAGTAGAATGAAATGAAATTACTAGAATGAAATGAAATATCTTAAAACATGGTAATAGTATCTAATTAGGATGTGTGTGAGTTATAGTAATACCTTTATATATGCAAAGTAATTATGTGAAATGTTTACTATATAAAAAATTAAATTTGAAGACACGTGTTACTTGTAGAAAATAGATGGAAAGGGAATGATGAATTTGGTTAATTTTAAAGGGAAAAATGACATTGTTTATGTATATAATAAAAATTTAAAAATTGGAAATTATAAGAAGAAAAGTAATATGGGAAAAAATGAAAATGGAAATGGAAATATAATGTAAAATGTACTATGTGTATGTGAAAATGTTAAAGGGGAAATCCGGACAACACTTTATTCATAAAAGAATTTTTTATTATGTAACAAAAAAATTAAAAACTTTGTTTAAAAGAAGAAGAAGAAAATCGACCAGGTCAGATCATTGTTTGGCGTAGCTCATCATGGTCTGTGTAGCACTTTAAGGTTCATCTTTAAATGGGGACCTTTCTCCACAGCTCTATTCAATCCGAAATCGACGTTAGTCAGGCCTGAGCTCATCCTAATGGTCCATTGACTTATAAGTAGGAACTTGATTGCCTTTCTTTATTGATGCCTCTTTTTTTTTTTTTTTTTTTTTTTTTTGCAAAAAAAGAAATTACTCACTTTTGTTGCTAAATGCCAGCCAGACTGGCTAAAGATGATTCTAACAACTGAAAATTCTAACAAATTCTTTCCTGAACCAATAGAAAATTCTTAGATGTACCATCATGCAAACCTTTTGCCCTGTGATCAGACTCCCTGTGAGAATTTAAAGGCTGGGGGGGGGAGATCATAGAGAGAAAGATATGATAGGAGAGAGAGAGAGAGAATTATAGACAGACAGATAGACAGACAGATGAATACACAGAGAGACAAAGATAATAAAGAGAGAGATGACAAATGAGATATACAATATACATACACATACACACACGTACGCACACATACATACATACCAGTGACGTGCAGTCAGGTGAGGCTAGTGAGGCACAGCCTAACCTCTCATCATCAGGGCAGCGAGTCATTCGATGGGAAACTTGCCTTTTGGGAGGAATGACCCAGCTTGGCTCCTGCTTTCGATCTGCCGCCCAACGACCGAATGGAGAAGCGAAGAGGCAGGAGAGACAAAGCAGGAGCCAAGCCGAGTCATTCCTTCCAAGAGGCAAGTTTCCTATCGAATGACTCGCTGCTCTACACTTGAGGCTCCAGTCCAGCCTGCGGTGCTTGCGGCTTCTGCCAGCTCCTCCAGGGACTCCCAAGCTCGGCACCAGAGAGCCGCCGCGAGAGAGGCCGGCAAGGTTGCCCGGGCGGCGGCTGAGGTTCCCTTTGTTCTTTCGGGCATGGGAAGCGGGGGGTAGACGCTTCCTCCGCTCCGTCCATTCCCCACCTGTGCTGCCCTCGCCCAACAAGCGCGCCCCGGATTCCGCGCAGCTCTGGCAGGCGGTGCCGTGGCCGAATCCCAGGGTGGCAGGTCGCAACTGAGCATGCCTGACTGTGGAATTCTGGGAGTTGAAGTCCACAAGTCTAAAAAAATTGCTGCCTCACCAGCTATAAACTCACCGCACGTCACTGATACATACATATATATATGAGAGACAGACAGAAAGAAGAGAGAGACACAGAGAGAGAGAGACAGAGAGACAGACAGAGAGACAGAGAGAAAGAGAAAGAGACAGAGAGACAGAGACAGACAGAGAGACAGAGACAGACAGACACAGAAGGAGACAGAGACAGACAGAGAGACAGAGAAAGAGAGAGTGAGAGTTACAACTCTCTTACAACCTTATTTTCCTGCTTGTTGTGAAATCTAGTGGGGTCAGAGATGCAGAAGAGAAAGGGAGACATTTCTACCCCAAAGTAGGAAACCAAACCAAATATGTGCCATATTTCATTTCCTGACTGAGCAGTTAAAACATTTCCTAATGATCAATTAGATTTGGCTGTGCTGTTGCCAGGCCTCCGTGATAGTGTCACTCCACATTAAATTACTGCCCATTCATCACCAAGATGACATTATCCATTTTTCCCCGCTACTGTCTGTTGTTTACTTATTTGTTAGATTTATTTGCCACCGACCCAGCCATGGGCAAAGGAGGGCAAACAGAACACAAGTAAGATAATAGAACAATAAAATAAACAATGACAAAGGAGCACAGTGAGAATAAATGCATCACTATGATAAACAAAAGGATGGATGAATGGAGAGCAAAGTCTATTCTAGTGAAGTCTGGTGAAAAGAAGGACTAGAGGTGACATGGTAGCAGTGTTCCAGGATTTGAGGGGCTGCCACCAAGAAGATGGGGACAACTTATTTTCCAAAGCATCTGAAAGCAGGATAAGAAACAATGAAATAAAACCAATCAGGGAGAGAAACTAAAAAGAAATTTCTTGACAGTGAGAAACATTTAGTGAAACAGCTTGCCCCCAGAAGTTGTGGGTGCTCCATCACTGTAGGTTTTTAAGAAGAGATTGGAAAACCATTTGTCTCAAATGGTATAGGGTCTCCTGCTTGAGCAGGGGGTTGGACTAGAACAGGGATCCCCAACCTTGGTAACTTGTGGACTTCAAATCCCAGCATTTCGCAGCCAGCATGCGAAATGTGGAATTCTGGAAGTTGAAGTCCACAAGTTTTAAAGTTGGAGACCCCTGGACTTCTAAGGTCCCTTCCAATTCTATTATTCTGATATAAATCTGCCAGTAGAATGGCTTGCCTTCAGAAGTTGTGGTTGCTCCATTACCAGAGGTTTTATGTTTGGAATGGCATAGAACATTGGTGTGAAGCTTGCAGCCCGCGGGCTGGATGCATCATGCTCTGGCCATGCCCACCCCCTGTTTAGCGAAGGAGGGGAGTCACAATACGTCACATGATGACAATGTGACACTGCATGTTTGACATGTAGACTTGATGTAGACTTGAGCTGAGGATTGGACTAGAAGACCTCCAAGATCCCTTCCAATTCTATTATTATGTTAATTCTGAAATGAATCTGCCATCAATCTAGCAGCCATCTCTGGTGTGGAATTGATTCATTTTTGACTTCAGACTAACCAGCAGAGCCAGGTCTGCAAGCTCTTGTAGAAGGATAGGAGAATGGGGACAGACAGAACATAGGACATAGAATAATAGAGATGGAAGGGAGCCTGGAAGTCTTCTAGTCTAATGTCCTGCCCATGGCAGGAGATCATGTGCCATTCCAGACTTCCTTTGGTCTTGATGGGATGGATACACATGATCATAGAAAGAATAACACACAATTATTGTCAGAGTTTGTTGCAGCAATCACATCCAGAAAGCACACACAGGTAACTGATTCAGCAGGATTCATTAACTTCTCTTTATATATAATATAACACATGAAATAAATATCCAATACCAAAAGCCGGTTTTCCAACATGGTAGTATATACAAGCAAAATACAGGCAGAAGGAGAGATCAGTTTTAGTTTCAGTTCAGAGCAGCAGACTAGTTTAGAGCTTAGCACAGATTCAGACCTACAGAGCTAAGCCACGCCCAGGCTCCTCACTGTCTCGTTGCTCAGACAGCAAATACTGTTTCAGATTCCAAACAGCTCTCATTGGCTGACTTAGTTGCTATGCCTATTTATTGGCTGACCTTGTTATCATGTCTCTGCCAGTCATGAACTCTCATACACACTGACAATCATAGAACAATCTTACTCTGGAGAGCAGGATGTTCCAAAGAGCAAGTGCTGTGGCAAAGAGGCCACTTTTTATGGATCCTGAGTTTTGGAGTTCTTTAAACCTTTCGGGGTTAAAGACCTTCTCTGCCTATTTATGCCCAACACTATTTAATGCATATTGATAGGAATATGACCACCCAGCTCTTATCAACAGGAGAAGCTCAGCAGCTGGACTTGGGCCTCTGGGATTTTGCAGCTGGTTGCCATCTACATGGAGAGGCCATTCAGATGTGTTTCCTTTGACAAGGGTCAGATCCTGGGGTGATTGCCTTGAGCAGGTGCCTGAAATTACTCACCAAAGACTAACAAGTTGAGGTTAAGTCCAGGCAATCGGAGGCACTGATGAATACAGAGGGGGGAGGGGAATGGTTTCCTGGCTGGTCTTTGACCTGAATAACTAAAGGATCACCTCAATTATTCATGTGCCTGTCAATTACACTCTGTTTTACTTCTAGAGCCGATGATTGCATCTAAAAGGGAAGATGCGTGAGGAATCTTTTCAGTAAAAATTGTCAGTGCATGCTCATTTGGCAACTCTTTGGGGTGTTAACATTCTCTCAGTTCCTTATGCATGTGTCTGTGTATATACACCAGTGGTGGGTTGCGGATTCCTTTCCAACTGGCATGGTTGGAACCGGCTTGCCGGCGTCCACGTGGATCGTGCAGTGCACGCATGCGTCTTGGCGCTTCTGCGAGCCTCCACAATGCTCCAGCTGCTCAGTGGAGCATCGCGCAGGCGCTGTATGGGCTGTGCACATGCACGGAAGCGCTGAAGACGTAAAAGGATGGTAAGAAGGGAGGGCGGGCAGGTAGGCCCTCCAGAGCACTGTACCGGAACGGTATCCATTGCTCCGGGCTGGCTCCGGTATGCCCGTACCCGGGCGTACCACCTGCAACCCACCACTGAAATACACATACACATAAAGATAAAGAACATCTACATACCATTTAAAAGAGACAATCAAACAAATGTAAAATAAAGACCTTCTTAACCAACAGCCAAATGAGCAGAGATTAACACCCAGATTAACATTAGACCAACAATCAAGAAGTAAACAATACCCTAATAGAGGAACGACCAATTCAGACACACGAGTTAACAGTAAACAGCCTAATCAAGGAACCACCAAGAACACGCCATTACTATTGACAGAATCAGCCATTAGTATATAAACAGATAGCAAGTCCCTTTTTCTTCTGATGATGTTATCTAGTTGGGCAATAAAACGTCTGCAAGAAAACAACCAAGCTTAGAAAGCACCAAGGACCCACGCACGTGCAAATTGGCAACTGGAAAGTAAAGAAATATAAAATCTCAGACGATTAACTTGAGGCACATTACCTCAAGTTAATTATCTGAGATTTTATATTTCTTTACTTTCCAGCTGCCAATTTGTCACCAGGCTTAAATCTGCTCTACCTTTGAGTATTTCAGTTCATTGTCTTTACTCTGCCATCAAATAATTCCCTCACCACTGTCAAACTATTCACTAAGGCTGCATTTCTACTACTATTAGTCTTCTCATCGTTCCTATCACCAATCTCTTCACACTTATGACTGCAGGACTGTAACTTAGTTGCTTGTATCCTTGCAATTTATATTGATATTGATTGTTTCCTGATTGCTTATTTGTACCCTATGACTATCAGTAAGTGTTGTATCATGATTCTTGATTAATGTATCTTGTCTTTTTATGTACACTGAGAGCATAAGCATCAAAGACAAATTCCTTGTGTGTCCAATAACACTTGGCCAATAAAGGATTCTATTCTATTCTATTCTATTCTACTCTACTCTACTCTACTCTACTCTAGTGCTAAATTCTAGAAACACTTGAAGACATTGGGCAAAAGAAGATGAGATTCAGGTGCAGATTTATTTGATTTTTAAGCTGATTTATCATAATATCCCTCTCTGAACTGAGGACCTCTAGCCCTCCAGAAGTTGTTGACGCACCAACAACTAAGCAAGAGCAATCAACATAGTCAATGGAGCAGGAGGCTAGAGGTACACACACACACACACACACACACACACACACCAGTTGTATTTCAGCAACATCTGAGTATCTCAAGGGGTATATCCTTAGTCTATTGGATTTAACTGCAAATACTATTGTTTCAATGAATTTGTAGTATCGGTTACGGCTCACCCATAACTCAAGTTGAAAGAGAGTAGACACTTCAGGGATTTTGGGAACATCCCAATGGGTCCCTGTCAGCAATTTTTTAAAAACAGCTTCAGCTTTTCCTAGGAACACGTGTTTCTGTTTCAACTCCTTGCCTCTTTCAACATCTCCACTTCCTATTGATCTGCCGGCAGTTTTTGTCAGCAAAATATAGGAGTGATTCCAAAAATTAAGACAGTGGCTATGGGGACCCTAATAACTGAATAACAGAGTTGGAAAGGACCTTGGAGGTCTTCTAATCCAACCCCCTGCTCAAGTAGGAGACCTTATACCATTTCAGATAAATGACCATCCAATCTCTTTTTAAAAGCCTCTAGTGATGGAGCACCTACAACTTCTGGGGGCAGGCTGTTCCACAAATTAATTGTTCTCAATGTCAGGAAATTTCTCCTTAGTTCTAGGTTTCTTCTCTCCTTGATTAGTTTCCATCTGTTGCTTCCTCTCCTGCCTTCAGGAGTTTGGAGAATAGGTTGACCCCCTCTTCTTTGCGATAGACCCTCAGATATTGGCACCCTGCTATAATGTCATGCCTACTCCTTCTTTTCACTAAACTAATCATACCCAATTCCTGCAATGTTCTTCATATGTTTCACCTTCAGTCTCATTATCATCTTTGTTGCTGTTCTCTGCACTTTTTATTCAGTACCAACATTTTTTTTAATATCATGGCAACCAAAACTGAAAGCAATATGCCCAGTGTGGTCTTAACAAGGCATTATAAAGTGATACTAACACTTCATGTGATCGTTATTCTGTCTCTCTGTTAATGCAGCCTATGATTTAAACTGAGCTTGAACACAAACTGTGATCAGACCAAATTTCTCCTTATGTCTAAATTGGTTCTCTCCTTGATGAGTTCCATCCATTGCTTCTTCTCCTGCCTTCAGGTGCTTTGGAGAATAGGTTGACCCTTTCTTCCTTGTCTTCTAATCCAACCCCCTGCTCAAGTAGGAGACCTTATATCATTTCAGGTAAATGACCATCCAATCTCTTTTTAAAAGCCTCTAGTGATGGAGCACCTACAACTTCTGGGGGCAGGCTGTTCCACTAATTAATTGTTCTAGAGTTCCATCCATTGCTTCTTCTTCTCCTGCCTTCAGGTGCTTTGGAGAATAGGTTGACCCTGTCTTCCTTGTGGAATTCCTGCCCTTTTGATGTATGCTACGTGCAGGACTGGCTGCTATCTTGCCTTTTTCATCTCCCTGCCTATAGATAAATAGCAGTTGTGGCTTGCACACAATGTGGCTATGTGGCGTTAAAAAGAAACAGTGCTAGTGTCATGCCACTGTTGGACTCTGAATTTGCAGGGGAAGATGAGCTGGAATAAGAGCTGACAGAGATTGAGGCAGTGGCTCCGTTAACCTTGGAGGAAACTGGGGAAGGGCAGAGTCAGTCCAGGCAAGGCTTTTCAGGATTAGAAAGGCTTGCAGACAGGGAAGAGCAGGAGAGGCAGAGCTCAGGCAAAGAGCAAGGACCACCCCCTCCTGATCCTAGAGCACGGAGAGAAGAGAGAAGGCGAGAACAACGCAGGTTGAGCTGGCTACGAGGGAGGAGAATGCCCTGCCCCTTTTCACAAGGCATATCTGGGGACTGAGATGTAAGGAGGTACTGGTGAGAGGGGCATTTGTTGGGAATGAGCTTTGAATCTGTGGGGCCTTGTGTACACTTGCTGACACCTGGTGATTACTGTTTGGCTAAACGTGGCTTACAGGACTGCTGGCCCTGGTCATTGTTTGGTTAAACTGGCTTACTAGACTACTCACAGCCAGAGGCTGCTGAAGGTGCATGTGAGAGTTTTGCTCCAGGACTTGTAGTAAATGTGGGGAGATTTGGGGGCAAAGTTGGATGAATAAAAGGGCATTAGACCTGTTCTCTGGCTGAGTTGCTTTCGTGCCATGCCACGGGTCATCACAACTATGCAAGAATAAAGAAAGGTTAGGAGTAGGGAAAGCCTTGAGGGGAGAAGAACAGAAAGGCACAAAAATTTGAAATTCCTTAGTGATGCTGATACAGATGGATGACAGGAAGAAGAAGAAGCAGATTTTTTTAAAAAAAAACGTTCTGTTTTTATAACACTCTTTCCAATATTATTTCACAGTACTTGATGTTGTCTGTTAAAAATTAATTTACTGGAACTGTGATTGGGAAAGTAATGTACCAAGGAAATGTATTGTCATAGTTTTGACAGAGGGGTGGAAAATAAGCACTGAAGAAATCAATTAATTAGCTCGTGCAAATGTAGGTATGAATGAATAAATCCCAACCAGTTTTTACAGGCCCATCATTTTTATTTTTATTTTATTCAAGTCAGCCAAACAGACCAGCACATTTTGTTCACTGATGCCTTGAAAACTGTCATGATTTTTTGCTGAAATTAGAGCTCAGCCAAATATCCAGGAGTGATTCTATGACCAGAATTTGCTAAAATGCTAATTAATTAAGGCAACTTCCAACATTTACCAATATTGCTTTCTTTCCAGCTAAAACATTGTTATCAGTGTGCTAGGAATGTTTGCTTTCCCTCCAAAATTTGGTTCCCATTTTTCGTGCTCCGTTCTCGCAAAATATTACAATGAAAGTTATCTCAATTCTCCATGGAATTTCTAGGATTATTTGCTTCCTGATCATTTTGATTTGCATGTTATTTTTTAGGGGAAAACCTTTACTTTTTTTTTAGAATTCTGGTCCATCAGTTATCCTTATTGATAGGCAGTGACGTGCAGTCAGGTGAGGCAAGTGAGGCACAGCCTCACCACTCTCATCATGAAAAAAAAAAGTAAAAGGAAAAAGCTGAGCTAGTTGCTGCCTCACCGTGGATGACTCTGCTTAACCTCACTGGTGCTCTCCCTCCCCAAGTGTAGTGACTTCCTCCCCAGGCCCCCATTCATTTCTCTCTCACACACACACAGCTGGATAAAACTATATAAAAATCTAGCCCAGCTTCACTGATTACAAGTTTGAAAAGGCAACATGGCTCCACCTGCAATCAAACTACACTTGGGGAAGGAGAGCACAAGCGAGCACTGAGGAGACCACAGGAGGAGGCAGGAAGCCAGGCAAAGAGCCATGCTGTAGTACACACACTTCTTTTGGAAGGCTCAGCTCGGCTCCCCTCCGGCTTCTCTGCCTCTCCTCTCACCCCAGCCTGCCAGCAGGAGGTGGTGGGTGGGCTTTATTGTGTTCCAGGCATTTCCCACCCAGACAGCAGGCTGCATTTGCAATGGTGGATGTTAGATTCGGGCAACGAGAGAACAGACTCCAGATGATAGTGACATATCAGCTCTTTATTAGTGAGGTAGTAGTGATCCAGCTTAAATGGGGTTGGGCAGCTCCCCTTTTATAGGGATCTGGCAGACCCCCCCGTCCAATCAGAACAACCCCTTGTTCCCGCCCTAGTGGCGGACCTGAGTGGAGACTACAGCAGTTTATGCAAATATCTAACACCCCTCCCCTCTTAGATGGAGTGTTCCGGTTAGTGACAAAGTCCTGTAAGTATGCAGGTTTCTGCCTCGTACGGGTGGACCTGCGTAGTTCCGGTTTTGCAGGAGCGAGCGTATGATCGGAGTGTCCTCTTTGTTCCACTGTCCTGGCTGGGGATTGCAAATTCCCTTCACTAGGAGGCTGCTCCATTCTTTCGTTGGTCTCAGGTTGCACCTCTGGTTCTGTTGTGCCGTAGTCGTCTGCGATGGGCGAGTCGGGTTGTTGAATAGGCAGTCTTTCCGATGGTATGAGTTCTTCGTTCGACGATCGTAGGTTGGAGTGCGTCAGGCGACCTCAGAGTTGGTCGATGTGTCTTTTCCAGTTCCTACCGTCCTCCAATTCGAACAAGTAGTAACGAGGACCGGTGACGCCTATTACCTTTGCCGGAATCCACAGTGTCCCCCCTGCATAGTTGTGGGTGTATACTGAATCCCCTATGCTAAAATTCTGAATTTTGCTTGTGGAGTCTGGGGGCGATGTGGCAGAGTAATTTGGGTGTAGTCGGTCTAGGTGAGACCTCAACCGGTGACCCATGAGGAGTTCAGCGGGACTCCTTCCCGTCGTAGGGCTAGGGGTAATGTGTTGGATTAAAAGATAGTGATCAATTCGTGTTTGCCAATCACCCGGGCCCATCCTGGCGAGGGCCACTTTTGCAGCGCGCACCATTCTTTCTGCCTGTCCGTTCGATGCCGGGTGGAATGGCGCGACGAGGGCATGCTGAATTCCCTGACTTGCTAAGTATGCTTCGAATGTCATGGCCGTGAACTGGGGCCCATTGTCGGAGACCAGGAGGTCGAGCAGGCCGTGCGTGGCGAAAAGTCGCCGTAGTACCTTGATGACTGCCTCTGCCGTGATTGAAGTCATCAGGACTACTTCTAACCATTTGGAGTATGCGTCCATAACTATTAAGAACGTTTGACCCTGAACTGGTCCTGCGAAATCTATGTGTATTCGCAACCAGGGTGATTTCAGTTTGTCCCACTCCGTAGCGGGCGCTTCAGGGGGGCTGGTCTGGATTCCTTGCATGGATTGCAAGTGGCTACCCATTCCTCTATCTCCTTATCCATGTTAGGCCACCAAACGTAGCTCCTAGCCAATGCTTTCATCCTTACGATCCCTGGATGCCCAACATGCAACGCTTCTAATACATTTCTCCGCAGTTTGTGCGGTACAACAACTCGATCCCCCCCACAATAAACAACCTTTCAAAACCGACAGTTCATCACGCTTGGACCAAAACAGTTTGAATTCGGGTCCCACAATCCCTTTGGGCCACCTCCTCCATACCCAAGTTTGCACTTGTCTGATCACGTTGTCCTTAGCAGAAAACCTAGCAATGTCCACGGAAAATACTGGCCCTGTGTCCAAACAATCAATCAAAAGGACCGGTATTTCTGGAGTGGGGTCGGCCAACAGTTCTGGTAGCGGGCAGCGGCTGAGCGCGTCTGCATACCCCAATGTAGAACCCGGTTGGCGTACCAGTTTGTAGGAATACGCAGCCAGGAAAACAGTCCACCTGGTCATGCGTGGGGAGAGGGAGACCGGTGTGGGACGGTTTCCCACCAGTAAACCCAGCAATGGTTTGTGGTCCGTTATAAGTTCGAAATCACGGCCGTAGAGGTATTCGTGAAAACGCTTGACTCCAGCCACAGCGGCTAACGCTTCCCTGTCCAGTTGGCTGTAGTTGCGTTCCGCCGAAGACAATGTCCTTGAGTAGAAAGCGATGGGGGCTTCGTTCCCGTTTGGCATTCTGTGGCTGAGGACTGCGCCGATGCCAAAAGGTGAGGCATCGCAGGTCAATACCAGTGGTAGGGTTTGGCTGTACTGGATCAGCAGAGAGTTGGTCGTCAGCAGGCGCTTGACGGCGGCGAAAGCAGTAGCCTCGGAACGTCCCCAGGTCCATTTCACGTTCTTTGCTAGAAGTCAGTGCAACGGCTCAGCAACGGTGGCTTTCTGTCTGAGAAAGACGCTGTAGAAGTTAAGAAGTCCGAGGAAGGCCTGCAACTCGGTCTGATTTCGTGGTGTGGGGGCATCCTGGATCGCCTTAATTTTTTTCGATGTCGGGTGTATTCCCAGTCCATCGATCCTGTAACCCAGGAATTCTACGCTGGGCACGTTAATTTGGCATTTTTCTTTTTTTAGGCGGAGACCCTTTTCTCGAATTATGGCCAAAACAGTCCTTACACGCTTTAATAATTGCTCCTCGTTTGCAGCCGATACCAAGATGTCGTTGAAGTAAGGGACGACTCCTGGTATGCCCTGCAAAAGCCATTCCATGATGCTTTGGAACAATCCCGGAGCGATGCTTACGCCGAATTGTAATCGGTTGCATTTGAAAGCACCCCTGTGCGTCACTATAGTTTGGGCCTCCACCATGGCGCTATCCACTGGCAGCTGCTGATACGCTTGTGCCATGTCTAGTTTTGCAAAAAAAAATTCCTGGCCCCAACGAGTGCAATAGGTGTTGTACTATGGGCACAGGATATGCACTTTGTTGTAGGGCAACATTAATTGTGCATTTATAGTCCGCGCAGATACGGACTGACCCGTCTGGCTTAACGGGGGTCACAATTGGGGTTTCCCAGCGAGTGTGATCCACTGGTTCAAGGATTCCTTGCTCTACCAGCTTATCAATTTCCTTATCAATTTTGGGACGGAGCGCAAAAGGCACTCTCCTAGGTTTGAGCCTGATAGGTGCCACATTTGGATCCAAATTAAATGAAATAGGTTTGCCCACATACTTACCAAGGCCGGGGCTGAACACATCCTCGAACTCCTTAAAAATTCCTTCAGCGCTGCTGTTACCCACGGCGTTTATCCCGGTAACTTCTAGCCCCAAAGCTTTGAACCAATCCAGTCCCAAGAGGCTTTGTAATGGTGCGCTGGCAATGGTCACAGGCAGCTGGGCTGTGATGTTTTTGAACTGGACTCGAAACGTGCCTTGACCCACGATGGGGACCCTGTTCCGCAGGTAGTCTCGAAGCAGGATGTCTGGTGTTCGTAGTTGGCGCTTCTTTAGGCTCGGAATCGCCTTTTTCATCGCTGACCACGAGATGATCGTCAGTGATGATCATGTGTCGACTTCAAGCTCGCAAGGGGAGTCCTCTAGGAGGACAGTGATTTTCAGCTTTTTAGGTCGCTTTGTGCGGACCTGTCCTATCGTTGTGAGATAGGTTCTTAGTGGTTCTCTCTGGGAATACTCTCTATCGGCTCCCTGGGAATACTCTCTCTCGGCTGACTCCCTTGGCTCTCTCTCTGGGCGCCCTTTGTTTTTTCGCCAAGCCCCTGGGGTGGGCTTCTGTCAGCGATTCGATGGCGGCTGCCATGTTGTAGCAGGGACTTCGCTCCAGCACACCTTTGCAATGTGCCCAATTTTGTCGCAACGTGAGCAAACAACGTCTCTAAATCGGCAGGTAGACCAGCGATGATTCCCTCCGCAGCTTGCGCAGGGCGGCAAACGGGATTCGAATTTTCGCGCCGGTTTTGTGTGGCTGCTGCGCATGCGATGGCTGTCTTCGCACTCGCTGTCCTCGGTTTCTTGATCGGTGGCCTCGTGAAGCACCCGGGTTTGTCTGGTTCCGGATTGGGGTGTGCCGTACCCGCGTTGTAGCTTTTCCGTAGATCTGTCCGCTGATTCTGAAGCTCTTGCCTCATCGAGTGCGATCTGCAACTTTAAATTGGATCGTGCCAATAAACGTTTCTGCAATGAAATGTCCCGCACTCCGCATATGAGGCGATCCAGGATGTGCTCGTCCAGATTTCTGAATTCGCAATACGTTGCCACTTTGCAAAGTGCTGCAACGTATTGGTTGATCGTTTCGTCCGCCTTCTGATTCCGCATGTAGAACTCGTGGCGGGAAGGCTTGGGTGTGTAGTGTGCCTGCAGCGTTTGTTGCAAAGCCGTCCATGTGACTGCCTGGATGGGAGTTGGCTCCGAAAGATCCCTGGCCGTCTCGAAAACCTCTCGACCACAGTAGCTCAGGAACATGTTCTTTTTCCGGGAATCCGGTACTCCCGTGAGATCGTTTGCCTCGAGGAAGCATTCGAATCTCAGCATGTAAGATTCCCAATGCTCGGCTACTGGGTTGTACGGGGTTGGTGGAGCGTGCATCGCCATCTTGTCCTGCGTTTGAATTTGCCGCGCTGAGATGGCTGCCGGAATTTCCGCCGAAATCTGGGCTGGATCGATCCGTGGATTTTGTTAGAAGATCTTTGTCCTATCTGCCTCTCGATCCCACCCTCGTCGCCAGTGTTAGATTCGGGCAACGAGAGAACAGACTCCAGATGATAGTGACATATCAGCTCTTTATTAGTGAGGTAGTAGTGATCCAGCTTAAATGGGGTTGGGCAGCTCCCCTTTTATAGGGATCTGGCAGACCCCCCGTCCAATCAGAACAACCCCTTGTTCCCGCCCTAGTGGCAGACCTGAGTGGAGACTACAGCAGTTTATGCAAATATCTAACAGTGGAGGTGTTTGGGAAAGGCAGCAGGGGAATGGGGGGGGATGGCAGAGGAGCTGCTTTCAAGCCACTGGAAAAGATATCTAATCCAACTTTTGTGTGGGGGGGGGGGTTGTTTGAGAGTGAGTGAGAGAGGGAAGGGGTAGGAGAGATAATCCAATCCAACTTGTGTGTGTGTGTGTTTGTGTGTGTGTGTGTGTGTTTGAGAGAGGGGGAGGAAGGGAGAGAGGGAGGAAGGAGGGGAAGGGGAAGAAAAAGAAAAAGAAAGAAGGAGCAAAGGAGAAAAACAAATGCTGTCGCTTTAAATTGGAACTGAGCATGCCTGGCTGTGGAATTCTGGGGGTTGAAGTCCACAAGTCTAAAAATATTTGAAACCCAGCACTGTGTCAGTGCCTCACCAGTCATAAACCTCACCGCACGTCACTGTTGATAGGTAAAGGTAAAGGTTCCCCTCGCACATATGTGCTAGTTGTTCCCGGCTCTAGGGGACGGTGCTCATCTCCGTTTCAAAGCCGAAGAGCCAGCGCTGTCCGAAGATGTCTCTGTGGTCATGTGGCCGGCATGATTAAATGCATGGGACACTGTTACCTTCCCATCAAAGATGGTCCCTATTTTTCTACTTGCATTTTTACATGCTTTTGAACTGCTAGGTGGCAGAAGGTGGGACAAGTAACGGGAGCGAACTCTGTTATGCGTCGCTTAGGTATTCAAACCGCTGAACTGCCAATCTTTCTGATCGACAAGCTCAGCATCTTAGCCACTGAGCCACCCTGTCCCACTTCTTTGTTGATACCCATAAGCAATTGTGGGTGCTACATCACTGGAGGCTTTCAAGAAGAAATTGGACAGCCATTTGTCCAAAATGGTATAGGGGGTTGGACTAGAGGACCTCCAAGGTCCCTTCCAATACTGTGATTTTATGTTCTATGATCTATTCCAGTGCTCCAAATTAGTATTAACATATTTGGTCAAAGGTTTCAGATCTAAGCACTGAGAAATTGATCAATAGGCAATATTGGTATTTGGAGAGGTGATCTTTCACGAAAGAGAATCCATTTCTGGATCCCTAAAGAAATGGCTAGACGCATTCCTGTCAAACAGGCAACAAGTAGTCAAAATTGGGAGGGACTTATCAAATCCAGCACCAGACAACAGCGGTGTCCCCCAAGGCAGTGTTCTAGGCTCCACACTCTTTCTGCTTTACATTAATGACCTATGCAATCATGTCAAAAGCAACTGCATCCTATTCACTGATGAAGTAAAATTATTCAACACTACTGACAATACTGCTACCCTACAAAGCAACCTAGACCATGTGTCTGAATGGTCACCCAATTGGCAACTACTAATAAATGCTGTGTCCTACACATTGCCAATACAAATCAGAACACCAAATACAAGTTGGGTGGAAACTTGTAGATGACCCTCACTCTGTTAAGGACCTAGAAGTACTCATCTCAAATGATCTAAGCCCCAGACCCCACTGTAACAGCACTGCCAAAAAGGCATTAAGAGTTGTTAACCTAATTTTCTGAAGCCTTTGCCAGACCAGTTCTCGAATACAGCTCATCTGCCTGGAACCCACACTGTATATCGGACATTAACATGATTGAGCGTGTCCAGAGGTACTTCACGAGAAGAGTCCTCCACTCCTCTATTCACAATAGAATTCCCTATGCCACCAGGTTTGAAATTTTGGACTTACACAATCTGGAACTGTGCCGCCTGCAGTACGACCTAAGCACAGTACACAAAAGTGTCTGCTACAACATCTTACCTGTCAATGACTTCTTCAGCTTCAACCTCAATAATACACGGGCAAACAATAGATACAAACTCAAGGTAAACCACTCCAGACTCGATTGCAGAAAATACGACTTCAGCAACAGAGTGGTCAACGCCTGGAATGCTCTACCTGACTCCCTTGTTACATCCTCAAGTCCACAGCTTCAACCTTAAACTGTCCACCGTGGACCTCACCCCATTCTTAAGTGGTCCATAAAGGGGGGGGTGCATAAGCGGACCATCGTGGCTACTGTTCCTGTCCTACTGTCCCCATTTATTTCTATTCATTTCTTTCATTCATATCCATGTTTATATTTATACCTGCTATCTTGTACATGTTTGGCAAACTAATAAATGCAAATACAAATATTGGAACACTGCTATCATGTCACCCCAAGTCCTTCTTTTCATTAAACTAGTCATACCCAGTTCTGGTCTTCGGATGTTTCAGCCCCCAGTCCCTTAATCATCATTGTTGCTCTTCTCTGCACTCTTTCTAGAGCCTTAACAACTTATTTGTAATATTGTGGCAATTAAACTAGATGCAATAAACCAAGTGTGGTCTTACCAAAGCGTTAAAAAGTGGTACTAACACTTTACATGATCGTGTATCGATCACTCTCTTAATGCAGCCTCGGATTTAAACTGACTTTGAACACAAACCGCAGCCCCAGAGATGCAAAATTACTGTAGTCTGATATGAACAAACCACTTGAGGTATGAATTTTTGTTCCTGAAAAAAAATTCTAGACTCCTTTCAAAGCCTATCTGATCTACAATGTTAAGACAGACCAGATAACAAGCCTCTTTCCATTTTTAACAGAAAGTAGTTAATTAGTCATGCCTCTAAATAGTTATGAGAGCTAACCATCACAATTAAGGAATTCACATATGTGCTCTCTTAAAATGATACTATTCCTAATTTATGAGAAAGGAAGCAGATTTTCAGGGTTGGCTAAAAAAAAAGTACATATATTTTATACAATTGACAGAATCATATATTCTGCTTGAGTGTATTCCTTTGATCACTGTTTTCATACAGCCACCATTGCCTTGAGTTTCTCTTCAATCAGAATAGAGCTGGAAGGGACCTTGGAGGTCTTCTAGTCCAACCCAAGCAGGAGACCATATACCATTTCAGACAAGAGGCTGTTCAGTCTCTTCATAAAAACTTCCAGGGACGGAGCACCCATAACTTCTGGAGGGAAGCTGTTCCACCAGTTAATTGTTCTCACTGTCAGGACATTTCTCCTTAATTCCAGGTTGCTTCTCTCTTTGATTAGTTTCCATCCATTGTCCTTTGTTTTGCCTTCTCTGGTGCTTTGGAAAATAAGTTGACCCCCTCCTCTTTGTGATAGTCCCTCAAATACTGGAAGACTGCTATTGTGTCACCCCTAGTCCTTGTTTTCTCTAGACTGGCCATACCCAATTCCTGCAACCATTCTTCATATGCTTTAGTCTCTAGGCCTTCAATCATCTTAGTTGCTCTTGCACTTTTTCCAAAGTCTCAGTATCTTTTTTTTGTAATGTGGTGACCAAAACTGGAGGCAGCATTCCAGGTATGGTCTTACTAAGGCTTTATAAAGCAGTACTATGAGCCACGGTGGTGCAGTGGTTAGAATGCAGTACTGCAAGCTACTTCTGCTAATCACAGGCTGCCTGCAATTTGGCAGATCGAATCTCACCAGGCTCAAGGTTGACTCAGCCTTCCATTCTTCCGAGGTGGGTAAAATAAGGACTGCTTAGAGAGGGCTGCAAAGCACTGTAAAGTGCTTATATAAGTCTAAGTGCTATGGCTACTAAGTCAAGTGATTTTGATTTTCTGAGGACCTATGTTATGAAGGATAGAAACATGTCAAATAAACATAATATATAAACATGTATATACATGTATAAATAAACATAAAAATAGGTGGATAGAAAATTCTTTGGACAGGGTATTTATGAATGCCTTAATCAGCTAAAAGACATAATACAGATACCTTACAGTGATTTGTGGGGATTTAACGTTTGCCTAGTCAACAAACAGGATCCATAAGGGTGATTTTTATCCGATCAATGGGCTCCGATTGATCTGATAAATCAAGCTAACAAGTGCAATTCAGGGTAAACAAGTATAAAAGTCTAAGCAAAAACATTGACTTTTTCCGCAAGGGGTGGATCTAGATCCCGTGATCAGTTCAACTTTGAACCTGTGGACACGATGACAGCAATCACGAGATCGGCGTGCTGTAGCTGCCAAAAAGGCCAGTGTGGTTCTCAGCTGAACCAACAGAAGGAGAGCAGAGTGATAGTATCACTCTATACAGCATTAGTGAAGTCACGCTTAGAATACTACATCCAGTTTTGGTCACCACGATACAAAAATATTGCTTGAGGCTCTCGAAAGAGTGAAGAGAAAAGCAGGAAAGAGGATCAGGATCATCAGGGGAACTGGAGACTAGATCATCCAATAATTCAGGGGTGTCAAACTCAAAGCCCATGGGCTACATCCGGCCCACACAGTGCTTTGATGTGGCCCATGGGGCTGCCCTGAAAATTGTGAAGGATCGGCTTGTAGTGCCTCTGCCAGTGCAAATGGAGCTTGGGAGTGCCACATGCGACCCTCCCCAGCTCTGTTTTCAACAGTGATGACCTCCTGAGCCCTCTGCCAGTGAAAATAGAGCTCGGGGGGCACGTGGAGGACTGCAGGAAGCTGTCATGGTCGGAAATGGAGCTCAGGAGGCCCGCATGAGTCCCACCACCACCCCAAGCTCCATTTTTGCTGGCAGAGTGCTGCAGGATGCCGTTGCAGCCAAAAACGGCTGTCGAGTTGGCCATGTCAACCCTGGCCATGCCCCATTCCCCCCCCCCCAGGTCAAACACAACCCTGATGTGACCCTCAATAAAATCGAGTTTGACACCCCTGCAATAAAGTGTTCTCACTGTCCGAGTCTGCCACCAGCTCCACTGACCGCTAGCAGGCCACAACAGCTAGTTTAGCTAATGCAAGCTTTTTAGCTCTCATCAGCTAGCCATACACTTCTGGGATTCAAACCCGGACCGCTTGCATAGTAGGTAGATGTATTAACCTCTAGGCGATGGGCTCTCCTCGCTTTGTCAGCTGTACCAGGGGGAAGATAATAATAATAATAATAATAATAATAATAATAATAATAATAATAATAATAATAATAATAATAATAATAATAATAATAATAATAAATATTTATTTCTTAGCCGCACCCTCTCCCGAAGGACTCGGGGCGGCGTACAATGAAACATATGAAATAAATATGTGGACAGAACAAACATATAACAGAGACATATACCGAGACATACACAAGGAGGAGGTCGGCTGATAAATAAAACAATTAAAACAATTAAAATTAAGTGTTTTTACGGTGAGACTGGTCTACCAGGGTAGAAACAGTATGCTCCATCCCATATTTGGGTAGACCAGGTTGCCCTGACAGATCGGTCTCATCGGAAAAACACCTAGGTATATCTAGCTTAAGAAAGAGCTGAATTAAGGGTGACATTATAGCTGTCTTCCAGTACTATCATAGGTGAAAAAGAGTCAACCTATTTTCCATTCTCTGAAGATAGGACAAGAAGCAATGGGTGGAAGGTCTTCACAGGGAGATCCAACCTGAAACCAAGAAGGAGTTTCCTGACAGTGAGAATGATTTATCAATGGAATAGCTTGCCTCCTGGAACTGCTCCATTGCTGGAGGTTTTCAAGAAAAGAATGGACAACCACTTGACCAGGATGGAACAAGGTCTCCCGCCTTGGGCAGCAGGGTGGGGTAGGACTAAAAAACCTCCAAAATCCCTAGAATTTTATGATTCCTACACCCATATACACACAAATCCCATCACCCTCTCCCAAAATAATCTGAAAACAAAGCCTATCAACACTTTTTATGTCCACAGCCATCTTGCGTACAAGAAAGGCAAGACTTTTTGGAATCCTCTTTTTCACTTCTCTAATATGCTTTGGTTGGATGGGGTTTCCCTTCAAGATGACAAATTCCACCGTAATTTTCAGCCAGGAGGGCTTTTCAGCAGGATAAGAAAGCATTACAATCTGGAAGAGATTAATAACACTAAGTGAGTAGGTTTTAGCAGTAAAGACTGAACTGCTGGCATTGCCAAGCCTTGTAAACAAACTGCAAAGGTCATATATGAACACAGATTAAGTATAAACCATACTAGACACTATACAGTACAGACAAGCAGTTTTGACTGTCCTATCTTGCCGCTATTACTGACTTGCCTTCTGTAATCTCCCTATGTTGACAATCAAATAGAGTTAATCTGTTTAACAGAGGGGCAAAGTAGGAATCTGGAACAGAAAAGTGGGAAAATGCAGAGTTCATTTGAAGAAGATAGCTGCCAAGTTATAACTTCTCAGCTTACTGAGCTTCACTCAAAGGTGCTTTTTTTCAAAAGGCAATGGGATTCTGTTTTCCGTTGAAGATGTTTCACTTCTCATCCAAGAAGCTTCTTCAGTTCTGAAGAAGAACTTCATCCAAAAACTGAAAAATTGAAGAAGCTTCTTGGATGATTAACAGATTAACAGAGTTGGAAGGGACTTTATAGTTTGTCTAGTCCAACTCCCTGCTCAAGCAGGAGATCCTACACCTTTTCTGTCAAATGGCAGTCCAATCTCTTCTTGAAAGTCTCAAGTGATGAAACTCCCACAACCTCCGAAGGCAACTTCTGTTCCATTGGTTGATTGTTCTCACTGTCAGAATTTTTTCCCTTATTTCTAGGTTGAGTCTCTCCTTGGTCAGTTTCCATCCATTATTCCTTGTCTGGTTTTCGGGTATTTTGGAAAATAGCTTGACCCCCTCCTCTCTGTGGCAGCCCCTCAAATATTGGAAGACTGCTGTCATGTCTCCCCTGATCCTTCTCTTCACTAGACTAGCCATGCCCAGTTCCTGCAACCGTTCTTCATATGCTTCAAGTCTCCAGTCCCCTAATCCTCTTGGTTACTCTCCTCTGCACTCTTTCTAGAGTCTCAACATCTTTTTTAAAGTGTGGTGACCAAAGCTGGATGCAATACTCTAGGTATGGTCTTACTAGGGCTTTATAGATGAGAAGCTTCAGTTCTCATCCCAAAACTGAAGAACTGAAGAAGCTTTTTGGATGAGAAGTGAAACATATTCAAGGAAAAACAGAATCCATTTGCCTTTCGAAAAAGCACCTTTGGGACAATCATGACCTGAATGACTGAGAATCTCCATAGACATTTACTGAGGCTTGGTTTATAATCGGGAAGATCGCATTCTAGAAGATCCTACCTAATTCAAACAGAATTTGGAGGGACCTTGGAGGTCTTCTAATCCAATCCTCTGCTAGAGCAGGAGACCCTACACCATTTCAGGCAAATGGTTATCCAATCTCTTTAAACTTCCAGTGATGGGGCACCCACAACATCTGGAGGCAAGATGTTCCACTGGATAATTGTTCTCACTGTCAGGAAATTTCTCCTTAGTTCTAGGTTGCTTCTCTCCTTAATTAGTTTCCATCAATTGCTTCTTGTCCTGCCTTGTATTGCTTTAGAGAATAGGCCACTCCCTTCTTCTCTGTGACTTTGATGAGTTTGCTTGGGGTGGTGACTTTTTATGTCACAACAAAGAATAAAATTCTGCATCCAATCACTTCAAGTTCTGTTCTCCTTGTGAATATTGATTGGTAAACCACCTGCTATTATTTTTAAAGAAACAAATCTCCCCATTCTATCTAGACAAGAATGTTTGCCAATCAAATGGAGTTGTGCTTCATTTCTTGGCCCACCTGGTCCTTCACTTTGCATATCTTCTCATGGAAAAGGGTACCAGTCTTTCCTGAAAGATTATTCAGCCATTCTTTTGAGTTCTGAGGATTTGGAAGGATGGTTCCCATTCCTATACCCAAACCTTCCAACCGCAAACACTGAAACTTTCTTTTCTAAAAGAAGAAATAGACTCTTTGGAAGATGAGTCTAAATAGAGTAGAGTAGAGTAGAGTAGAGTAGAGTAGAGTAGAGTAGAGTAGAGTAGAGTAGAGTAGAGTAGAGTAGAGTAGAGTAGAAAAACAGAGTTGGAAGGGACCTTGAAGGTCTCCTAGTCCAACCCACTGCTCAGGCAGGAAACCCTACACCACTTCAGACAAATGGTTATCCAACATCTTCTTAAAATCTTCCATTGTTGAAGCACTCACAACTTCTGGATGCAGGTTGCCCCACTGATTAATTGTTCTAACTATCAGGAAATTTATCCTAAGTTGCTTCTCTCCTTGATTAGTTTCCATCCACTGCCTCTTGTCCTACCCGCAGGTGCTTTGGAGAATAGCTTGACTCCCTCTTCTTTGTGGCAACCCCTGAGATATTGGAACACTGCTATCATGTCTCCCCAATCCTTCTTTTCATTAAACTAGACATACCCAGTTCCTGCAACCGTTCTTCATATGTTTTAGCCTCCAGTCCCCTAATGATCTTTGTTGCTCTTCTCTGCACTCTTTCTAGAGTCTCCACATCTTTTTTACATTGTGGCAACCAAAATTGGATGCAGTATTCCAAGTGTGGCCTTACCAAGGCATTATAAAGTGGTATTAACACTTCACGTGATCTTGATTCTATCCCTCTGTTTATGTAGCCTAGAATTGTGTTGGCTTTTTTGGCAGCTGCTGCACACGGCTGGCTCATATTTAAATGGTTGTCCACTAGGATTCCAAGATCCTTCTCACAGTTACTACTATTGAGCAAGGTACCACATGTACTGTACGTGTGCATTTTGTTTTTCTTGCCTAAATGTCTCAATAAGTATCATTTCCTGCACTGTTTTTTTCTCCTGGACATTCACATTGTTAACACATTCCTTGTTATCAGGATCAAACAGACTGAACAAAAGAATCTAATACCAAATGACTATGAAGACAGATTCTAATGAGGTGAACTCTTACATAAATTGGTCTGCTATAGGCCTGCAGCAGAGATAGCATTCAGCCGGTTCGGACAGGTTCACCTGAACCCAGTAGTGGAAATTGTGGGAGGTGAGGGTGGGCCTATTCACTCGGCCCGGCTCTATGCCATCCTATTTAGGCACGTTTTCAAGCCGTGTGCATAAAAAAAAATACATTCATCAAGAATCATAAGATGCATGAGTGATAGTCATAGGATACTAAATAAGCAATCAAATCATACTAGGAAGCAAACAGAACAATATAAATCGTAAATATATAAGCAACAAGGTTATATTCGTAAGTGGGAGGAGATAGGTAATAGGAAGGATGAGAAGAAGAATAGTAATACAGTCTTAGTAAACAGTTTGACATGATTTGTCAATTGTGGTTTATTGCGATCTATGACATATTTACTTGCCGTTTATGTGTACACGGTGAGCTTCTGCACCGGAGACAAATTCCTTGTGTGTACCAAATTCCTTGTGTGTCTAATCACAATTGGCCAATAAAAAATTATAGGTTGTAACGAAAGAATTATATTCCATAATATTGGATCAGCAATGGAAAAGGTCTCCCTCCAGATTCCTGGTCTATTTATACCTCAGGCAGAGTCCAAGCCCTCATCTTCCCCTCCCATAATGACTATACTGAGTAGATCTGGTCATTTTGGAGAACAGCCCCAAAGACAAAGAGCAGCAGAGTCAGGATTGTGGAGATCAAAAACAGCACCTTGAATTGGCCCCAGGAACTTACTAGCAACCATAACGTTGAGGCTGTGTGGCTAACCTGGTTCACATCCACTAAGCCACACTCAAAGAGCCACAACCAGAAGTCCCCCATTCAATTCTGGAGCCAACCGGAAGTCCGGTTCCCCCACCATAGAGTCTCCTCCTAGCACAATGTCCTTTTTCATCTACCTGTCCTATCCAAAAGCCCTATCAATTGTGGAGCCGACTGGTGACAAGGAGCCACAGCAGAGGGATGAAAGAGCCACATGCAGCTCCAGGACCATGGGTTGCTGACCCCTGCACTAAATCAACACGTCTTTTTCTGAATGGCCTTCAAAGGTCACCTCAAGCACATTGGTGTTCTAATAGTCTTAAGCATATGGAGAGCCATTATTTAGCTTCTAACTCCTTCCACCAAGAGCTTCCACGGAGGTCTAAATTTGAAGGTGGGAGCTCAGCGGCTGGTGCTGACTGACAGGCCATTAAATAGAATTTGTTTTGGTTCTTGATATAAATGGTCTCAGTTCTGCTTGCACAACAAGATGCTCTTGGTTTGTATCTGATAAATATATCATTCGGTGTCTTTTCAGGACACACACACACACACCCAAATCAGCTCACCAAATGTCATCTGCCCAGGCATTTCCCTTCTTCTAAGAATATCCTACTGTAATTTTCAGAAAAATAAGTCTGCATGAAAAAGGAAATATTTGGCCATCAGTTTTTCCACCTCATCTCTGTGCCTTTAGATTCATTTTCTTCCTTCGGAGCCAAAAAAATAAAAAATAAGGAGCAGAATTCCAATAATGATGGAGCAGATTTCCAGAATAAATACAGCCCTGGATACAAATGCAATATTGATATTGAGTAATGTTATTTATAACCCTGTTTTGGAAGAAGCTGATATCAATCATGTGTGGGATAAGATGATGTGAGTTGCTTAATGCTTCCATTTGTCACACTTTCCTGGTGAAATAAGTGACAGCTGGTTGATGCAGAATTCTGGCTATCTCATAAACAAAACGAGAAAGCTGCCACCTCTTGCATGTTGATCCCCGTTGCTCAAGGGGGAAAGGCAACACAATTAGTAAATTGTGTATTCCTGACTTTAGAGGGGGGAGAGGAGAAGGAGACACAGAAGGAGAGAGAGACACAGAGAGAAATAGGGCAAGAAACAGAGAGACGTAGAGAAGAGACAGAGACAGAGAAAGAGAGAGGGGTAGAGGGGGAGGGGAGAGACAGAAGGAGAGAGACAGAGGGAGAGACAGAGAAATGGGGGGAGAGAGAGACAGAGAAACAGAGAGAAAGAGAGAGAGACAGAGAGACAGAGAGACAGAGAGAAAGAGAGACAGAGGGAGAGAGGGAGAGAGATAGACAAATAGAGGGAGAGAGACAGAGAGAGACAGAGACAGAGAAACAGAGAGAAAGAAAGAGAGAGACAGAGAGAAAGAGAGACAGAGAGACAGAGGGAGAGAGGGAGAGAGAAGGAGAGGGAGAGATAGAGAACATACCAGATTTTCTGAAAGAGAGACAATATTTTACACTCAACACAAGGCAACCAACATTAAGGGTAATTTTCCTCATTACTTTCCAATACTTAGGCATAATTTCTTTCTTTAAGGGTTGAATAAGGCCTGGTGAAATAATTACATTATGAATTAATGTGACAATCCATGGAAGAAGAGCTAAACATTGCAGAGAGAGGAGAGAGGGAGAGACAGAGAGAGACGGGGAACATGTGAGAGTGTCAGGGTTCCAAATAATATCCAAAATTAAATCTGATTCCAAGGCAAAGTATTGCTCAAAGTTTCAATTTATTAAAAGTCATGTTGGCACATCTCGGAAAACCCAAATCTGAGCTTCCTGGGTTTTCCCCACCCAGTTGAAAGTTAATGATCTTGCCCCCACACCCACAAGTCCATCACATGGTCCAATCTTCCACTACCATGCTGGCAGTTCCACCCATCCAGTTCCGGTCAGGTGCAGAGGCGTAGAGACAAAGGATGACCTTGGATTCTAGAAAGGAATTTTATGTTGGCTACATTGCATTTTACTCCATACCATCCCCCCTCCAATTTTCCCCCATTAGAAACAGCATAGTAAAATAATAGAAAGTGTGCCAGGCCAAAGATCCAGAAAGAAATATGGTTGCAGGCCTGACAGAGAGAGAGAGAGTGAGAGTGAGAATGTGTGTGTGAGAGAGAGGTGAATTTGGGATAAGGCCACTGTTTTCAACACAGAGAAGCAAAATGTGTCATCTCTCCTGTGGGGCAATCTGCCAATCAAAGCAATTTGAGATGACTTACCCAGAATCTCAGCCTCCTAATTTCCTCATTGTTCTTTCCCATTCATTGAAATAAACTGGTTGATTCTAACTGTTCCAATAACATGTAATTAAATTGTATTTTGATATTCTGGTTTGCTGACTAATAAGAGATAGTATCAATTACAATGGACTGAATGTCTACTTCTGGAGGAAATATGGTTTATCCAGAGTAAGAGGCAAGTTTTCACTTTTGTTCAAGGCCAGGGTTGATCCTAACTCAACCACAATCATCTAAACCATGGATTATTGACTCCCCGATTTAAGACTGCAAGCTTATAATGCATGCCAAGGGGTCATCTACAGAAATGCTTATGATAACACAAAGAAACCCAGCATTCTAGGTTCCTGAGGACACATCTTTATCCTTTATATAAATAATCTTTGTGATGATATTATAACCAACTGTGTTCTCGTCACTGATTACGTAAAACTATTCAACACCAATGAATAGACAATACAAAGACCTTGGCTATGTGTCAGAATGGTCAAACAATTGGCAACTTCAAATCTCAACCAACAAATGCTCTGTCTTACACATCAGCGAACAAAATAAGAACACAAAATATAAGCTGGCCAAATACAACCTCATAGATGACCCCCACTCTGTCAATGACCTTGGAGAACTCATCTCTAAAGATCTAAGTGCCAGAGCCCACTGTAACAACATTGCCCCCAAAGGCACAAAGAGTTGTTAACCTAATCCTGTGTAAATTCTTCTCTGGTAACACTGTACTACTAATCAGAGCATACAAAACTTTTGCTAGACCAATTCTCAAATACAGCTCATCTGTCTGGAACCTGCACTGCATATCAGACATTAATACAATCGAGCAAGTCCAGAGATATTTCATGAGAAGAGTTCTCCACTCCTCTGCTCGCAACAGAATACTTATGCCACCAGACATGAAATGTTGGGCTTTGACAACTTAGAACTACACCGCCTTTGGTCTGACATAGGTGGTCAGACATAAAATTATCTGCTACAATGTCCTACCTGTCAATGACTACTTCAGCTTCAACCACAACAATGCACAAGCACACAATAGATACAAACTTAAGGTAAACCATCCCAAACTTGTTTGCGGAAAAGACGACTTCAGCAACAGAGTGGTCAATGCCTGGAATGCATTACCTAACTCAGTGGTTTCTTCCCCAAACCCCCATAACTTTAATCTTAAACTGTCTACTGTTGACCTCACCCCATTCCTAAGAGGTCTATAAAGGGGGCATGCTTAAGCGTGTCCCTGTCCTAACACCCCATTTATTCGTATCCATTTCATATATTTATAATCTTTTTTTAAATATATTTTTTTTAGTTTTTAATTTTCAAAACAAACACAACGCATCCTTCTTTACATACTGTAGAAAGTGTATACAGTATATCGGAGGGAGGAGCCAATGTCACGACGAGATGATGTGCAATCTCACTGCTTTGAGATTGCCATCGATACTTTTGCCGCTGAGTGGTCCAAAAGGATCTAAACCATCCCGCAGAGACAATGAACAGGAAGAATACGTCTTGCTGATCTCAGGGACATGTATTCATAATCTTGTATGTACTTATATTTGTTATCTTATATACCAGTGATGGCGAACCTATGGCACGTGTGCCACAAGTGGCACACGGAGCCATTTGTCAGGGCACGCGAGGCGCTGCCCTGTCAGCTGGCCAGCGCACATGCGCGCTGGCCAGCTGAGTTCACCTTTTTAAAAGCTATTTTTCGCCTTCCCCAGGCTCCAGAGGCTTTATAGGAGCCTGGGGAGGGTGAAAAGAGCCTCCCCCCCCCCGAGGCTTCAGGGACCATCCCTGAAGCCTTCGGAGTGCTTAAAACCACCCTCCGAGCAAACCAGAAGTCACTTTCGGTTTGCTCGGAGGGTGGTTTTAAGCACTCCGAAGGCTTCATGGAAGCCTCCAGACGGTCCCTGAAGCCTCCGGAGGGCCTCCGGGGGGGTCGGGGGAGGCTCTTTTCACCCTCCCCAGGCTCCTATAAAGCCCCTGGAGCCTGGGGAGGGCGAAAAAAGCATGTAAAAATGGGGGGGGGTCACGCGTTGTGCGCGCATGCGCACTGGGGGGGGTCACACGTTGCATTATGGGTGCGGCACACCCGCACTCGACTCCCCTGCGCTCCCCCCACTTGTGGCACATGAGCCAAAAAAGGTTCACCATCACTGTTATATACGCTTGACAAAACAAATAAATAAATAAATAAATCTTCACAACCAAGCTTGCATCTCACAGGAACCCCAATGCTAATCCTGTGACTTGTCCCTAATCCTGACTCATACCTGCCCAGTGTACATAGTTGGCTGACAAAAGTCAGCTGTGGACTATTAGGACAATAGGTGTGTGCTAATTCTGTGCAAACATGTTTTCAGGCCTGTAGAGATATGTATATGATTTTGAAGTTTATTGTTCAGGCATTCTTTGGCAAGAGCCCATAGGAGTGTCTCATACATTGAGTTTATTCTCTAGCATACTTATAATCAAGGTAAAATGTACATTTTATTTCCTTTGTGAAATTAAGAAAGAGAATATAAACTGGCTACAATCTGGCTGCCACCAAATGCCTTATTCAATATAGCCTTTGGCTTTTAATCAGTTTTAATTAATTACCATCAATCACTCTTGGGGAAAAAAGAAAAGGATTGCAATTGAGGACAATGATCTCTCCCCTGCTGACATTGACCAGCATGCATCGTGGTTTAGTTAATCATAGATTCTTTAATAAATCACTATTGTTTGGACTCATCCCTCATATTTCACAGTGTGATGTTTTGATTTGCAGTTAGCATGATGTGCGATAACACAGCTGCTGAATGTCTGTCTCAAAGGTGCTTTTTGAAAAGGAAACTGGAGTTCCTTTGTTTTGCCTTAAAGAGATTTTGCTTCTCATCGAAGAAGCTTTATCCGATCGACCTTCATCAGATTGGACTTCATCAGAACTGAGGAAGCTTCTGGAAGAGGAGCAAAACCTCTTCATGGCAAAACAAGAATCTCCATAGACATTTTGCTAAGTGTCAGGTTTCTTCATTGTCTAAAATCCTACAAGATGATGAGAATCATGATGATGACAATTATAATATATAGTAAAAGAGGGATGACACAAAATATAATTTTATCATATTTTATCTACCCCTTAAATTATTGTATTCTATTCCAATTTCATTTTAGACTGTATTTTATTCCAATTTCATTTTAACTTGTATTTTATCAAATTCCATTTTAAATTGCTTCTATCAACTGTTAGTATTAATTCGTTTCTGGAACTTTGCACTTTGATATGGCCGAAGGGCTAATCAAGAAAGACTCAAGATCAATGTCAATATATAGTAAAATGTGCCTAGGTGCAATCCCAAACTGTAGTACCACTTGAAAGCCATCGGCATTGTCAAAATCACCGTCAGTCAATTGCAAAAGGAAGCTTTAATTGGAACAGCTTACATCCTGCAAAGATAACTCTAATATCATAAAATCTGGCTATCATAGATTCTTGAGAAGGGCTCGATGAGTGGATAAAAATGCCGAATCCAGTCTAAACATCTGGATGATTGTGAGATCAACCCACTTCTCTTGTCTCAACAAAGAATTTGTCTTGAGAAAGAATTGGAGAAGAGCACGAAGCATTCAGATCTGAAAGCTCAAACTGAAAGATTGTGCCATAAACTGGCATGATGGCTCCAGAGATTATGGATATTCTGAAATTCATACAAATAAATCTTGAATGGCACTTAGAAAATCGGCACATTAACAAAATTTCCATCACTTAATTGCAAAAAGTCCCACCGTTTGGATCTGCACATGTAGTATATAGATACATTTCGACATCGTAGCTTCTTCGGAACAAGTCACTAAGTATGCAGGCCAAGACCAGCTAAAGAATTGACAGCTGTGATTGTTGTGAAAGGATAATATATTAAATGAACATGACAACATCTAAAGAACTTTGTACAAAGTATAGCACACATGTAAAACAAGGGAACAGACAGAAATAAAAAAGGGACAAAATGGCAGAGATAAGAAACTCAGATGGTAACAAAAAGATAGAAGGATGGAAGGAAGGGAGAGAGAGTAAGGGAAGGAAGGAAAGAGAAAGATGGAGGGAGGGAAGAGACAGAAGGAGGGAGGGAGGGAAGGAAGGAAGGGAGGAGGGGGGGGGCGTTTCAATGATTAATTATGAATTAATCCCAACCACTCCAAATTAGCACAGGAAAAGTTGTTGGTAGATTCGCTAATATTTATAAGGGGGACAAATGGGTTTCCCCAACCATCACCAGAAAACAACTTCTTAAAACATGATATCAAATTTATTCTGGTGATATTATAGAATATATTAATATGGGTCTTGTGCTTAAATTGGAATTCCTTGGAACAATATGTCAACATGTCCAGGCTTGCAAAAATGAATAGGAAGAATAAGAGAATAGAATAAGAAGAATAAGGAAGAGGAGGAGGAGGAGAAGAACAGAAGGAGGAAGAGGAGGAGGAGGAAGAGGAAGAAAAGAAGAAGAGGAGGAGGAAGAAGAAGAAAAGGAGGAGGAGGAAGAGGAGGAGGAAGAAGAAGAAGAGAAAGAAGAAGAGGAGGAGGAAGAAGAAGAAAAGGAGGAGGAGGAGGAGGAGGAGGAGGAGGAGGAGGAGGAGGAGGAGGAGGAGGAGGAGGAGGAGGAGGAGGAGGAGGAGGAGGAGGAGGAAGAAGAAGAAGTCATCAAGATTTGGAGGGCAATCTATAATGAAAAGCATGAAAATGAGATTAGAATTCACCTTCACAATCAAGTTTGACTGAAATGCCACAAATAAAAAAATGTCACACTGGTTTGCTTTGCCAACAGGTTTATTTTATTTTTTCTTGGTTAAGCAATATGTATCTTTCTCTTTCATGGTTTTACGGTTGCTCCAGCCGTGGGAATGAGATACTTTGGGTGGCAAGCAGTTGAAAGTGTAGCAGAGAACCCAAAGGATTAAGTCTCACAAATTCCATCGGCTAAAATCTCAGCTGCCTTTTTATGTAAGCCAAAGCATGGCGTAGCTACACTTGAAAGACATCGGACTATTTACTCCTGGCCCCATTTCCAAGACAATATTTACAGCCAATGTTTTGGTTACATGGTACACAACGCACATGTGCAGACACATGCCACTGGCTTATCAGAACAGTTACTTAACTCGTCCTGAAATCAAACTCTTAACTTGTTTGGTTCTACAAGTTTCACCGAAAGTGTCAAAACAAACTAAGATTCCCCTGGGTCCCCTTCGTTGTTGTTGTTGTTTTTTCATTAATATTGCCTATTATTTTTCATTTGACCTGAGATTTTCCTCCAGATTTGGAAGAATGTGGATTCTCTGTTTGGGGGCACATTGGTTGCAACTGAGAAACCTTCAGTCTCCTAAGAGATACAGTAGTAGACGGGGGGATCTCTTTCCATAACTTTCTATGGAGATTCTCAATCATCCAGGTCATGGTTGTTCCAAAAGGTGCTTTTCCAAGAATCAACTGGACTTTCTTGGTTGTTTTTTTAAAAAAACATTTTGCTTCTCATCCAAGAAGGAGAAGAAGAAGAAAGAAGGAAGGAGGGGGAGGGGGAAGAGGAGGAGGAGGAGGAGAAAAGGAGGAGGAGGAGGAGGAAGAGGACAAGAGAAGGAGAAGAAGATGAAGAGGAGGAGGAGAAGAGGAGGAGGAGGAGGAGAAGAAGAGGAAGAGGGGGAGGAGGAGGAGGAGGAGAGGAAGAGGGGGAGGAGGAGGAGAAGAGGAAGAGGGGGAGGAGGAGGAGGAGAGGAAGAGGGGGAGGAGGAGGAGAAGAAAAAGAGGAAGAGGGGGAGGAGGAGGAGGAGGAGGAGGAGAAGAAGTAGTAGTAGAAGAAGAAGTAGATCTATATTTGTACCAAAGAAAGTCAGAAGTCATTATTTTTCTTCTTCTTTTTACCGTACTACTTCTTTCTTTTTTACACTTTTTTTCTTTTCGTCTGAGTTTTTCCTTCCTTTCAATTATTTCCCTTCTTGCCTATTTACTTTTTACCTTTTTTTAAAAAAAATCAATAAACTGGCTTATGGAAAGTGAAAAATAAACACGGCCACGACGTAGCAATAATACCCCTTCTGTCCTGTGTCGAGTAAACAACAGGGATGGGCCTACAAAGTCACTAAAGTCTGTTTGAAGAAATCTTTATATTTACCGTTCCATTAGAATCATATGCTTCAAAGACTGAGTGCTGAAATTCGCAATTTTCACTGAAATTCAATTTATTTCCTTTTTTCCATTCATTCATTATAGGGGAAAAAATGATTTGAATTCTGGTCGGAATCCTTCACTTCATTCGCTGGGCTGTGTATTTAGAATAATTTTATTTGTGTGACTCAAACTAAGCCCACGAGAGAAGACAGATGTTTAACATCCAAAAGAACAGAATTGTTTTAAGGCAGTTGGTACATGGAATGAGACAAAGATTGCTTCTTTGAATATTTTGGGATTTGTTTTACCAATGGTTAGACAAAAAAAAACCTGGAAATGAAACTGTTTACTCATGTATTATTAGAAAGTTATAGCTATTGCTATGAAAGTTTCTTGGTATGAAATTCATATGATACATAAAGGACAACAATGAACATAATGTATAAGAGTGAAATGATTTGAATATTAGGTATAATTCTATGTAATGATCATTTTATATTGGAACGATTTTTGTATATTAAATGGACTAAAATGGAGAGAGAGAAGGTAGGTAGGTAGGTACTAGCTAGGCAAGTAGGTAGGTAGCAGAGGTGGTATTCAGCAGGTATTCTAGCAGAAATTTTGAGTAGTTTGGAGAAATGGTAAATACCACCTCTGACTGGCCCTGCCCCCATCTATTCCCTGCCTCCCGAGTCCCAGCTGATCAGGAGGAAATGGGGATTTTGCAGTAACCTTGCCCTAGAGTGGGGAGGGAATAGAGATTTTATAGTATTCTTCCCCTGCCACGCCCACCAAGCCATGCCCACCAAGCCACGCCCACCAAGCCACGCCCACCAAGCCACACCATCCCCACCAAGCCACACCACACCCACCAAGCCACGTCCACAGAACTGGTAGTAAAACATTTTGAATCCCACCACTGGTAGGTAGGGGTAGGTAGGTAGGTAGGTAGGTAGGTAGATAGATAGGTAGGTAGGTAGGTAGGTAGGTAGAGCGGAGGTCGATAAAATGAGGAGCCAAATTGTTGGGGACCATATGCTGACTCTGTAAACCACTTGGAGAGGGCTGTAAAGCATTTTGAAGTGGTATATAAGTCTAAATGCTATAACAATGACCCTCTTCAGCTGCCACATATCTGGGTTCCTTTTTTCCCATAAACAAACATATTTGATCCATAAATCCTGAAATCACTGGTTCGCTTTTGTCCATTTTCAGGAAAAAGCCCATAAAGGGTTTCCAGTCTTTCCACAATCCACTTCTCCATTAAGATTAGTTTTGCAATGTTTTATAGTTGTACCTATAATAGTGTCACTGTATTTATCATGTATAAAATTAGTTGCCCACGGGCCTTTTCTAATTGACGGTCCATAAGTCCTAGTAAAAAAAAAACCTTCCAGAATCATCCAAATATTAATTTTTAAAACTCTTGCATCACTAGGTGTATTTGTATCTACCTTATTTTTTGGACTATAAGACGCACCAATGTATAAGATGCACCAAGATTTCAAAGTGGTACTGTATTTTTGGAGTACAAGATGCACAAGAGTATAAGACGTACCAAGGTTTTGAAGAGGCAAATTAAAAAAAAAAGGTTTTGCACTCTGCAAACCTCCCAAAATCGGCCTGTTTTTTTTTAAAGGGCATGAATAGCCCTTAGGAGGCTTGAAGGGGGAGTGGGGGGGGGCAAAACGAGCAAAAAACAGCCCGTTTTTTGTGAAAAAACAGGGCATGGAAAGCCTTTATTGAAGGTTTATAGAGTGTTCCTGGGGACTGGCGGGGGGGGGCAAAATTGAGCAAAAATTGTCCATTTTCTGCTCATTTCTGCCCTCACCAGCCCCCAGGAGCTCACTGAAAGCCTTCTAAAAGCTATGCATGGCCATTTTGGTAAAGGGGGCGGGGTTCCAGGAGGCAAAAAATGGTGTATTCAGTGTATAAGACGCACCCAGATTTTCAGCCTATTTTTGGAGGGAAAAGGTGCCTCTTATAATCTGAAAAATACGGTAAGTAAGAAAAACGTTTTTGTCCTCCCTGGCCCCCAGGAGCACTCTGCAGGCTTCAGCAGGACTGGGAGAAGGCAAAAACACCCCCGTTTTTGTGGAAAACAGGCAAAAAATGGGCTGTTTTTTGCAAAAACGGAGGCATTTTTGCCTTCCCCTAGCCCAGTGGTGGGCAACCTTTTTTTTCAACTGAGCCAAATCTCGCCAAAACCACGACTGAAATTTATTTTGAGAGCCACATTTTTAAAACCGAAAATACATAGGATGGTACACTGTTTTTAGTTTCAATAAACTCTGGCATTTGAAGCACGCAAGTCTTAAAGCTGTCAAGTTGCAAGACCCTTGCACCCCTAACCCTTTAGAAAAAAAAAACCCAGGGGTCTTCAAACCTGACAGCTTTAAGACTTGTGGACTTCAACTCCCAGAATTCCTCCTCCAGTCATGTTGGCTCAGGAACTCTGGCATTGAAGCATGCAAGTCTTAAAGCTGTCAAGTTGCAAGACCCTCGCACCCCCAACCCTTTAGAAAAAAAACCCAGGGTCTTCAAACCTGACAGCTTGAAGACTTGTGGACTTCAACTCCCAGAATTCTGAGAATTGAAGTCCACCAAGGGCATCAATCATATTAGCCCAGGGATCTGCAAAATTGGCTCTTAAGACTGGTGGACTTCAACTCCCAGAATTCTGAGAATTGAAGTCCACCAGTCTTAAAACAGCCAACTTTGCAGACCTCTGTGTTAGCCCAAAGCCTGGCGCTGGGCGGGCCTTGCTCCCCCATTGGTGGAGCCCCAAGAAGCGAGGAGGGAGAAAAAGAGACGGAGGCCAAGGAGCTTCCCCCCCCCCGCCCCCTCCCAGCAAAAATCTAACCGGGGAGCCAGGCGGGCAGTAGCAAATTAGCCGATCACGCACGCAGCATGATCGGCTAATTTGCTACTGCCCGCCCGGCTCCCTGGTTAGATTTTTGCTGGGAGGAGGCGGAGGGGGAAGCTCCTTAGCCTCCGTTTCTTTTTCTGCCTCCTCGCTTCTAGTTTCCGCCGGACTTCAGGATCCTCCCTAATCATTGTGGGTCGAAAAGAAAAAAGGGAAAGGGGCGCTTGTTTTGAAGTGCCCGAGAGGAGGGAGGGGAGCGGGCGCCTGGCACACAGAAGAGCCGCATTAAAATGTGTAAAGAGCCACATGTGGCTCGCGAGCCGCGGCTTGCCGACCATTGCCCTAGCCCTGCTGAAGCCTGCAGAGTGCTTCTGGGGGCTGGGGGAAGGCAATAACACTTCCGTTTTTGTGAAAAACGCCCTGGTTTTCGGCCCATTTTTCAAAAAAATGGAATGCGGGGGAGGAGGCCTTCGGGAGGTCAAAAATGGCTGTATTCGGTGTATAAGTGCACCAACATTTCCATGCTCTTTTAAGGGAGGAAAGGTACATCTTATACTCCGAAAAATATGGTAATATGTTTTTCAGAATATCTTTTTCAGGTAATATATTTTTCAGAAAAATATGGTAATATCCTTTTCATATCTTTTTCAAAATATGGTAGTATCTTTTTCATACCAAAATATAGTAATAACTTTTAATCAGGCATGATAAAAAGTCCTTTCGTGTTTTCAACTGCAATTAGAAGCATCTTTATATACCTCATAGACAATTACTGAGGTGTCGTGTACAAATAGTAAGCACATCATTTTATAAAAGTTCTTTTTAAAATGGTAATACTATGTGAATTTCAAGCCTTTTAATCATGTTGATCCACTTAAATATTCAAACCGAGGCTCTTAGTCCATTTGACCTTACATTTTTTTAGCTTGCTTTCCTTCTGTTTCAAATCTCAGCAAAAGTTTATAGATGTCAACAATCACATGTTCATAATTTGTACAATGATTCATTTTCAATTTCTCTTTTGTCATACTGTATTCCTGGTACTGTTTTATCTATGTCAGATTTTAATTGTGCAGTTGAAAACCATTGACAACTAAATCCCTCTACAGTCAATTGTACCCTTGATTTCATCTGAAGCTCTCCGCTTTCCTGTATTAGCAAATCTTTATATGTTAACTGTTTCACGTTGCCCAGATATTCTTTTCTCTAAAATGCTTCTTGGACTGAGGCCATCAAAATGATTTCCAGCCCCACTAGGTGAAAACATAATCCAGAAAATATTGGAATGTGCAGAGATGGATAGATTGACATTGAAAATAAAAGATAAAGGAGATACAGAGTACTATTCAAGGTGGAATAAGTTTTATCAATGGTTAGAGATAAGAGGTAGAAGTTGGATGAAGAAAGATTATAGTTATGTGTAAGTAAAATATGAATGTTGTCTCTTCTGGTTTCTGATGCACCAGCCAGCTGATCTTCACAGGTGCCGGAGCGCCAGAAAACGGCCTGAAAACGGTTTCAAAACTGTCCCCCCAAAAGGCACATTTTGGACTGCTTTCTGCGCTGTTTTCTAGGCCATTTTTGGAGCATTGGGGAGGAGCATTTTCAAGTCATTTTCAAGCTGTTTTTCAGGCTATTTTCAGGCTGTTTGGGTGCCATTTGGGGGCTTTTTCAGGCCATTTTGGACTGTTTTTGGCCTGAAAAACACCCCCAAAATGGCCAAAAATGCCCCCCAAACCCAGGCATGCACATGCTGGCCAGCTGGTCCTTGGGTGTCTGTTGCTCCATTGCTCTGGCATGTGCACATGCACACTTGCACGCCCATGCACAACCATTCCAGTTTGGGGACTCGGTGCCAAAAAGGTTAGCCATCACTGGACTAGGTATACCTAGTTTCCTCACCAGTTCATCAAACAATTTAGCCTCCAGACCCTTTTATCATTTTTCTTGCACTTCTCTGCATACTTTCCTGGGTCTCAATATCTTTTATGAATGCAATATTCCAAATGTTGTCTTACCAGCATGGTTTCAAGCAGTACTATTGTTTCTTGACCTCTTCCCTCTGTTGATGCAACCGAAGACTGTATATTGGCTTTTTGTTTGTTTGTTTTATTTGTTTTGTTTTATTGGATTTATATGCCGCCCTTCTCCCAAAGGACTCAGTTTTGGGGCAGTTTTTTGGGGGGAGGAGGGGTCCAAATTCAGCAGAGTACAGAGAAGATTCTGTGGGAAAACCCCATTTTTATGGGAAGTCCAGGGAAATCCCTATTATACTAATAATCAGAAGATGAATCCTATTCCATGACCTCGTATGGACCTTTCAACCCCATCCTGAATCCTATCTGGCTGTTGACATTCTTCCTATCCTTGGATTCCCAAAAGAATCAGTGAAGTCGGTTTTCTTTAGGCAAGAAAAACAAAATGCACAGGTTCAGTATAGGTGGTACCTTGCTCAATAGAAGTAACCATGAAAAGGGTCTTGGAATCCTAGTGGACAACCATTTAAATATGAGCCAGCCGTGTGCAGCAGCTGCCAAAAAAGCCAACACAATTCTAGGCTCCATAAACAGAGGGATAGAATCAAGATCACATGAAGCGTTAATATCACTTTATAATGCCTTGGTAAGGCCACACTTGGAATACTGCATCCAGTTTTGGTTGCCACAATGTAAAAAAGATGTGGAGACTCTAGAAAGAGTGCAAAGAAGAGCAACAAAGATGATTAGAGGACTGGAGGCTAAAACATGAAGAACGGTTGCAGGAACTGGGTATGTCTAGTTTAATGAAAAGAAGGACTAGGGGAGACATGATAGCAGTGTTACAATATTTCAGGGTTGCCACAATGAAGAGGGAGTCAAGCTATTCTCCAAAGCACCTGAGGGTAGGACAAGAAGCAATGGGTGGAAACTAACCAAGGAGAGAAACAACTTAGAACTAAGGAGAAATTGCCTGACAGAACAATTAATCAGTGTAACGATTTGCCTCCAGAAGTTGTGAATGCTCCAACACTGGAAGTTTTTAAGAAGATGTTGGATAGCCATTTGTCTGAAGTGGTGTAGGGTTTCCTGCCTAAGCAGAGGGTTGGACTAAAAGACCTCCAAGGTATACCTTTCAAGTCTTTTATTCTAAGTCCATTTCTAAGTCCTCAAAGCCATCAGAGGAACATTGAGTTACTGCAATGGTGAAAGGTCTCTTGTGTGGAAAATATACTCTAAAGCAGGGCTCTCCAACCTTGGCAAGTTTAAGACTTGTGGACTTCAACTTCCAGAATTCCAGCAAAGCTGGCTGAGGAATTCTGGGAGTTGAAGTCCACAAGTCTTAAACTTGCCAAGGTTGGAGAGCCCTGCTCTAAAGAAGAGGGGGGAAGCAGCTGTAAACAGAGATTGGAAAAGCATGAGGAAAAGGAAGTGCAGAAATCTTTACGTACATATACATTTTTTAAAGTACATCTTCAGACATCTTTCTGAGTTTACAAATCATTGCTTTCCACTTTGGATAACTGCTCCTTCTGAACACTAGCAATGAAATTAATAGTGCTGTTCAAAAACACTGTTTTGTGCCAAAAAGGGGGTGAATATCTACACTATGTCTTTTCCTGAAGGGTCTTAGTCTTGTAAAAATCTTGTCAGTCTTCCAAAATGTCACTCATCCACCTCCGTTTTCTGGGAAACTTTCCATCTGTTTCCCTCCATTTAACATCATTCCACAAAGAAGTTTGGTTTCGTTCGGCAAGAGGAAAACATAAACACATAAAGAAAACTGCAGCAATTGAATCCAAATTAGGCAGTGTAAACTCGGAGGTTGCTTTTAGAATACATTTCTAAATATTTAACAGAAAGAGCGCATCGTGTTTAGAAGTTTAAAAGCATGATGCTAAGAATTCAAAAGGTATCCTACTCAGGTTTGAAGTGCTTCTTTGCCTGTCAGTTTTGAAGGAGGAGTAGCCTCCACCTAGAGTAATTTCCCCTGCCTTTAGGTGAGGCATACCTTTAGTAACCTAGGGCATCTTCTAGCACAGCAGTCACCACCTGGTGGTCCTTGGACCACTGGTGGTCAACGAGAAAATTTTGGTGGTCTGGTCCTCAGAAAATTTATTAGCATTTTTTTTATATTGCACTAATTCTGGAGTCCTCAAACTACGGCCCCTGGGCAAGATACATGCAATGAATGCTTGTGTTGCTGCAGAGAGCCTCCTCCTTCAAGGTCTTTTTGTGTGGGTCAGAGGTGGGGCAGAAATTCCGACTTGGGGTCTGCTTCAGCCTCCTGGTGCAGGGCTTTGGGTGAAGGCTGGAGGAAAGCACCACTGGTGGCGAAGAGCCGGAGGGCCTCATGGCCTGGAACCCGCTGAGCCTCCAGGCACCGGTACCTGGCCTTGCACTCCTGCAGGTCTTCCCTCTGCTTGGAAAGCTTATGCTTATAGTCCTCAGTGAGGTGCTTCTGCTGAGCCTCCTTCTTGGTCAGATTCAATTTGAACTGAGTTGTTTTGCCAACTCTTTCTCATGGTGGCTGCTTAGCTCCAACAACTGCTTCCTATTGGGGCTCTAAGCAGCCCAGGTGTGCAGGCGAGGAGTGGCTGAGAGGGGAGAGGTGAGTAGAGGTCGGTGAGGAGCCCCTCAATGTGAGTGACATCAAGTTGGCCATGACCCAGCAAGAATGGTCTTTGCCCAAAATTGGAAAAATAGGGAAACTCCACATGAAGGGGAAATAAATAGGAAAATCTTGATCTGGATAAATTGACATGGGAATTGAAGAACAAAGATGAATCAGAATATTATAAAATGTGGGATAAATTTTATCGATGGTTGGAATATAAAAGGGAAAGCCCATAATAGGCATGAGCCAGGATTCGTAGAATGGAGACTAGAATTATGTATGAAATGATAAATGTGAGAATGTACAAGATAAACACAAACCAACACAGCTGGAAAAAGGTTACTTTTTTCCTATTTGTAAATACCATATGGATCAAATGTTAAAAAAACAGGGTGGCTACAATGTATAACTGAGTATCTTAGCATGTATGGCATAGATTCTGCCAGGATGGTTTACACCAGGGGTGTCCAAACTTGGGAACTTTAAGACTTGTGGACTTCAACTCCCAGAATTCCCCAGCCAGCCATGCTGGCTGGGGAATTCTGGGAATTGAAGTCCACAAGTCTTAAAGTTCTCAAGTTTGGACACCCCTGGTTTACACTGTGTCCAACATTTTAATTTATGTTTAATAAAAAAAACTCTTTAATAAAGAAAAAAAGTTGGCCATGCCCATCCATTCAAATGACCAACTAGCCAAGCCCACCCAGCCAGTCATTAGGCAGATCATATTAGTGCTCCATGGGATTTAAAATTATGAATTTAGTGGTCCCTGAAGTCCAAAAGGTTGGGGACTCCTGATCTAGAGTCATCCAACCATTATTCTATCAAAGTAAGAGCAACAAGGTCTGTCACTTCAATGATGGTTACAAAAGTGTTATCAGTCGCTTGATACATTTCCCTCCATGCCATCAGTCTTGTAAACAGCTAATTCCCACAACATTGTCTTATCCCCTGGGATGTCAAACTACCAATTGGGCTATATTACTATTATCCTTCTCATCTTTCCTATTTTCTACTTCCTTAGCTTCTTATGACTATAACTGTTTGTATCTTATGATTTATGCTGGTTGACTGTTTATTTAGTATCTCAGGAGTATCATCACTGAGTGTTGTCTCTTATGATTTATGATGATTGTATTTTATGATTATGATAGTAATTTATCACTTGTTGCTGGTATGTACACTGAGAGCTTATGCACTGGAGACAAATACCTTGTGTGCCCAGTCACACTTTCCAATAAAGAATTCTATTCCATTCTATTCTATTCTACCCTACCCTACCCTACCCTACCCTACTATATTCTATTCTATTCTTCTGTACTATATTCTGTTCTATTCTATTCTATTCTATTCTATTCTATTCCATCTACTCTGCTCTGCTCTGCTCTATTCTATTCTATTCTATTCTATTCTATTCTACTCTATTCTATTCGAGTGAGATTTTTGGAATCTGGGATAGCACTTGTTAGAAAAACAAAGTTCTGCAAAAAGAAAGAGAGAGACACACAGAGAGAAAATCCAGCAAATATAAGGCATCTTCTAAGCATCAGCTACAAAAATCCTATGTCTCTAATTGTGAGCTTCTTGTTCATGGTATACTTAGAGTTGCTTACAGTTGCCTTTTACATCCATATCATAACAGCTGGGAGAATAGTGTATGCCCAACAATGGAAGAGTGGAATCATACCACCAAACCACGGAACTGCTGAACTTTCTGAGTGACAAACTCAGCATCTTAGCCACTGAGCCACTGTGTCCTGCTTCATTAGACTAGACATGCTCAATTCCTGCAACTGTTCTTAGCCTCCAGTCCCCTAATCAGTTTGCTACCAGTTCTGTGGGCATGGCGTCATGGGCATGGTGTGGCATGGCTTGGTGGGCGTGGTAGGGGAAGGATACTGCAAAATCTCCATTCCCACCCCACTCTGGGGCCAGCCAGAGGTGGTATTTGCCGGTTCTCCAAACTACTCAAAATTTCCGCTACCAGTTCTCCAGAATCTGTCAGAAACTACTAAATTTCATCCCTGCCCCTAATCATCTTTGTTGTTATTCTCTGCAGTCTTTCTAGAGTCTCCATATCTTTTTTATATTGTGGCGACCAAAACTGAATGCAATAGCTCAAGTGTGGTCTTACCAAGGCCTTATAAAGTCGTACGAACTCCTCATGATCTTGCTCCTAGAGTAGTTTCTTCTTAACCAGAGCCTCCTCTCCTTTGTCTCAAGATTACCTGAAGTTTTGCATCTCTTCTCATGACTCAGGATTCTAATCCTATATTAAAGAATGCCAAAAGAGAGTTTATCAATAAAATAGACAGGATGATTTCCACATACTTTCACAGATCAATGGAATTGGTTCTACTGGTTCTCCCCTGGCTTTTAAGGAGCATTAGAAACTGCTTTTTTTCGCCATTTTAATCCTGCTGGTGTGTGTGTGTGTGTGTAGTGCAGTCTATATGTATTTAACTCACTAATTGCTGGGCTTCATTTCAAGGAAAAGTATTGAAAAGTTTGAAAAGTTTCAACTAACTTTTCACTAGGACATGATGATTTTTTTCTACCTCTACTATAGTCATAAAAGGCACAACTAATGAATGTTGCCAAATCTCACCCCCGCCCCCCCAAAAAAAGTTAGGGTCACACACCTAAGGAACCCGGATCAGGAACCTGGATGGAACACAAGTAGAACACCATCGGCATTGACAAAATCACGATCTGTCAATTGCAAAGGTGGCTTTGCTTTGAACAGATTACATTCTGTGACGATATCTGCCTCTATCTGTCTGTCTGCTTGTCATTTGTATCAATCTATTTGTCTGTCTTCTCTCTGTCAGTCTGTCTGCCTGCCTGCTTGTCTGATCTATCTCCCCTTTTCTCTGTCTCTCTCCCTGTGTCTCTCTGTCTCCCCTCTCTGTCTCTCTCCCCCTCCTCCCTCCCTCCCTCCCTCTTTCTTTCTTTCTTTCTTTCTTTCTTTCTTTCTTTCTTTCTTTCTTTCTCCCTCTCTCCCTCTCCCTCTCTCTCTTCTCTCTCTCTCTCTCTCTCTCTCTCTCTCTCTCTCTCTGTCTCTCTCTCTCTCTCTCTCTGTCTCATCTTTCTCTCCCTATCTCTTTCTCTCTCCCCCCCTCTCTCTCTGACAAAATGGACATTATACCATCTTGGGAACATATTTCATTGCTCCATAGGGCAGCCTGCTAATTTAGAAACACTTTACTAAAGGTTACTGTACGATATTTGATATCTATTTAATATTCTTGTCCAAGTTCCCGTTTATGGAAGGGATTCTGTAACTTCATCTAAAACACTGTTGCTTTCAGAGGTTAAATTATTGGCTATTAACCTTTTTTTGTTGTTGTTGCTAAGAACAAACTAAAGGGACATGAGTAACCTGGACTATGCTGGGAGCACAAACAATCTGCATTTTCTGCTGCAATTATGACAACCAAAAGGCATAGTTAAAAAAAAAGGTTCACACACAAGCACAGCACATTGAGTACAGCGTGTGAAAAGAAGGACTAGAGGTGACATGATAGCAGTGTTCCAAAATTTGAGGAGCTACCACATAGAAGAGGGAGTCAATCTATTCTCAAGAGCAGCAGAGGACAGAACAAGAAGTGACGGGTGGAAACTAATCAAAGAGAGAAGCAACCTAGAACTAAAGAGAAAATTTCCTGACAGTGAGAACAATTAATCTATAGAATGGCTTGCCTCCAGAAGTTGTGGGTGCTCCAGCACTGAAGGCTTTGAAGAAGAGATTGGATAACCATTTGTCTGAAATGGTATAGGGTTTCCTACCTGAGCAGTGGGTTGGACTAGAAGACCTCCAAGGTCCCTTCCAACTCTTATTCTGTTACTCTGTTATAAAGAAAAAGACGAATCGAGGCAAACAGAAAAAAACATCAAGGATTAGTTTACCTCCGGTTGCTCTCTTCTCAGCCTTCCTAAGTTCAAAAAGGGTGAAGTCAGGTCAATCCGCTAATGAGGGAATGCCTGTGATATTCATCTTTCCAAGAAAAAAATAAGAGCAGCTTTGCTGGATTTAACATTTTGCATACAAGGGCGAGATCAAAGCACCATCAGCTACTTTTATTGAGATGTTGGAAGCTGGCAGCCTCCTGTGCTTGTTCTAAATTTCTTAGATGCTCCCACACCATTTTCAAACAAATGAGGAGTGGTTGGGAAGTCATAAATTTCTTAATGGTTCTGAAAGGCTACACCCCCTTTGATCTTCTTTTGAAGTCAACTTCCTGCTCTCCACAAGGCTGAATTCGGAGGGAGATACAGACAACCCAAGAGGTTTACCTTCATGGCACAAAGGACAAGGTATTTTGGGGGGAGTCGTTTATGGTCCTTCTCCAACACTTGGGAAGAGTTGGAAGAAGCTTATTTCTCTGCCCAGGCCACACAAACAAAAACCTTTCCTAACTACAGGAATTCAAGGATGAGACCATAGAAGGAAAAGATAGGAGGGTATCTCCATTCTCCATCTAGAAATCCACAAAGGATGTTCTGCTTCGTAAGACAACTTTATTAAGATATTTAAATTTAGTAGCTGGAATAGTGGGATTCTACTCTTTCCTCAAGGAAGAAATGGAAGGTTTAATATTGGCTGCTCAAGAACAAGCACTACAAACTAATGCCATGAAAGCAAAGATACAAAAATCCACTGACAATCCAAACTGCCCACTTTGCAAAGACAAAGTTGAAACTGTTTCAAACTTAATATGTGAGTGCAGCAAAATCGTGCAAACTGATTACAAAGCTAGACACAACCAAGTTGTTAAATTAGTCCACTGGTCATTATGTAAAAAAATATGACATACCTGAATCTGAAAAGTCATGGGAAGACAAAGTGGAAAATGTTGTTGAAAATGGGATGGTAAAAATCTTGTGGGACTTTCTAATACAAATGGACCATCATTTGAAACACAACACGCCAGATATTGGCACAGTTGTCAAGGACCGAAGCATACAGTTTATTGATATTGCTGTACCAGGAGATGCCAGAGTTAAAGAAAAAGAGCTGGAAAAAATTATGAACTATCATGACCTGGTCATCGAAACTACACAGCTGTCAGGACAGCCTCCATCAGTAACCAAGAAAGAAACCACTCAACTCCATTTTTCAGAATTAAGAGTACTTTTACTGGTTATGAGTAGATAGCAGGTAGGCAAAGCAAGATCTGAGGCAAAAGCGCACGTAATCATAGATATCAATATGTGACCCAACTCCCTCCCCCTGGTAACCCCATCCCCCAGTCCAATCCGCACACCCCACAGGTGTCATGTGGGTTGCATCTTCAAAAAAAATCATCAGGTTGTTATGCTGGACAGTTGGCCTTGGCGGCAATTCCACTACCTGCAGCATGCGCAGTAGATGGTGAGAAAAACACTCCCTTCTTCGATCACTCCTGTGCTGAAGACTTCCCTTCCCAAATACCATGTTTTCCTTCCCCCTCCCTGTTTCAATGGCAGCCGAAAGCAAGCAGCAAAGCAAAGGCTGACATCAACTATGGATGAAACATGTAACAGTGGTACCCATTGGCATCAGGGCACTTGGTACCATGTCCAAGAATTTTACAAAACACATCAAGAAATTTCAGCTTCCTGCAACAACACCAGTGGAACTGCAAAAATCTGTGCTACTCGGAACATCGCATATTTTAAGAAGATACTTGGTTAATGCCTAGGATACTGGCAGCAACCCGTATCAACCATTAGCACCAGTCAATGCTATTTGTGACACATTTTTAAATGTTCAGTTGACTGAGTTTCATGTTTAATGAATAAAGTACATATAATATTTGAAGGACAATGAAGGAGATGCACTGAAGTTAGTATGCCAGGAAGGCTTGCTGACTACTGGAGTGACCAAACTGGCCTACAAGAAAGACCAAATGAAGAACAGAAGGGAAGACACGGGAAGACAAAGCACTACATGGGCAGTACATTAAAAAAAAATAGCAGGGAAAGCAGATAATAACAAGGCCTGGCAATGACTAAGAGCAGGAAAGTTAAAGAAAGAGATCAAGAGACTAAATCTGGCTGCACAAGACCAAGCCTTAAGGACAAATGTATACAAAGTCAGAATTGAGAAGACAGCAACAGACAGTATGGCCCCCTATGCAAAGAAGCTGAAGAAACAGTGGACCGCCTGGTAAGCTGCTGCAAGAAGATCACACAAACTCACTACAAGCAGCGGCATGACAAAGTAGCAACAATGGTGCATTGGAAGATCTGCAAGAAATATCATTTGCCTGTAAGCAAAAACTGGTGGGACCACAAAATAGAGAAAGTCAGTAACAGAGTTGGAAGGGACCTTGGAGGTCATCTAGTCCAACCCTTGCTTGCCTTTGCCATAGTCGTTCTCTTTCTATTTGTAGGTCTTTGTATTTTGTTATCTTCTCCGGTTCTTTGTCTTCTATTTTCTACGACTTTTTCCATTTTATGGCCCCACCAGTTCTTGCTTACAGGTAAATGATATTTCTATCTCACCATGGGGCTACTGTAGGCGAACTATTATATATTTTATAGTTATATTATATTACATATTTTATAATAATATAGGTGCTGTGCCAATAAACAGCATGGAGGGTATTATTTTACAAGCCTGGCCCTACAACTGTTTTTTTTTTCTTCTGAAATTAGCACTTCTGCTGTTTGAACCTGTCTTTTCTTTGAAAGCAGAAACGGCCACATTTATTGCAACAAAATGCGGGATTTCACTAAACAAACAACAGAGACAATTTAAGTTGAAGGACTGATTTCCAGAGGAGAGGAAGCATCTGGAAGGGGCCATCTGACATTTCCTAATATAAATTGCTACCGATTTAAATTAGGTTTCTTCACATCCACTTCTGGGCTGTGAATTTGGCACGCAAGTTAGTAAATCCACAGGAGGCCAAAAAAAGGGGTATACAATCTCTATTCAAATGCATGAAGGAAAGAAAGAAACATTTCATCATTTTGATCCTGATATCCATACATATCCATATCTAGTCTAGTGAAAAGAAGGACTAGGGGAGACATGACAGCAGTGTTCCAATATCTCAGGGGCTTCCCTAAAGAAGAGGGAATCAGTCAAGCTATTCTCCAAAGCACCTGAAGGCAGGACAAGAAGCAACAGGTGGAAACTAATCAAGGAGAGAAGCAACCACGAACAAAGAAGAAATTTCCTGACAGTTAGAACAATTAATCAGTGGAACGATTTCCCTCCAGACATTGTGGGTGCTCCATCACTGGAGGTTTTCAAGAAGAGATTGGACAGTCATTTGTCTGGAATGGCACAAGGGTCCCCTGCTTGAGCAGGGGGTTGGACTAGAAGATCTCCAAGGTCCCTTCCAACTCTGTTGTTGTCTTTTTCAGAATTCCCTGTTGTACCTGGCAATGCCAAGGATTCAACGTGGAAGATCTGCAGGATAAGTGTGATGGTAATATTTACATGCAGAATAACAGTCTGTCCTAATTATAGATTTGAACCCATGATGCCAAAAGAGATGTCTACCTCTGACTTTGACCAAAGAGATTTAATTCATTTCTTAACTGATGTACTGGAAAAATGATCTCTATCTTCACCATCTTCATTAGAAAAATCTCATCTCCCTCCATGATAATAATCAGCAATACTGTTGCAAGTAGACCATCCTAAACTATTATAATCTGTTTTGAATGACCTTCCTTCCCCCTTCTTTCTTTCTTTCTTTCTTTCTTTCTTTCTTTCTTTCTTTCTTTCTTTCTTTCTTTTCTTCCTTCCTTCCTTCCCTCCCTCCTTCCTTCTCCCCCTCCCTCCTTCTTCTTCCTTCCTTCCTTTCTTTCTTTTCCTCCCTCCCTCCATCTTTCTCCTTTCCTTCCCTCCTTCCTTCTCCTCCCTCCCTCCATCTTTCTCCTTCCTTCCTTCCTTCCCTCTCTCCCTCCCTTTCTCCTTCCTTCTCCTCCCTCCATCTTTCTCCTTCCTTCCTTGCTTGCTTCCTTCTCCTCCCTCCCTCCATCTTTCTCCTTCCTTCCTTCCTTCCTTGCTTCCTTCCCTCTCTCCCTCCCTCCTTCCTTCTCCCTCCATCTTTCTCCTTCCTTCCTCCCTTCCTTCCTTCTTCCAATTCATTGTGGGATGCTTTTGTTTGTTTGATCTATGTGTGCTTGTGTGCTGTGCTTTCTTTATTTCCTTTTTCCTTTGCATCTGCCCAAATATAAATGGAATAAACAGCAATAATAATGATAACAATCAAGTAAGGGGGCAGAGCATCTTTCTCAACACTGCTAACAATGTTCTCCGCAAGGGACGTGTATTGAGAACAGCTCCAATTTTACTTGTCAAGCAGGCCTTCATATTGGAAGGAATATTGGTCAGACTGAATATTGTTTGAAGCCAGGTTTAAATGTCCTAATAGCTACTCATATTACCCTAACAGCCTCTCTGCTATTTTCCCGAACAAAGAAAAATCACCACACTGAAAATATCCAATAAAGTCAGCTAAATCACAAAATTTCCCACCTAGCAATTTCATCTAAAGCAAGAACTCAGATAAACCTGGCACTGCCTTTTTCCCTACCTTATTTTTACCAGAGTATATTATCATTAATCATACATGGAGTAAATGTTAATAAATTTGTACTGCGTTTATCTTACACAAATTCAAGGACTTGACGTATATTAAATTGCAATGAAATGACCCATTGCAAATTAAGAAATCTGGACTTTTTTTTAATGTCATATTTTGAGCAGCAATGATGCTGAAGAAAATTACAGGCGGGGAGAGGAAAAGATACTTTCAAGCTAAGATTTGCAATAATTCTGCAAGCAATTTTTCCAGCAGAAAATTTTATTTGTGCAAACTTTTCTCTAATAATTCATTATCACTGCAGAATATTCTACATTCATTTACACACACAAACAGCCCCCCAAAAAGTACTAAGGAGAACCTGGCATGCTGGCAAAGCAATTATCAGCAACTGTCTAAAGTCATGAACTCTTCATGTCACATCATGAAGGCAGACATGTGATTCCAGGAAAAGACATAGCTGCTTTAAAGAGTTGAAGGATATTATGTTCACCCTCCTGACTGTATGCTCTGAAGTGTTTTTTACAACATATTCCCAAAGCACTGTACAGCCTTACTGGTGCATGTTGTAACATCTTATTGCCACATTGCAAAATTCAGAAAAGTGGGTATTTTGCTGGCTAATGAAAATTCCCTTAAGATCTGTAGGTCTGAAATCAGCGTAATACCATACTTGGATAGGATAGGATAGGATAGGATTGAAGTGAATTGAATTGAATTGAATTGAATTCTTTAATGGCCAAGTGTGATAGGACACACAAGGAATTTGTCTTTGGTGCATTTAGAAAAAATAAAATATATTCACCAAGAATCATAAGATGCAACACTTAGTGATAGTCATAGGATACTAATAAGCTAGGAAATAAATAAAACAATATAAATTTAAAAAATACAAGCAGCATAGTTATAGCCATAAGTGGGAAGAGATCGGTATTAGGAAGGATGAAAAGAATAATAGTAACACAGTAAATAGTTTGACAGTGTTGTGAAAATTAGTTGTTTAGCAGAGTGATGGCATTCGGAGGAAAAACTGTCCTTGTGTCTAGTTGTTCTGGTGTGCAGTGCCCTATAGCATCGTTTTGAGGGTAGAAGTTGAAACAATTTATGCTCAGGATGTGAGGGGTCTGTAGATATTTTCACAGCCCTCTTTTTGACAGATGTTGAGACTCTGGAAAGAGTGCAGAGAAGAGCAGCTAAGATGATCAGGGGGCTGGAGGCTAAAATATATAAGAACAGTTGAGGGGATTGGTTATGACTAATCTAATGAAAAGAAGGACTAGGGAAGACGTGATAGCAGTGTTCCAAAATTTGAGAGGCTGTCACAAAGAAGAGGGGGTCAACCTATTTTTCAAAGAACCAGAAGGCAAAACAATAAGCAATGGGTGGAAACTCATCAAGGAAAGAACCAACCTAGAACTAAAGAGACATTTCCTGACAGTGAGAACAATTGACCAGTGGAACAACCTGCCTTCAGAAGTTGTGGATGCACCCCCATCATTGGAGGCTTTTAAGAAGAGACTGGATAGCCACTTGTCTGAAATGGTACAGCATCTCCTGCTTGAGCAGAAGGTTGGATTAGAAGACCTCCAAGGTCCCTTTCAATTCCGTTATTGTAGTGTTGTTGTTGTTGTTGTTGTTGTTGTTGTTGTTGTTGTTGTTAACTACTTTATTTATTTATTTATCTAAACTGAAGAATGAGAGAACTCTTCAAATAATGGAAAATATATCACACAGAGGAAAGCCAAGATTCCAGAGGATACAGGACACGGGACTTAAATTAGAGGAAGCACATTTCTTTTTTTTTTTAATAACGTTTTTTTTAAATTTTCAAAACAAACACAACACATAAAATCTTCCTTCTTTACATACTGTAGTAAGTGTATCAGTTGGTTACAAAAGGCTTTCGTGCATCTCTTCCACAGTCATCAAGCATAATTCATATTAACTCAGGTATTTTAACTCTGATATTTATACATGTTCCCGTCAAAATACCTCCATTTACATTTGACTATAATTGTTTAAATGTCCTTCATCATAAAATATACCAAGATTTAATACATAACCACAAACTGGCATTTCATTTACTATTTCTAAAGGCACATTTCTATTGAACATAGTGGTGGGGGATTCATTAAAACACTGCAATAGTGAAATCAATCATCAAGAAAAGGAGCTGGGATAGACACCCTCTCTGAATTTATTTAAATGGAGGCAAGGCAGAAGTCTATCTTGGGTATGTCCATTTGCATTTCTTCACTTGGAGCTCTAAACCCAGGATTGCAGAGTTTAAATGCTGACAGACTGAAATTCTCAACATCTCGATCACTGAGCTATTTAGGCTGTTGTTTCTACATTTTGATCAAGCCACTGGCTATCGGTCTCACACTTCCTGGACGTAGCTGCCTTAAATTGCTAGACCAATTCTCGAATACGGCTCATCCATCTGGAACCCGCACTGCATATTGGACATTAATACAATTGAGTGTGTCCAGAGCTATTTCATGAGAAGAGTACTCCTCTCCTCTGCTCACAACAGAATCCCTTATGCTACCAGGCTTGAAATTTTGGGTTTAGACCATTTAGAACTGCGCCGCCTTCCTTCTGACCTAAGCGTAGTACATAAAATTATCTGCTACAATGTCCAACCTGTCAATGAATACTTCAGCTTCAACTGCAATAATACACGAACACACAATAGATACAAACTTAAGGTAAGCCACTTCAAACTTGATTGCAGAAAATGCAACTTCAGTGGTCAATGCCTGGAATGCTCTACCTGACTCAGTGATTCCTTCCCCAAACCCCCAAAACTTTAACCTAAGACTGTTTACTGTCAACCTCACCCCATTCCTGAGAGGTCTGTAAGGGGCATGCATAAGTGCACCAACGTGCCTACCGTCCCTGTCCTAATGTTCCCTTTTATTCTTACCCATTTCATGTATTCAAAACCATGTTTATACTTATATCTGTTATCTAATTCATGCTTGCTGAAATAAATAAAATAAACAAATACATCTATCTGGCACATACCTACAAGTCTTGCCATGAGCTCTGCAATTTGTCCCAAAACAGAACAATAAGCTCTTCGTAGCTGGGCAACAATAATGAGAAGCTTAACAATGTTTACAGTACGTGAGTTGTTAATGTTTTGCCAGCTATGCTTTAGTGAATGTCTTCTGTGGAGAGCATCCCTTGGTTCAGACATTCATGAACGCAATTTGGCAGTCAACTTCTTCAAAGTATCCAATAACTCTGGCCTCGCTATAATCAAAACAGGATTTCAGTCCTCCTTCTGTGCACTTCTGCATCAGAGAAACACACTTTCAGATCTGTTTCTCCCATCTTTCACTTCCACAGGACACAAAGACTTCCTGTCATATTCTCTGCTGGTAGAAAGCTGTGTTGTGGCCTGCCAGAGGCCAGCGGAGCTGGCAGCAAAATTGGACAGTGAGGAGGTTGGGGAGGAACATGGGCCAGTTCTGAAGGCTGGGAAAGGCTCGGACGAGGACTCTGCATCAGAGGCAGAGACAGGGCTGAGGCTGTCTGGCAGTTTTCAGGTGCCTTTGGAACTAGACAGCAGTGAAGCAGAGGAACAACTGGTGTGTGCTGCCGGAAGAAAAGAACAGCTAAGAAATCACGGTCGACTTGGGTGTAAAGCCACATGTGGACGGTGAATGACCCCTCCCATAGGAAATAAAAGAGGAGCGAAAGGGGAGTGGGATTTTGCAGGAAACAATTAGTTCATTCGGAGATTCATTTCAGGAGTGTGAAGATCTGTCCATGAATCTCAGAGACTCTGTGCCCAGCCTTTCCTTGCACAGCACCTCATTTGGAAAATATTTACATGGCAGTTTCCCAAGATAGATAAGGTCTGTAGTCATAAATGTTCCTTTGAAAGACTGTTTGCCAGGCCTTGCTGAATGTGAATGAGAGAAATTCTCCATTCCCTCCCGACTCCAGGGGAAGGATACTGTAAAATCTCCATTCCCTCCCCATTTCAGGGGAAGGATACTGTTATGACTATGCACTGAGGTAAACACGGAGGCAGAGTGGATGCAACAATGTTTTATTAACTCAACCAACAGCAAACAGCCACTGGAGGTCTGACAGCTCTTTTATATGCGAGCTGTCAGATTAACAACCAATGGGAAGCCGGCTACACTCCCACCAGACTGCAGCTGTGTCGGGACCAATCTGCACTCGCACCTTGTTTGATTGACACCGACGGTCGGAGGCCCGAGGACTTAACAGATACTGCAAAATCACCATTTCTTCCCAATCAGCTGGGACTCAGGAGGCAGAGAATAAATGGGGATGGGGCCAGCCAGAAGTGGTATTTACCAGTTCTCCGAATGACTCAAAATTTCCGCTACCGATTCTCCAGAACTGGTCAGAACCTGCTGAATACCACCTCTGGTTGTGGGTAACAGTTACACCAGTAACATCTTGAATTCTTTATACAGACTATGGCAGTGATTTCCACATAGCAGTGCAATAAGAGTAAAAATTGTGGGTTGTGTGTGTGCAGGTGAACATATCAACATGCACTCAAACCATGAAACTTTCATCCACGGGCATCCAAAGTGGGAGGTCTAGTCTTCAACAACAACAACAAAAAGGGACAGACAAAATGATTCAATTTTATAATGTCCTCTTCTACTGGTTTAAACTGGAAGACAGTCCAGTGGGGAAGAGATGAAATATAAGCTGAACATGAAGGAATTCTTAGGCGTTTTCCCTCCAGTGTCTTCCTGTAAATAGTCTGACATCAGCATAACCCTTGTCCTTCCTTTTCAGTCTAGACACTGAATGTTACTTGTTGTGCTGTGTTTAAATTAAGGCTACAGCCTACACATATGAGTTCTTCTTGTCCACCCAGAATTTCACTGATGTCAAAGGGAATACCACACAGGAGGCATCTCTCTGTCGTCAGCAAAGGCCATTCGGTTTGGCTCAAACAAGTTTGCAATGATCCGGCTGTAAATTTATCCCCAAATAACAAACAAATCCTTGCCTCCCTATTTTCTATGGCAGAGCTGCAGAACTTTTCTGAAAAGTCTCCCTTTCTCTGATCTTCTTTCAAGCCACTGGGGGAAACCACTTGGTTCTCCAGTGAGGTTGTTTCAAAACATTACATCTGTCACAGAATAACAGAGTTGGAAGGGACCTTGGAGGACTTCTAATACAACCATCTGTTCAAGCAAGAGATCCTATACCGGTGATGGCAAACCTATGGCACATGTGCCACAGGGGGCACTCAGAGGCCTCTTTGTGGGCACACAAGCCATTGCCCAAGCTCAGCTCCACTGTGCATGCACACATGCCTCCAGCTGGCCTCCACATGGGGAGTATCACATGTGTATTACATTTTTGTCTGCCACGCATGCGCGGGGGATCATTCAAGAGATTTGTGTGCATGCATAGGGGTCATATGCGTATGCACAAGGTGGAGTGTGGAGCTCCCCCCCCCCCCGTGGTCCGTTTTTGATCCCAGGAGGTTTCAGGGAGATTTGCTAGGCCCAAAACAGGCTGCAGGTGGGGGATGGGGGTGGCATTCCCCCACATGACCATTTTTGGCCCCAAGGGGTTGCAGGGAGACCTGCTAGGCCCAAAACGGTGCATGGGGGATGCAAGGCCTTGCCACAGCCTGTTTTAGGTCCCAGGAGGTTGCAGGGAGGCCTGCTAGGCCCAAAACGGTGTGTGTGTGGGGGGGTGCCATTCCCCTACGTGGCCCATGTTTGCTTCCAGAAGGCTGCAGGGAGGCCTGCTAGGCCCAATATGGTGTGTGGGGTGAGTGTGAGGCCTCCGCACAGCCTATTTTGGGTCCCAGGAGGCTGCAGGGAGGCCTGCTAGGCCCAAAACAGGTTAGGAAGATCGCATGCATATGCGTAGGTGGAAAGTGTGGGGGAGTTGTGTGCGCATGCGCAGGGGGTGAGGCACATGAGGGGTGTCACATGTGCATTGCATTTTTCTCATCGCATGCACTTTTGACACATGACAACAAAAAGGTCAGCCATCACTGCCCTATACCATTTCAAACAAATGGTTGTCCGGACTCTTCTTGAAAGCCTCCAGTGATGGAGCAATCACAATTTCTGAAAGCAAGCTGTTCCACTGATTAAATTTCCTAATTGTTCCTGGTTGTTCTCCTTAGTTCTAGGTCGCTTCTCACAATTAATTTTCATCCATTGTTTCTTGCCTGTCTTGTAGTGCTTTGATAAACTGGTTGACCCCTCTGTTTTGTGACAGCCCCTCAAATATTGGAACACTGCTAGGGAAGTTGTACCATGGTTTGAGAATCAATTGTGATGTTTCCCAAGTTCAGTTTAGCAAGACATTTTGGCTTCAATTACAGGCACACAATACTTGGATCCAGAGTAAATACATCACCTTTGCTGTACATACCAACGTATTTTAATGAATCTATGTATTTTCCTAGATTCATGTTATAGCTACACAGGGTCTGAGAAAACATATATTTGTATTAAGGAAGTATTAAGGATGTTACGTTAAGAACATGCCACGTGTCAAATATGTGGTACCTCCTTAAGCCTCCACATATTATAGTGTTCATAAAATATGCTAAGAAAAACTCAAGCAAGCTTAATCATGATTTAGGACAAGTGAACCAGTCCACAAGTGAATTGTATCCTTAAATACTTTTACTCTCTCTCTTTTCCAAACAAATTTTCAGCATATACATTAGGAAAATTGATTTGATACATTTTACTCTTTCTTGTTGTAAAGGTAAAGGTTCCCCTCACACATATGTGCTAGTCATTCCCGACTCTAGGGGGTGGTGTTCATCTCTGTTTCAAAGCTGAAGAGCCAGCGCTGTCCGAAGACGTCTCCATGGTCATGTGGCCGGCATGACTAAACGCCGAAGGTGCATGGAACGCTGTTATTTTCCCATTAAAATGGTTCCTGTTTTTCTACTTGCATTTTAATGTGCTTTCGAACTACTAGTTGGCAGAAGCTTGGACAAGTAATGGGAACTCACTCATTTGAACCGCTGAGCTGCCGACCTTTTCCAAGCTCAGCATCTTAGCCACTGAGCTACCGCATCCTGCTTTCTTATTGTAGCATCTGTCAACCATATCATACATGTGCTATTCAGCTGTCTGGAGTCATCCTTATTTATGACGCCTTAGTAAGGCCAGACTTGGAATACTGCATTTAGTTTTGGTCGCCACAATATAAAAAAAAGATGTTGAGACTCTGAAAAGAGTGCAGAGAAGAGGAGGTAGGATTTATGATTATTAACTATTGACATATGTATCAGAGCAGAATGATGGATATGACTTTCTCAGTGTAGTCTTTTAATGATCACATCTGTGCCATGTATCCAGATGATCTCTTAACATTTTAAGGACGTAAATATCAGCATTTAATTTTCATAAAAGCCTTTTTTAGACAAGATTGGTGATTCCTCATAATTCAGTTACTAGCCTCTCTCTGAAAAAAAAGTGCTTTATTGCATCTCCTGTTTAGAATGTGTGTGTTTGTGTGTGTGTATGTGTGTGTAACTAAACTGCTGAGTTTATGAATAAGTCATGGTGCAGAAACCAACTCTAACTGTATTTATTGTCATGCCTGCAAACCATCTTTTCTCTTTGGACTTTGGGCTTTGGAAAGGCCTGCCATACTTTCTACTGTGGGAAAATGGGAGGTGGGATTATATTGAGTTGGGTGATATGTAGCCATAACAACATACCGTATTTTCTGGTGTATAAGACGACTTTTTAACCCCCAAAAATTATTTCAAAAATCGGGGGGCGTCTTATACACCGGGTATACGAGCTGAAACTGATCCTCCACTTGCATGCTTGCACCGTACAGTGCAGTTCTCCCTCCCCTTTCACCACCCTGCTCCACCTAAAACTAGCGCGAATCAACCTAGGGGTGGAAAGACAATCGTGCATTGATCAGGGAAAGCCCCAGACCAACTTCACGCCCCCCCAAAAAAGGGTGACCCTCCCGCGATCCAAAAAAGCCCCTCGAGTTCAGGAACCACGTGGCTGGTGGAGTGAAGCAAAGCGAGGGGTTGTTTCCCTAGTTTCTCCAGCCCGGAATTCTCACCACTGGCGTCCATCTCTATCTTTCTCCCTGCCCGGGACTCACTGCTGTTTTTTTTTTTTTTAATAAATTTTATTTTTTTTCTTTAAAAAAGACAAAACAACACATACAGAACAAGAGCAAGGAGGAAAAAGAAAAAACACAATTTAATCAAGCATGTCGTTTGGTTACAAGTTTTTGTGCAACGGTTTTTACAATTAAGAATAAAGTCACTGATTATCCATTAAACATAATTAAATATTTCATTGAGCATTGTGTGTTCAAGTTACCATTAATATTCTTTCATTTGTGACAACCCTTGTTTCCTTACATCCATAATTATCTACTAGGTAATACTAAGTCTTTATAAAATTGTATCACCAATCTCTAAGAGATAAGAATAAGGATTAAGTCAAAGAATTCCCATTAATTCATATTACGCATTTCTACTTTCCGTTAACCATAGAATTTCCAGTCATCCACAACTCCAAATATAATTTTTCATTATTAATTGTCAATCCATGTGGTATTTCAATCTATATTTATATCCATTATTCATTATATCATCGTTATTTCATTTTATATTATAAAATAGTCACCAGCTACAATCATACCTAACAATTTAAATCATCTCACTCTTATACATTAAATACATTATTATTCTTATATCATATAAGTAAGTAGTCTGTTTCATAGTAAAAGCTTAACATATATAGAAAGAGAAAAAAGAAAAAGAGATTTTTTCAAAACATTAAGTATAGCTTTCTATTATTATTACATATAAGATAAGATAAAGGGAAAAAAAAGATTCATTTCCAGGTTTTTTTATCCAGCCATTGATAAAACAAATCCCACTGCTGTTGATGCTCCCCTCGAGGCTAATAATAAAGGGGATCAAATCGAAGGCCACGTTCCGTTTCTTTCCATCTTTGGACGGAACAGGAAAGCGTGGTCAGATCTTTCATCGCCTCCCTTTGGATGGCACTCAACGAGCCACTCTGTGTATTTTTTTTTAACTCTTTCGCATTTGCAACAGTAGTGTTTTTCAAACTGGGAAGCGTTAAGATGTGTGGACTTCAACTCCCAGAATTTCCCAGCCAGCCAGCCAGCCATGAACCATTCCCTATGTTGGCTGGGGAATTCTGGGAGTTGAAGTCCACACATTTTAATGCAGCCCAGTTTGAAAAACACTAGTGTAAACCTTCAGGTAGTGTGTGGCCAAAGTAACCAAGGTTATCGTGAGTCAGTAACTTAATGATTTAGGAAAGTTGTGACTGCACAAGTGATATGCTCCCTGTCTGATGCCTTCAGATTCAGCTGGACTGTAACACCCAGCCTGAAGGATTTCTATGGGTACCGGGGATGGTGGGAAGGGGTTCTTTAAAAAAATAAGATAATCTTATTAAACATTGGCTTTAAAATTTATGAATGAATGCTAACTAAAAAGAAGTAAAAAGAATGGAAAGAAAAATAGAAAAGAAAGAAGATAAAACAAAAATATATAAAGAAATGACTTATCGGTTCATTACAAGTATGCGCATTTTTAGTAACATATCTCTTTCTCTTAAAATACAGCTAATAATACCTTCTTCCCATATCTCATCTCTTAATTGTAAGCAAGTGTAAAGGAGGCCATTTGATCCCAGTTAGTAAAAGTCCATTAAGGGTAACCAAAGATAACATACTAATTTAACCTTGATCAAATAAAGCATTTTTATATTCAAATAGAATAGACTAGAATAACAGAGTTGGAAGGGACTTTGAAGGTTTACTTGTCCAACCCCCTGCCTAACCCTACACCACTTCAGACAAATGGTTATCTAATCTCTTCTTTAAAAACTTCCAGTGTTGGAGCGTTCACAATTTCTGGAGGCAAGTTGTTCCATTGATTATGGTAGCTTGCAATTATGACGGCCATCACTGACTCGCCAGAGAGTTGCTCCCTCTCTATTGTTTCTCATCTTCCTCTATCATCATCAATTCCAGTTTGGCCGACAGCTTAGAAAACAAACAGAATGGCACACCCTCCCCCCTCCCCCCCGGGTTTAAAATCTTATCCTTCCTTTCAGCTTTAGAGTGAATTAGGAAAAGTCTAATCCACTTGCAATGTTTTATATTACATGTTTGATGACAAACAGCCTTATGTTTATAAGTGACAGTTTTCCTACTAAATACCTGCATGTCATAACCACTTGAATTAAAATTACCATATTGAAATCAAATCTGATGTTTTTTTCATTTTTATTTGGTGTGCCTCGGAAGAGGGGTAGTCTTATACGGGGTGTATAGCCCAAGCCCTATATTTTAACAAGAAAAGAAGGGGGTTGTCTTATACACCCAGTCGCCTTATACACTGGAAAATACGGTACTTCTTAGAAAGTCAAGGTCATCTTTGTCTCTGCACCTGGCCAGATGTAACTGGGAGGAATCTGTCTTCATGGCAGGGAAGATTGGACCATGTGATGAACTTGTGGGTGTTTGGGGCAGGATTTTCAACTTTCAACTGGGTGGGAAAACCTGGAAGCCTTCAGATTCAGGTTTTCCCAGATGTGCCAATATGACATCTCTAATAAAGTGGAACTTTGAGGAAACCCAAGCCTTGGAGTTTCATTTTGTTGGGGGTGTTTTTGGAACCCTGATATTTATCTGAAAAGGTCCTCTGTGCAATTCTTTTTCAAGCCACTTTAATTATTATTAGCCGATAGCCCAGCATTGCCCGGGTATTTATTTAAAGGGGGAAATATCCAGACCAAACTTAATTTCTAATGTTGGATTTTTCCCCCTTACCAGAGGGAGGCCCCTTGTGGAGTACTGTGAAGCCATTATCATAGCAACGGTATGAGCTGTAAAGTAGAAGCCATTTTAGGGGCAGTACAGTAGAAACCATTTTAAGGCACAGCAGGCTGTATCTTAACAGAACACACACCCTGGGGGGTGTTAGGGGTGTCTTACCCACCCACCCCGAGTATTTGTTTCCAGAGAGTAAGTCATCTGTGTACCAAGTTTGGTTGAAATTGCTCCAGGCATTCCAGAGTTATGCTAGAACATAAAGACACACCGCCCTTTTTAGATAGATGGATGGATGGATGGGTTGATGGATAGATGGATGGATGGATGGATGGATGGATGGATGGATGGATGGATGGATGGATGGATGGATGGATTCCCCATAGGCCATACTTATACCAAGAACTTAAAGGGATTTAATGAAAGTCTGTAGATAACTGTAGTTTTGTGGAGACCTATTTCTATAATCATTTTTCAAAGCACCAAAAGGCAAGACTAGAAAGAATGGATGGAAACTAATCAAGGAGAAAAGCAACCAAGAACTAAGGAGAAATTTCCTGACAGTGAGGACAATTTACCAGTGGAACAGTTTGCCTTCAGAAGTTGTGGGTGCTCCATTCCTGGAGGCTTTCAAAAAGAGACCGGGCAGCCATTTGTCTGAATGGTATAGGGTCCCCTGCTTGAGAAGTGGGTTACACCAGAAGACCTCCAAGATCCCTTGTCTGAAATGGTATAGGGCTGTGAGGGTGAACCTATGGCACGGGTGCCCAAAGTGGCACACAAAGCCATGCCTGGCACCTGGGGCCTTGCCTGTTTGTTATCCAGGTTTCTGGCATGCATGCATGCATGACGATCAGCTGTCCCTTGCGTGCACAGCAGTGCCAAAAACTGGTATGTGCATACGCGCCAGCCAGCTGATCTTCAGAAGTTCAGAAGTTGAGCTTTTCCAGAGCGTGATCCCTTCGTACATGCAGCATTGCTGAAAACCAGCTTGCACATCTCTGCCAGCTAGCTGATCGTCGGGTGTGCATGCATGCTAGAACCCAGAAATTCGGCTTTTTCGGAGCATGGTCCTGATGAGCATGCACAGGCGTCTGAGATGTTCCCGCACAACTTTTTTGGGCACTCGGTGCTGAAAAGATTCATCATCACTGGTATAGGATCTTGAGCAAAGGGTTAAACTAGAAGACCTCCAGCATCCCTTCCAACTCTATTATTCTATGTTCTATCATGCAATGAACAAAGTGTAGACAGAAAACATGTAGGATTGAGGAAAGGGGTAGAAATGTTTCCTTCTCTTCCAGTTCTAATTAAAATGAGTTTGCATCTTTAGAGATTGCCACCAATTGCTATCAATTGCCTCCAACCTCAGTTAAAGAACAAAACAAGTACAATCAACAAATAGGGAGGGAGATCTTTCATGGAAATTCTTCAGTCCTATCTTTCTTGGTTATTTCCAGATCTTCAGATATTTAATAAACCCATTATAAAGCCTTAACCATATCCATGAAAATCCATAGCTCTTCTATGAAACTCAGAGTAAAGAATCTCTTATTTGTTTTCATTCATCGATGAATACAAAGGAACAAACAAAAAAATATATTGTTCACTGGAACTTTGAATCATTGTTGATGTTATTTTATCCAAAGAAGTCCAAAGAACTTGCCTAAATACAGAAGCAAGTTAAAACTGTCTGAAATGTCTAATAGGCCACAGAACATTTTAATAACTTATCTTGTTCTCTTAAAATACAACAAATGATCACTTCTTCCCATATCCTATCTCTTATCTAATTTTATCCTATCTAAACAGTTCCATAAAGCCTCATTCATTTTGGTCCTCAGGTCCATGAAAGTCAATTAAGAACTACCAGAAATGACAACATGTCTATTTTAAACTCGCTCAAATAAACCAACTCTATTTTTCTTCTTTTTACTTTTAACAATCTTGATTTTAGTCCCTTCAAATAATGTCCTAGAGCAGGTGTGTCAAACTGGATTTCTTTGAGGGCTGAATAAGCATTGTAGTTCTCTTCCATGGGCCAGAAGGGGGGCAGCAGAGAGGGGGGAAGGAATGGCAGGAGGGAGATGGGATAGACGCCTTCTGCTGCATCCTAGCACCCTGATGCCAGCCAAAATGGGGTGTGGGGGGATGCATGCGGCTCCCTCTACCCTGTTTTTGGCCTAAACGGTCTCCTGCAACACTTTACCAGCCAAAGTACCTCATTTTCATCCTCCATAGCCTCCTGCAGCACTCTGCCAGCTGAAAACAGGCTGAAAATGACCCATTTTGTATATAGCTTTTAATTGTTAAGAAGTCAACTGCTTTCTTTTGTTTGTCCAGTGACGTATTTTTTTTTCCATAACATTCTTCTAGCCTCTCATGTTTTAGTCCATTTTTAAATCAGTCTTTGTCAGGTAAATTTGATTCTCTTCCATAATATCTTTTAAAGACAGCGCATGTATCGAGGCAAGAGGCACTCTTAAAAATTATGTCAGACCTGTCACAACTTAAACCTCTAATTCAGTCCTCCAAAGCGTAATCATCCCCTTTCCTTTCTGGCCTTTAGGAAGCTGGTATAAAGCCTCATTATTCCGCTAAGCCAGAGACACTGGATTGCTGTAACTCTAACTCTAACTCTTAGAGAGTGAGTTATTTTCATTGTTGATAATATTTTTATTTGCAACGTCTGCTTCCATGGGAATATTTCTAATTATTTTTAACTGCCTATATCATTTCACAAAAAAAAAAAAAACCATATTGGGGAGTTGCACCCACTCACAGTCAGTCCATTGGAGCAGCTTGCAAGCCAGAGGTGATATTCAGCAGGTTCTAAACAGTTCTGGAAAACCGGCAGTGGGAATTTTGAGTAGTTTGGAGAACCAGTAAATACCATCTCTGACTGGCCCCGCCTCCATCTATTCTCTGCCTCCTGAGTCCCAGCTGATCAGGAGGAAATGGGGATTTTACAGTATCCTTCCCCTGGAGTGGGATGGGAATGGGGATTTTGGAGTATCCTTCCCCCAGGAGTGGGTAGGGAATGGGGATTTTACAGTATCCTTCCCCTGGAATGAGGAAGGAATTGAGATTTTGTAGTATCCTTTCCCTGGAGTGGGATGGGAATGGAGGTTTTACAGTATCCTTCCCCAGGAGTGGGTAGGGAATGGGGATTTTGCAGTATCCTTTTCCTGGAATGAGGAAGGAATTGAGATTTTGTAATATCCTTCCCCAGGAGTGGGTAGGGAATGGAGATTTTATAGTATCCTTCCCCTGGAGTGGGTAGGGAATGGAGATTTTGCAGTATCCTTCCCCAGGAGTGGGGAAGGAAATGACATTTTACAGCCGTGATGGCGAACCTATGGCACACGTGCCACAGGTGGCACACAGAGCCATTTGTCAGAGCACACTGCATGTGCACACTGGCCAGCTGACTTCGGCCTTCTTTTGAGCCATTTTTCGCTCTCCGGAGGTTTCCCTGAAGCCTTCAAATTGTGAAAAACCACCCAGAAGTTCTGGTTTGCTCATAAGACCTTTTTTTGACCTCCGGAGCTTTCAAGGAAGCCTCCTGAAGGACTCTGAAGGCTCCAGAGGTCGAAAAACAGCCCTTCAGACAAACCAGAAGTCACCATTCCCGAACTTTTGGGTTCCCCGTAGGTCCATTTTCTGCCCTCTGGAGGCTTCAGGGAAGCTCCTGAGGACTCCGGAGAGCATCTGGGGGGGGGGAGGCTGTTTTCACCCTCCCCAGGCTCCTAGGAAGCCTCTGGAGCCTGGGGAAGGCGAAAAAACTGCAGCAAAAATGGGGGATTGCACACATGTGCATGTGGTGGGGGAGGGCGCGTGCATAGCATTATGGGTGTGGCATGCTGGCACATGACCCCCCTGTGCTCCCCCCCCCCGCTTTTGGCACAGCAGCCCAAAAAGTTTTGCCATCACTGTTTTACAGTATCCTTCCCCATGCCATGCCCACCAAGCCACGCCCACCAAGCCATGCCATGTCCACAGAAGCAGTAGTAAAAAAAATTTGAATCCCACCACTGCTGCAAGCGTGCAAAAATAAATAAATAAATACATTTTTTTCCTTTCCTTCTTTTCCTCTGAGGGCCTCATTGCACAACGACTCCAACTTATTGAGGTGAATCTTCAGTTTCTTAGATCTCATCAGGTTCATTAAGGCAGCCAAGCACTGATTCAGCAACTTCCCTGCCTCACCTGGGTGCAGTGAAGAGGAGAGAGAGAGAGATTTGCATATCTTCAGCGTCCTGAGGGGGGGCTTTATTTTAACTCTTTGGACGATCTCACTTGGCAGTCTCGTGTGGATGTTCAACAACACTGGGATTGAAAAAAAAAAGTGCACAAGTAAGTGCCAGGAGGGCAAGAAGAAGTCACCCAGCATCACCTCTACAGATGTCCATCCACATATGAGTACAATCCTTTAAAAACTGTTCCAGGAAGACTGAGCATGAATACTAAGACTCACTGAGAGAATTTCTCTCTCTCTTTTTCCTAGCCAAGCTAATCTAACAGGGAAATGAATCTAGAAATTGCCTTGCGCTTGTGTCAGAAGCACCGAGGTCAGGGGTGAAATCCTCCCGGTTTGGCCCAGTTCAGCCAAACTGGTAGGGATGATTGTCCTTGGTCCTGCAAAAGCAGTATTTTTTTTAAAAAAAAAAAGCTTCCGAGGATCTCGCAGCTCACAGCTGAGCCGTACGATCGTCGGAAGCTATTTTTTTAGATTTTTAAAGCATTTTTTCCCTGCCGGTTTGTAATACTTTAAAAAGCTTTTAATACTTTAAAAAGTGGGGGGGGGGAGTTGGCAACTCCCACTCAGTCGCATAACCCCCTAAGCCACGCCCACAGAACCAGTGGCAGGGGAATTAGATTTCACCACTGACCAAGGTGCTTCCTGGTTGAAATAATTAGCTGTTGACATCACCATTACCTGAGGGACGCCCAGTTGGGGACTCTTTTCATGTCTCCAGTTGGAGGCTCTTTTCATGTCCCCAGCAGGAGCTAGAGTGAAGGACAGGAGCTCAACCCTGCTCCATGGCAGTATCAGTTCTCAAACCGAATAGAATAGAATAGAATAACAGAGTTGGAAGGGACCTTGGAGGTCTTCTAGTCCAACCCCCTGCTCAGGCAGGAAACCCTACACCACTTCAGACAAATGGTTATCCAACATCTTCTTAAAAACATCCAGGATTTGGAGCATTTGCAACTTCTGGAGGCAAATTGTTCCCCTGATTAATTGTTCTAGCTGTCAGGAAATTTCTCCTGAGTTCTGAGTGGCTTCTCCTTGATTAGTTTCCATCTGTTGCTTCTTATCCTGCTTTCAGATGCTTTGGAGAGTAAGTTGACCCTCTTCTTCTTTGTGGCAACCCCTCAAATTTCGGAACACTGCTATCATGTCACACCTAATCTTTCTTTTCATCCAACTAGACATACCCTTTTCCTGCAACTGTCCTTCATATGTTTTATGAGAATGTTAGCCAGAGGTTAGCCTGAGTGCATTTTAAAAAAAAACCACCTTATTTTCTGAGCCATTTGCAAGTCACCCAATTTGCAAAATATTATTGCTTCTCATTAACCTGCATATACCATATGGAAAAACCTCTTTTCTAAAACACTGGGTAATTTTGGCCTTTATTCTCGCTCTACAGGATGTGTATGGTAAGCATCTTTAATGAAGAGATCTTCATCAGTTTTCTACTTGATGTCTTGACCTTAATCCCTTTGGCTAAATAATTTGTGGAAGAGAGAGGGGGAGGGGAGAGGAAGGAAGAGAGAGAGAGAAAGAGAGACAGACAGACAGAGAGAGAGAGAGAGAGAGAAGGACACAGAGAGAGAGACAGAGACAGAGACAGAAAGACACACACAGAGAGAGAAAGAGAGAGAGATTCAGAGGAGTGGGGTTAGCAGTGCCCTTTGGTTAACTTCTAAATCTTTCTCTCAGCACAAAAATACCATAAATCGTGAACCCAAGTTGTCGGGATTTTTTTGTTCAAACCATCTTTATTTCCGTGTTACAGAATTCTGCATTCAGACCACCGTTCAGGTAGTCCTCAACTTTTGACGATTCGTTTAATGACTGTTTGAAGTTACGATGCTGCTGAAAAAATGTGACTTACAACGAAGCCTCTAACTGACATCAGAGTCCCCATAGTCACATGACAACAATTTGAGTACCAAAATGTATTTATGATACTTACAGTGTCCTGGGGTCATGAGTTCACTATTTGAGATCTTCCCTATGGACCTCCAGCGAAGTCAATGGGGGAGGCCAGATTCACTTAATGACCATAACCCAAAAAAGCCATAAAATTGGGGAAATCTCAGTGTCTGCATCACTGATGAAAGTCCCAATCCCAATGAAACTGGTCGGTTTAAAGTCTGAAGCTCTGTTTTGACTCTGTGCTCTGTGTGGCCTTGCAAAGCTAATTGCCAGGGAGATGGTGTTGCAAGGGAGATAAAGGTGGGTGCTTATCAGCCTTATCCTGAAAGACTTTGGCAGACTTTTGTCAGACTTTTTAGAAACTATTTGTGGCTCATTATGGGCTGTAAATGAACATAATTCACAGCCTTTGAAATAAAAAGAGGGGTTTTGGGACTAAGCATGTGTTTTTTACTGTCTCAGAAAGCCTAGGTCAGAACGCCTAGCAACGTAAATTCTGGGGCCAATTGTGGTCATACGTCAAATTTGTGTGAACAGTTTTATCCCCTTTAGCATTTCAGGATGCTGTGGTAGGAATTGGCCCTACAATATCAAGAAACAAACACTATGAGAAATACTAGGAGTCAATTTTATAATAACAAAATATTGGAAGCCTTGTTTTTCTTCTCCCTCTTAAGACACAAGGCAAGACACCTTTAAGTTTCCTTCTACCAAGTCCTTGTTCTCTAGGGCTGAACACATTTTGTTAATGGTCTCTTTACATTTTCTCCAAGGTCATCACTGCAGCTTCTCTGCAGGAAATTATTCTCTCTCTCTCTCTCTCTCTCTCTCTCTCTCTCTCTCTCCCTCCCTCCCTCCCTCCCTCCCTCCCTCCCTCCCTCTCTCTCTCTCTCTCTCTCTCTTGCTAGCATGATGCTACAAGTAGAGAAGGAAACTGATGACTCTTGCATGAAGAAGCATCAGAAGAGCTTGCATCTACAGTATTCTTTCTAGTCCATCACAATGATCATCAGATTATGCACTCATACATATTTATATACTGTACAGGGACATCTGTATCTAACCGCCACAATGCCAAAAATGAGAAAGCGTAGATCTGAGGTCAGAATGCAAGTCGGCCCTTTCTTACATGTGTGGAAAAGTACATAAGCGATGACATTTGCACTGTGGCATGGCAACAGCGTTGTCGCTTGTCGTCCCCACCCTGTCCTGTGACACGATGTCAGTCTTTCCAATGCGTAGAATAGGAGGAGAGTTGAAGTCTGGAAGAAAAGGTTACTGCAGGGATGGAAAAATACAGTCAGTTGGCTTGTAGCTTTCACCTTGTAAAGTAAAGATGGAGAAAACAAAATGTGGGAGTCTTTATGCTCCTGTCTTTGGAGGAATCCTGCCCCAAATATAGGGTTGGCCCCAGTGGTGGGATTCAAAATTTTTTACTATTGGTTCTGTGGGCATGGCGTGGCTTGGTGGGTGTGGCTGGTGGGCATGCCAGGGGAAGGATACTGCAAAATCCCCATTCCCTCCCCACTCCTGGAGGAAGGATACTGTAAAATCTCCATTCCGTCCCCACTCCTGGGGAAAGGTTACTGCAAAATCCCCATTCCCTCCCCATCCCACTAACCTGCTTTCCAGCTCCATTCTCCTGTTCAGGGCAACAAAAGAAAATCAGCTGGGAGGCAGAGGGACGTGGCCAGCCTATTTGCTGGTTCTCTAAACTACTCTGACAGGTTCTCCAGGACCTGTCAGAACTGGCTGAATACCACCTCTGGTTGGCCCCATCCCTGAAGATGTTTGGAAAGACAACCAGAATAACAGAATAACTGAGATAGAAGGGACCTTGGAGGTCTTCTAGCCCAATCCCTTGCTCAAGGAGGAGGCACTATACCATTCCACACAAGTGGCTGTCAAACGTCTTCTTAAACACTACCATTGTTAGAGCATCCACAACTTCTGGAGGCAAGTTGTTCCATTGGTTAATTGTTCTCACTGTTGGGAAACTTCTCCTTAGTTCTAGGTTGATGCTCTCCTTGATTAATTCACATCCATTGTTTCTCGTCCTGCCTTCTGGTGTTTTGGAAAACAGGTCAATCCCTTCTTCTTTGTGGCTCAGCTGGGGGCTCTTATCATGTCCCCAGCAGGAGCTAGAGCGAAAGACAGGAGCTCAACTCCACTCAACAGTAGCATCAGGTCTCAAACCAAGGCTTCTTTTACCTTCATCCCAGTGTCCTTACCACGCTACAATGCTCCTTGATCTAATAGAGTAGAGTAGAGTAGAGTAGAGTAGAGTAGAGTAGAGTAGAGTAGAGTAGAGTAGAGTAGAGTAGAGTCCAGTGTTAGAGAATTCACAACTTCTGGAGGCAAGTTGTTCCACTGATTAATTGTTCTAATTGTCAGGAAATTTCTCCTTAGTTCTAAATTGCTTCTCTCCTTGACTAGTTTCCACCTGTAGAAAGTTATCACCAAGCCCTCTCCCAGAGAAATGAAATATCCTGGGAAATATTGAAGGGGCAGATTATTATATTTTCCTGGATGTGAAAAAGGGAGAAACACATTTTAAACACAAAATAAATTCCTGCAGCTTCCTGCCCATCCCCACTTTGTCAATGGGCCATTAAGAAGGCCAAGCTAGTCCACTTTACATAATAAAGAGTTTTCCCCATCAGCTCCAGGGAGATGGGATTAAGGAATGATAATATTAGCCCTTCATCCAACTCCCCACATGGCATCTGAACTCAACCAAACCTGGATTCAAAACTCAGCCTACAGGGTTGCCCTTGCATGGGCTCATGGGAGTCTGACAACCAATCAGAATACATTTCTTACACAGGAACAGGAAACAGATAGGTGGGTCTGAACAGATTATAAAAGCCCTGCAAGCCCTTCTTCACTCTCTTCTCTTCCCTTTCCTTCTCTTCTCTTCTCCACCAACATTGAAGCATGTGATCACCTTTTCTGTTCAGGACTCAAGCCATGTGGTCCTGTCCACCATTAAAACCATCTTTCCAAGCAGCCTCCATGTCTCCAGTGTCTTTTTCTCCACTTGGAGCCGAACCCAGAAGGACATTTCTTCCAACATTTGGCACCCCCCAGATGGGACTCCAAGCTAGCCTAACCAGTGGATATGGCCCAGGTAAGCCTCCCATGCTGGCACAGACCCCATTGACTCTGTGGGTGGACTTTATCTTGGCCTTAACCATTTGGATGTTGGTTTTAAAGGGGTTTTGAGTTTGAGCTCAAAGGCTGCCTGGAAAGAAGGTGAGTACCTCTAAATTTTAATTCTCTAAATTTTAATTTTAAAGCATGGGAAAATGTGTGTATGCCTGCATGTGTGTGACTAGTGTGTGTGAAAATGGAAATGTGAATGAATTTTATTTTTATTTTTTGTTGTTGTTGCTGTTTTTGTCCTATGAGAGAGAGAAAAAGCAAATGCCCATTGTGCGTAGAGAGAAGAAAAGAGGAGGTTTGCATACCCGCTGACGACAGGACCCCTCCTGGATAGCTGTGCGGCTGGTCCTCCGGGTCTGTCCCCAAGACTTGAAAACTGTTAGAAAAGTCCCTGCGTGCAAGGGCGCAAAAGAAGTTTCCTGCGGTGAGGAACATGAAAAGTCCCTCCGAAGAGTGCGAAAAGTCCCTCCGAAGGGTGCGAATAGTCCCTCCGAAGGGCGAGAAAAAAAGTCCCTTTAAAAGGGTGCGAAAGGTCCTCTAAGGACGCGAAACAGAGATTAGGAAATGGCAAGCCCGTCTAGGACGAAGTGAGCCCCACATCTGAGCGGGATCATGGGAAGCGGTAGCTCGCGGGTGGCCACAGAAACCCCCCTAAGGGAGCTGTTGGGGGTCTGGAATGAAAAGGCAGATGCCTGTCCTGACCGGAATGAAAAAAAAAAGCAAAAGCAAAACAGATATGTAGAAAAATGGGCTTTGCTGAAAGATGATACAGGAAAAACTAATTTGGCTACATAAAAGGTACTTAAAAGAAAAGGGAAAATGTTGGGATTTCTTATTTTTTTTTCTTATCTGTCTCTTTTTCTCTCTTCTATGAAACCACGTGGTTTGTTAAGATTTGTGCCTTCTCCAATTTAACTGAGATTCATGGCGGGAATGATTTTGTTTGTGAAACTCATGAGTTTTGTTATCCCCTCTTTGTCTGTGTGTGTGTAGGTCTAAGTCTTTGTGTGCCGTCGAGGTAATTGTAACTGTAAAATGTCTCCCATTCCCCCACCCCACCCCCCTTAAAAGAAAGAACCTTTGGTCTGTCTGTTTGGCCAACACACAGAGTACAGAGAAATATATATGCTTTCTTTCTTCCCTCTCAGTACCTTAAAGTAACAAACCAGGGAATGTTTTAAGTTCATTTACAAGAAAAGTTTTTATCCTTGCATTTATTGTGTGCTTAAATGATTTGACCTGTTCATCTCTTTCCTGAAGCATGTGAATCCAGCTCCCTTTTCTCATCTGTGATATACCAGTTTATCTGTTTGGTAACTGCAATGCTCTTTTTTTTCTCAAACTCTGTCTGCAAGCTATCTACCCCCCCCTCACCCCTCCCTTGCCTCCAATCCTCCAAGGATGCCTTTTCGGTGGGGGAGGAGATCTTGTTCTTTCAGCACAGATGAGCAGAGCACATGGATCCAGATGCCTCCAGAGGAGACTCTTCATCCATTTGAGCCAGGAATTGGGTTTGGAGCCAGTCCTCCACTGAATGTCCAGCAACTAGAGTGAAGCCTAACTCACCAGCCTTACCACCAAACTAAGCATGCCACCCTAGCAGACATGAAATGATCCTGAGATGGAGAAGTAAAGACCAAAAGACTTTCTTCTATCCCCAGAAGACAGCTGTAAAGACTATGGGGGAGGGTGGAAATTGATTGTAAAGTTTTCTTTCTTTGCCTCCTTCACAGAAATTTATTGTAAGGTTTTCTTTCCTGTCTCATTTATATTGTAATCAGTTGAATGTATTCATGTAAGAATTGTATTTGAGGATGACTAGCACAGCAAGTTCTGAATACCTTAGATTTCTGTCTTGTGGGAGGGAGTTTTCCCCATCAGCTCCAGGGGGGATGGGATTAAGGCATGATAATATTGGCACTTTACTCAACTGACCACATGGCATCTGAACTCAACCAAACCTGGATTCAAAACTCAGCCTAGAGGGTTGCCCTTGCATGGGCTCATGGGAGTCTGACAACCAATCAGAATACATTTCTTACACAGGAACAGGAAACAGATAGGTGGGGCCGAACAGATTATAAAAAGCCCTGCAAGCCCTTCTTCACTCTCTTCTCTTCCCTTTCCTTCTCTTCTCTTCTCCACCAACATTGAAGCATGTGATCACCTTTTCTGTTCAGGACTCGAGCCATGTGGTCCTGTCCACCATTAAAACCATCTTTCCAAGCAGCCTCCATGTCTCCAGTATCTTTTTTCCCACTTGGAGCCGAACCCAGAAGGACATTTCTTCCAACACACCCATTGTTTCTTGTTCTGTCCTCATGTGCTTTGGAGAATAGGTTGACTCCCTCCTCTCTGTGGCAGCCCCTGAAATATTGGAACGCTGCTATTATTTCTCCCCTGATCCTTCTCTTCACTACACTAGCCATGCTCAGTTCCTGTAACCATTCTTCATATGTTTTTGCCTCCAGCCCCCTAATTGTCTTTGTTGCTCTTCTCTGCACTCTTTCCAGAGTCTTAACATCTGGTTCCTATTCTGGCCCTCTGATGAGGGAGAATAAAGTCCTCAATCAAATGTGGTCAGCTCACCCCTGTATTGTTTCAGATGCTTTTTAATGGCCTGTGCCTCTTTGCTTTTTACATTTGTTTGATGATTTTCACACACTGCCTAGATTCATGTTTCTTAAGGTGGGCAGCCAACATAAATGCTCTAACTAAATAGATGGCAATCAGGAGTAAATGATCTGCTGTGGTCTATCAACAGAAGGAAACTTGAGGGGTCCTTGGTGCTCTCTGAGTTTGGTTGTTTTATTGCAGACATTTCATGACACAACTAGGGAACATCATCAGTTGTAGAAGGGAGTGGGGTTTGCAGAGAGGGGAAGGTGGTGGTGGTGGAGGAGGAGGAGTGTTGGATCCTGCATGCTCTCTGAACTTTGTTTGTTTTATTGCAGATATTTTATTATCCAACTAGGAAACATCTGTGCTAGAAGGAAGTGGGGTTTGCAGGGAGCAAGAGGATGAGGAGGACGAGGAGGACGAGGAGAGAGGAGGAGGACGAGGAGGAGGACAATGGCTGTTTGATCCTTGGTACTATCTGAGCTTTGTTCTTTTCTTGCAGACATTTCATTTAAAATTAAAATTCAATTCACCCTGATCTGGTGCCAATTAAAATTCAACACTAAATTGGCACCAGATCAGGGTCAATTGAATTCCAGGAGTAGTTGGATTTGAAGTGCTTGTGGGAATGCAACAATTCTAAACTGATGATGCACTTAACTCTGCCCCGCCAGCTCTGCCTGTTCTTCTCCTACACTGGGAGATATATGGCCCTTTTATTTATTGCGACTTTGTGAAATGAAAGAAAAAGGAATGAATAATTCATGACTTTGCTATTTATTTTGATGTGCTCCATATGTTTGACCGTACTTAGAAGCCTCTTAGATTTGCTCAGCTGAAGTGATGTAAAAGTGCCTGAAATAAATCCATAGGCATGCAGTTACTCCCAGTTTACACAAAGAAGCACTTGGTACATAATAGTGTTATAAATAAAGGGAATGAATGAATGAATGTTTCTTTAGCCAAGTGAGCAAACTGAGTTCATGCAACATATCAAAGATTAAACTCAGGTGAAGCAGACACCGTCATTTTTTGTGTATCAGGTTCAAATAAATAGCTCACATTGATTCATTTAATATTCCCAGTATATTGTTTATTCTGTAGTATTTATTTAGCACTACCAGTGTATAAATTAATGTTTAATACTACCAATGTACTGTTTACCTTTTCACATATGTTTCTTATTTGTTTACATACACAATTGTACCGCCTTTCCCCCATTGATTGTGTGAAATGGAATTTTAACCTATGAATCTCAGTTGTTACTTTTCAGTGGCTGCTCCATTACTGAGGGTCGATTAGAGGTTGGATAGCTATTTTCCCAGAATGGTATAGGGTCTCCTGCTTGAGCAGGGGTTTGGACTAGATAGAAGATTTCCAAAATCCCTTCCAACTCTGTTATTCCAGATTCTGTAAAGGTTACAACATTCTAAGAAAATTTGTTAAAGTTGTCATAGGAAAATTCCAATAGGAAACAAAGGCAACAACACAAGCGATAATTCTTACTTTAAGATCAGAGGTTTATTTTTTCTAATAATTTGGAACATTAGCAATGAATAGATATAAAAAAATACAATAGCAGTAATACACTTGTATTAATAAGTCATTGCAATGGGCCAATGACAAATAGCAAGTCCTACAAGGACTGCTATAAATCAAAGGGGCCCCGAGCTGATCTTGAACCTTATCCTTTATACTGTTCTTCTAACCACACATGCTTCACAATTTCACTAACTGTCACTTTCCATAAACACCTGTGTACAATACTTTCAATTACTCATTTCCAACAGTTTCATTCTTCCTGTTTTAAATGAATCCATACGAGTGCATAGTTTGCAAAAAAAAAAAAAACATATTTCACAGCTAGAAACGGCTCAGCAGGATTACAAATATTTCTGGTAAATTTTGAAATCATCCTAGCTGAAAACTTTGGTTCATATCTTTTTCTTCTAGCCTGCTATCATTCGTAGGACTTATTGAATCTAACAGATCAATAGGCTATATATCTTGATTCTCACAGAGTGTTATTTATGGTATAGGGCCATGATGGCGAACCAATGGCATACATGCCACAGGTGGTACACAAAGCCCTCTCTGAGGGCATGAAAGCTGTTGCCCAGCTCAGCTCCACCATGCATGCACATGTGCCTCCTGCCAGCCAGCTGAGTTTTGGGTCTCTGCCACGCATGCGCGTGGGGTAGGGCACCATCCCACAAAATTTAACAACATTTTGGTGTTGCACCAATTACAGAGAAGATGAGAGAAGGCTGCTGGTATGGATAAATCCAGAGAGCAGTACCTTCCATCATTGCCAAGACTGCTTTCCAACTAGAAGTGAATGGCCAGCGACCTTGCAGGTGCCCAAAACAGAGATGGCAAGACACCATCAACAAAAATATGCAAGCCATGGACCTGTGCACAGGAAACACAGCTGACCATGCAAAGTGGCACTCAATGATCCAAAAAGCAGACACTCCACTTGCAGGAATATGCTGTTATAGCCCGCCAGTTGCCAGCAGAGCTGGCAGCAGTCTCGGATTATGAGGAGGTTGGGGAGGAACTTGGGTCAGCTCTGGAGTCTGGGGAAGGCTCTGATGGATGCTCTGCATTGAATGCAGAGATAGAGCCATGGCTGTCCCTCATTTCCCAGCCACTGGAGAAGCAGCTGCCTTTGAAGCCTGAAATAATTGGGGAGGAAGAAGGGCTGGGGCCTGATCCAGATGCGCGTATGCACAGAGCTGTTAGGAGAGGAGGACAAGGAGTTGACTTGGGAAGCAAGGCACACGTGGATGCTGAATGGCCCCTCCCTGGTTGGGGAATAAATAGAAGGAAAGGGGAGTGGTGGTCGTAGGAGGCAACAGTTTGTATTTCTGAAGATTTGGCTCATCCTGTTTCATGCCTCACAGAATGCTTTCCAGAACTTAATGTGCAGCTTTGCAGCTGGGAGCTCATAGCCTTGCAATTATCCCAAGGAACTGATGAGGTTTGTTACTGCAATTAACCCTTTGAAGGATTATTGCCTGGACTTTTCGGTGTGTGAATGCCATTAATTCACAGGAGATAAATAAAGAGGGGGTTTTCGGGACAAGGAGCCTGTTTCTTGCTTCTGCTAAGGCTGGGTCAGAACATACCCTAGGAAGAAGAGATGCTCCAAAACTTTGGCAAAACCATGACAGAAAACCATCTTGGTGATTCCTTATTGCAACATACGAAAGGAAACATGCCCATAATATACATTGGAACATTTTAGAGGGAGGAATTAGCCTCTCTAATTTATTTATTTATTTTTTCTATCACTGTTTTGACAGCATTCTTAGGTAGCTTTCATTTAACCGGGTTGTGTTTCTTTTTCTTTTTCTTTCCTTTTCTTTTTTTTTTTCAACAGGGGAAAATGGAGACCTTTGATGGGAAGTACATTTTTTTATTCAAATCAGGCTTGTTTAGCTCTCTACCTGTCAGTGCCTCTTTACAATATTCTGATTGTGCTGATTTTCCCTTTCAACCCTGAAACGAGGTGTCTGCAAAACTCACAATGCTCCAATCAAAAAACCTGACTAGACACACTACCATTAAATAATGACACCCTGAAGCTGACAGTATTCAAAAGCCTCCTTTTTATTTTTATTCTCTCCCCCCCCCCTCATTCCCACAACTGGTGCAAATCCCTATAATTGATTTGGATTAAGGGGCAGGTAATATAGCAGTGACTAGCAATTAATGGGAGCATTTTAGTCTCATTTCATGCTGTCAAATATTTTTGACACTTGTTTTATGTACTGGGTTGTCAACCACGGAGCCGCTTGTCTCATTATATTCTGATTTGCCACCTCCCTTTCTGATCCCCGCTGCAAACAATGGCAAGCAAAAAAATATATATTTTCCATTTATTTTATCTTATTGTCGAGAGGAGGTAATATGGGATGCAAGGGATCTCAGAAAGCATATCCACCATTCTCAATCCCAAGTGTTCTTGTTAGTAAGAGGGAAAAAAGTAACGGCCTGGTGTCCCAAATTCAAATCTCATAAGTTCTCATCACAAAATCTCATAACCACAAAGAAGAGGGGAGTCAACTTATTTTCCAAAGCACCAGAAGGCAAGACAAGAAATAATGGATGGAAATTAATCAAGGAGAGAAGCAACCTAGAAGTAAGGAGAAATTTCCTGACAGTGAGAACAATTAACACCGATGTCGTGGCCCGCCAAAAGCCAGTGGAGCTGGCAGCAGATTCGGGCAGTGAGGAGGTTGTGGAGAAACATGGGCCAGTCCTGGAGTCTGGGGAAGGCTCTGATGAGGGCTCTGCGTCAAGGCAGAGAGGGGACCAGAGCCATATGCCAGTTATCAGCTGCCTTTGGAGTCGGACATAAGTGGGGCAGACGAACAGCTGGAGCCTGTACCCAGTGTGCGCATGCACAGAGTTCCCAGATGAAGGGAATAGCTAAAGAGCAGGGGTCGACTTGGGAGTAAGGCCACAGGTGGATGATGAATGGCCCCTCCCATAGGAAATAAAAGAGGAGCAAAAGGGGAGTGGAGTTTGCAGGAGACAATTAGTTCGCTTAATTGGTTGGTGACTCTCTGAAACACTTTGCCAAGTTTTGCAGATATCGGCCTGTCAGCTCTCTATGTCAGATAAGGTCTGTGACTGTAAATCCTCCCTTGAAAGACTTTGCTGGCAGTGAATGAGCAGAATTCACAGTAAATTAATAAAAGGGGTTTTTGTCGGGACAAGGAGTTTCCTTCATGCTCTTGGGAAGCCTAGGTCAGAACAACTGATTCATGCAAGTTCATAGTTGTACCAAAGGTGCTTTTCCAAAAGGCAGCTGGGCTTTCTCAATTTTTTTTCTTTGAAAACGTTTCACTTCTCATCCTAGCTTATTTATCTCTAACTGGTGGACAACCAGATGCTCCTAAGCTTTTAAACAGGAAATGATGATATATTCTTCTGCACCATTGGTTGTCTGGATACTGCCCACAATTAACATCTCAAAGGTGCTTTTTCAAGAAGCAACTGGACTCTCCTTTGTTTATCCTTGAAGACGTTTCACTTTTCATCCAAGAAGCTTCTTCAGTTCTGAAGAAGCTGAACTGAAGAAACTTCTTGGATGAGAAGTGGAACGTCTTCAAGGAAAAACAAAGGAAGTCCAGTTGCTTCTTGAAAAAGCATCTTTGGGACAACCATAACCTGGATGACTGAGAATCTTCGCTCTTTCTTTTCTCTCTCTTTCCTCTTAAAGCATAGCAATTAAATTACTGAAGTGGGCAAGAGACGATGGATAGATAATTTTTCTTTTTTGTTGTTGTTCTGATTTGTTTTTCCTTCTCTCCCCCCTCCCCCCTGTCTCTTTTATTTTAGGTGGGTGACATGATTAGAAATTAGATAGGATAGAAAGAAAAAAAGTCTTTTAATAAAGGGTGACAGGACTAAAGCTAGAATAAATGATAGAGCTGAGATGGCACAGTGGTTAGAGTGCAGCACTGCAGGTTATTTCAGCTTGACTGCTAGCTGCAGTTTGGCAGTTCAAATCTCACTCGCTCAAGGTTGACTCAGCCTTCCATCTTTCCGAGGTGGGTAAAATGAGGACCCAGATTGTTGGGGGCAACAGGCTGATTCTGTAAACTGCTTAGAGAGAGCTGTAAAAGCACCATGAAGTGGTATATAAGTCTAAGTGATGTGCTATGGCTATAGAAATAAGACAAGGGGAATATTAATGTATACATTTTATATAATAAAATAAAAGTAACAACAAGAGAAAACATGGAATAATTGAATAACTATAAATTCCAACCTAATATAAATGTGTATTATTATCAGAAAAAATGTAAGTTGATTGAATATGATAATTATGATTAACTTTATTAGTTTTACTTGTATTAGAATATATGTTACCCAGGTACCACACTGTTTACCATTGATTTGATATATTTGTAAAAAATAAAATAAAAAACCTAAGGGAAAAAAGAATCTCCGTAGATATGTCCCCAAGTAATTCTGTTTCTTCAAGACAAAGAACTTTTCATACATCTGTAGGCCATGAATCCTCTTTGAAAGTCATCCAAGTGAATGGTCATCCACATAATGTGTGAGAATGAACTCCACAGGTTAATTACACAGTCATTATAATTTTCTTGTTAAGGGCAATTTCTTTCAAGAGTTGTGTCAAGTGGAGCAGGCTACATCTTCTTCAGAGTCAAAACTAGACTGACTAGTTTGAGATTCTTTTCTCATGGGCTAAAGTCAGTTCAGGACTCCTGCTTGCTTTTTTCGTACTGTAAATATTTCTCCAAGGACTTTGAAGATTCAAAGTCTTCCCTTTTTAAATGATTAGGGGACAAATGAAAGCCATACAAGCATTGATTCAATGTGACCCTAGAAATCTGAATGGGAGAAAGATAATTTTCCTTTCAACATTTTGCAAAAACTGGTGGTCACATTACTTGTTAGTTACCGTATGTTTTGGAGTATAAGATACTCCGGAGCATAAGATGCTGCAGAGTATAAGATGCACCTTAGTTTTTGGGAAGGAAAATAAGAAAAAAAAACTCTGCCTCTGCCTACCAGCATCCATTTTATTCATATGGCTAGCATCCTGTCAGTGTGTGAGAGAATTGAGGGCATTTTGGAAACAAACAGTATTTGCTGTGTGAGCAACAAGGAAGGAGACAGCAAGGAGCCAGGGCGTGGCTTGTTCTGTACTAAAGCTGCATGCTGTGCTGATATCTGAAACTAAAACTGAAAGTGAAACTTCTCTCCTCTGCTGAACTACCACTTTTGGTATTGTATATTTACTTAATGTGTTAGATTATATATAAAAAGAAGTTATTGAATCCTGTTGAATCAGTTACTTGTGTGTGCTTTCTGAATGTGATTGCTGCTGAAAACTGACACCTCCTTGCAGCAAATAGCAAACAGCCAGGTCAGCTTCAGCACATTATTGCAGCCTGACTCAGCATGAGCAGCTGATTGGTGGGTAGATCGGACTGCCGGAATACCCCCAATCAGCTGTTCCAGGCTGCAGGGATTGCCACAGACCATCGCCTCTTTCGTGCCTTGTGTTTTTGGCTACATTCGGTGTATAAGACGCAACGAAATTTTAACCCTCTTTTAGGGGGGGAGTGCATCTTATACTCTGAAAAATACATATGTATGTATGTATGTATGTATGTATGTATGTATGTATGTATGTTAGTTAGTTAGTTAGTTAGTTAATTAGTTAGTTGGTTGGTTGCTTGTAATACCTACTTTCTCAGTACTTTGATAAAATATTTTTAAGCATATCAAGTTAAAAACTGCCACTCCACAAGTGTAACTTTGGTATAAAAAGAGCAATTATAATCCAGATGTTAATGTGGAACATCCTTCATGAAGCATCATTAAAAGTTGCTGCAAGCAATTCTTCTCTAGAACACTCCCAAAACAAAAACAAAACCCACCAACTCTTCTTCTTCGATTCATGGCATTTGATGAGTTAGATGGAGAGAAAAGCCAGATATCAACTCTGAGAAGGATTTATAAATACGGTGTGAGCAAACAGACAATTTATATTGATAGCAGCCTTGCAATATTTGAGAGGCTGTGACAGAGAAGAGGGGGCTGACCTATTCTCCAAAGAACCTGAGGGAAGGACAAGAATTAATGGGCAGAAGAACTTTAAAAAGAAATCCAACTTAGAACTAAGGAGAAGTTTCCTGACACAGAGAGCAATTAACCTATGTAACAGCTTTCCTTCAGAAGTTGTGGGTTATCTCTTATTCAAGATTTTCAAGAAGAGTCTGGACAGCCACTTCTTTGGAATGGTGTAGGGTTTCCTGCTTAAGCAGGGGGTTGGACCAGAACCGGAGTCTTCAACCTTTTGGTACTCAGGGACCACTAAATTTATAATTTTAAATCCCTCGGACCACTAATATGATCTCTAATACCAATGTGACTTTCAACGATGGAAGCATTGACACATCCAAATATCAGTAGTATGAAAAATATCATTAGATACAAAGATATTTTAACAGAAAGGGGGGGAATTAAAACAAAAACAAGAATTAGAAAAACAAGGGATTGATATAGGGTGGTTTTCACAATTGCAAATACAATCAAGATATGAAAAAGATAAAAGGGAATACAGCTTTAACTTAGGAAGTTCGGAGTTGGATAAGATATTTTTGGGAACGGAAGAAAAAATAATTAAGAAACTATATAGCTATTTATTAAGAACCAGCTTAGAAGAAGAAGTGATTAAAGATACAATGTTAACTTGGGCAAAGAATTTTGGCCACACAATTGAGCTAGAAAAGTGGCAACAACTATGGGAAAGGAACTATAAATTAACCACGTCAACAGCCTACAAAGAAAACCTATACAAAATGTTTTATAGATGGCACATGTCACTGGGTAAATTAGCAAAGATGTTTAAAGACAAATCAGTGAAATCCTGGAAGTGTCAACAAGCAATAGGCTCCTATTATAATATGTGATGGACATGTGCAGAAGCAAGGGAATATTGGACTAAGATAAGGGTATGGTTAAAGAAAATGTTAAAACAAGAACTAGAATTTAGACCAGAGATATTCTTATTAGGTATTATCCCAGAGAAATTCAAGAAAGAGGATATTTATTTAAGTATACATGTAACTACAGCAGCAAGAATTGTATTTGCCCAAAATTGGAAATCAAATAAGCTACCAACAGATGAAGAGATAATTTAAAAAAATATTAGATTGTGCAGAGATGAATAGGTTGACAATGAAAATAAAGGATAAAGAGGAATCGGAGTAATTCAAGACATGGGGAAATTTTTATGATGGGCTAGAAAAAGGAAACTAGAAAAGAAAATAGGGAGAAGATATAGAACCCAGGCGGGGCACTGTTAAATGGACAGGGGGCTGGGGAGAAGGGGAAAACAAAAGAAAATATTAAACATATCCAAAGTATATATATATATATATATATATATATATATATATATATATATATATATATATATATATATATATATATATATATATATATATATATATATATATATATATATATATATATCACAAGTCTATATCCAAAAGCAAGATATTAAAGGGGGGAATATAGTTAGGATAGATTAGTGAAGGTAAAGGAATAAGAAATGATATCAAATTGTATTTGGGTTTGCGGAAATACCATATCAAGGAAACATAAACTGAGATCTCTAAGAGATACCTACAATAATAGAAAAGAAAGAGAGAAAGGAGGAGAAAATGAAAGGAAGATGGGGGAAAGAAGAAAGAGGTGAGGAGAGAAGGATGGAAGGGAGAGGAAGAGAAGGAGAGAGGGTAGGATGAGGAAGAGGAAGAGTAGGAGTAGGAGAAAGGGAAGGGAAGAAGGAAGGGGAAGGAGAGGAAGAAGGAAGAAGGAAGAAAGTAGAGGAGGGAGGGAGAAAAGGAAAGGAAAATAAGGTGGTGTTACAACAGGAGGAAGGGATGGTAAATAAAGCAATCCAAACTGTATATTATAATCTATTAAGTGAAATAAATAAATGTATAAGAATGATAAATGTAAAGAAGAATAACAATTATGTGAATGTATACTTAAAATGCTATGTAAGAGAACAAAAAATAAAGAAAATTCTGGAGGATAAAAAAAAAGTTGGTGACTGCTGCACTAAAAGACATCCAAGGTCCCTTCCAAGTCTGCTATTCTGTATTCTGTATTTGATCAGTATAGTTCAGGAACTGTATCCAAAATGAGCACATATATTTAATTATGGAGTTTCAATCTACTAATTATGTGTGTAAAAACAAATTATTTTTCCATTTTCACAACATATAGTCACCTGTATCCTATTACATAGCCAACATCATTTTGTATTATTAAGTGTTTAACATCAATTCATCTACCAACTCCCAAAACACAATTATTTAGCTCTCCTGCTCTCCATCATTATCCATCACTTTCTTCTCCCTCTCTCTCCTCCCCCCCTCCCTCCTTTCTTCCCTCAGTCATCCTTCCCTACTCTACTTCCCCTTCCTCTCTCCTTCTCCTCTCCCCCCTTTCCACTCCTCCTTTCTCTCCTCCACTTTCCCCCCCTCCTTGCCTTCTCTCCTATTCCTTTCTTCTTCCCTTGCCTCTCTTCTTTTCTTCCCACTCTTATAATTTACTTGGTGTATTTCAGCTTCTGAGCAAGCTCCGTTTTATGTTGATGGTATTTATAGTTCCTTTTCGATATACATATTTCATTTTAACATCCTTTCTTGAAAAAAAATAAAACAAAAAAGTACACATATATAGTCATTGTACTTTTAAACCCCCTTCCCCAGCCTAATTTTGGTCGAGATGTAGACCTGGTTACAATTCCTAGTTATTCTCATCATTATCTTTATATAATTATACATCCTTACATGCCCCCAACTTGTGGTTCTATCTTAAAATCACAATAATTTTCCATTGTAGATATAGTCCATATTCCCTCTCCATTTTTCTATAACTTGGATAATTCAATCTACTAATTAGAAGTGATACAGGGCTACTTCAGTAACCATGAGCTTTAAAATTTAAGTACTCGATATTTACTCAGAATCTGAGTACTACTTTGGAAATGAAGAGCTGTTTCAATCAGCCTAGCACCCACACTTGATTTGACAAGAAGAGTTATTGCTCTGTTATGATACTTTCATTTATGTGACTTTGGAATCCAGCCCTATCACAGCTGCTTGAGAATAGATTAGAGCAGAGCAGAACAGAAGGGCTGGAAGGGACCTTGGAGATCTTCTAGTCTCACCCCCTGCTCTGGCAGGAAACCCTAGACCATTTTAGACAAATGTCTATCCAATCTCTTCTTTAAAAATCCCACTGTTGCAGTTCCCACAACTTCTGGAGGCAAGCTGTTCCACTTGTTAATTGTTCTAACTGTCAGGAAATTTCTCCTTAGTTCTAGTCTGCTTCTCTCCTTGATTAGTTTCTATCCATGATTTCTTGTCTTGCCTTCAGGTGCTTTGGAGAACAGCTTGACCCCCTCTTCTTTATGGCAGCCCCTCAGGTGTTGGAACACTGCTATCACGTCACCCCTAGTCCTTCTTCTCATTAAACTAGACATAAGTCCAGCAACTGTTCTTTATATGTTTTAGCCTTCAGTTCTCTAATCATCTTTGTTGCTCTTCTCTGCACTCTTTCCAGAGTCTCAATATCTTTTTATATTGTGGCTTCCAAAGCTGAGTCCAGATAAGAAAGTATTTTGAAGAGATGCTGAATCAAAAGATGGAGTTGAGACCAGAATTATTTTTACTAGGGATCACAAAAGAAAAACATGGCAAAGGTGGGCTACATTCAATGCTGTATATTTTAAAGGCAGCAAGACTGGTTTTTGCACAAAAATGGAAAAATAAAGAGACTCTCTTGGAACAAGAAATAATAAATAAGATACTGGTGTGTGTAGAAATGGACAGACTGACTCTAGAGCTCAAAGACAAGGGTGTGACAGAATACCACGAAATCTGGGACAAATGGTACCGATGGTTAGAAAGGAGGGAAAGAAAAACACAAACAAGTTAAGAATTGGAAAATATGGTATTAAGAATGTGTGATAGGTAGGAATTGGATGTGTGTTTGTATGATCAGTAATTATATATAAAAAAGGATCAATGGACAGGTAATCTGACTAACTACACACAGCTATGTATTGGATATAAAATGTAATTGTTGTAAGAGCTAATCACTATATGGAAATGTTTATGCCAGAAATGTCACACTATGTCCAATGTTTTTAATGTTTACCTAATAAAAAAAACTTTTTTAAAAAGATTGAAGAAATATCTAATAAATAAGTCAATTAAAAAAACCTGAGTGCAACATTCCAAGACTGGTCTTACGAAGGCCTTATAAAGCAGTATTAACACTTCACGTGATCTTGATTCTATCCTGTTAATGCAGTCTAGGCCTGCCTTGTAGACATCTAGGACTGCATCTACAGATGTTCTTAGTCTGCTAGTTCCAATCTGCTGCCTCAAACCAATGACCATGTGAGGATCTGCTTTCTTGCAAAGAAGATCAGTAAGCTATCTTATGACAAGCAGGTCTGGTTAAAGAGCACACCAAGGTTTTCTGTGAGAAATAGGACTTCAATGGCATTGTCCATTCTGCACTTCACAATCTACTGACCCTTTGGGAATTAAGAATTGTGTGGCCTTGGTGCACTCTGAGCTTGGTTGTTTTCTTGCAGGCATTTCATTACCCAAAGTAGCCATTGGTACTGATGATGTCACCCATTCTCCTTCATTAGTTAATAATTTAATATGTGCCACCTCTTTGTCTGTCACGCTGCCCATTCTTTAGATACTAGAACCCAAGAGCCAAGGTGAAGCAGTGGTTAAAATGCAGTACTTCAGGCAAACTCTGCCCACTTCCAGGAGTTCGATCCTGACCATCTCAAGGTTGACTCAGCCTTCCACACTTCCTAAATGGATAAAATGAGTACCCAGATTGTTGGGGGCAATAGGCTGACTCTGTAAACAACTTGGAGAAGGCTGTAAGGTACTGTTGTAGAGGGCTGTAAGGCACTGTTGTAGAGAGGGCTGTAAGACTCGAACGATGAGGAGGTTGGGGAGGAACTTGGGCTAGTTCTGGAGTCTGGGGAAGGCTCTGATGGGTGCTCTGTGTCTAACACAGAGATAAAGCCAGGGCACTCTGACATTTCCCAGCCGCCAGAGAGGTAGCTGCCTTTGGAGGTTGATATGAATGAAGAGGAAGAACAGCTGGGGCCTGTTTCAGATGCAGGTATGTGCAGAGAGGTGAATAATGGAGGACAAGGAGTCAAATCGGGAAGCAAAGCACAAATGGGTATTGAATGCCTCCTCCCTGGCTGGGGAATAAATAGGCGGGGGAATAAATAAAGTAGTTGTTGAAGGAGACAACAATTCATATTTCTGAAGATTTTGCTCACTGTTTTTCGTGCCACAAAGACTGCTTGCCAGAATTTAATTTGCAGCTTTTTGCTTGAGAGCTCATAGCCTTGCAATTATCCCAAGGAACTGATAAGATCTGTTACTGCAGTTAACTCCTTGAAAGATTATTGCCTGGACTTTTCAGTGGATGAATTCACAAGAGGTAAATAAAGAGGGGGTTTTCATGACAAGGAGTCTGTTTCTTGCTTCTGCTAAGGCTGGGTCAGGACAGGCACTGTGAAATGGTATATCAGTCTGTGTGCTATTGCTATTGCTTGTGACTCAACCTTCCATCCTTCTGAGGTCAGTAAAATGAGGACTCAGATCGTTGGTGGCAAAAGGCTGATTCTTAAACTGCTTAGAGAGGGCTGTAAAGAACTGTAAAGCAGTATATAAGTCTAAGTGCTATTGCTCTTCCCACTAGAATGCTACTATGTAATCATTTTTCTTAGCCTTTCTTCCCATATTAAACATGGAGAAAATTTGGACTCTGACTCTCTTTCAGGCAGTTAATGTAGTTACTTGGAGGCTAAGCATTGTGTATCCCCATGTTCAATTTCCTTAAATAAAATTTCCTGCTTTTATCAAATGTCCTACATTAATTATTGCTCAGGATTGCTGTTGTTAGTTGTGAAGCAGTGTCTCACCCATCGTGACCCCCTGGACAACATTCCTCCAGGCCTTCCTGTCCTCTACCATCCTCTGGAGTCCATTTAAGCTCACATTGATCGCTTCAGTGACTCCATCCAGCCAACTCATTCTCTGCCATCCCCTTCTTCTCTTGCCCTCAATCGTTCCCAGCATTCGGCTGTTCTCCAGTGAGTCCTTCCTTCTCATTAGATGGCCACGCATTTGAGTTTCATCTTCAGGATCTGGCCTTCTAAAGAGCTGTCAGGGTTGATCTCCTCTAGGACTGACTGGTTTGATCGCCTTGCAGTCTAAGGGACTTGAAGGAGTCTTCTCCAGCACCATAATTCAAAGGCCTCCATTCTTTGGTGCTCAGCATTTTTTATGGTCCAACCTTCACAGCCATACATTGCAACTGGAAAAACCATAGCCTTGACTATACACACTTTTGTTGGCAGGGTGATGCCTCTGCTTTTTAGTATGCTATTGCTCAGGTTAAATTCCTATTAGGAGCCCTCGTGAATATGCCCACCCCCCCACCCCCCCATTCCCATCTGTTCCATGTTTGCAGCTGCAGAATAAATCATTGGCACTGTGGTAGGGTAGGAAGGAAGTCAAAGGAAAAGGCTCTCTTGAAAGGTGCAGCCCATGAGTGAAGTTTTCTAATGCCTTGTTTAAAAGTAAGATTAATGACGGTTTCTATTTCCATGCAACAAACAAACACACACCGAAGGCTGCCCCTTTACTTACGTGTTGAGAAATCTAGGAAGAAGGCATGTTTTTAAACGTTTCCTTTCAGTTTTCCTACAGCATATATTCCAAAGTATAAACAATGCTTGACATTCCCAGCTAATCACCATTCAAGCACCAACAAGACAGAAACCTGTCCTAACTTCTGAATCATCGCTCTGCAAAAAAAAATGTGTTCAAGGATCCTTCCTTTGAATAAAAACCGGGCCGTACCTTTCTATTCACTCAACCTCTTGCAATTTGTTGGGTTTTTATTTATATTGTATTTGTATTTATTTGCATTTATTAGTTTGTCAAACATGTACAAGACAGCAGGTATAAATATAAACATGGATATGAAAGAAAGAAATGAACACAAATACATGGGGCAGTAGGACAGGGATGGTAGGCACACTGGTGCGCTTATTCATGCCCCCTTTATGGACCTCTTAGGAATTGGATGAGGTCCACAGTAGACAGTTTAAGGTTGAAGCTATGGAGGTTTGAGGCTGTAACAATGGAGTCAGGTAGAGCATTCCAGGCATTGACCACTCTGCTGCTGAAGTCTTATTTTCTGCAACCGAGTTTGGAATGGTTTACTTTGGGTTTGTATTGATTGTTTGCCTGTGTATTATTTAGGTTGAAGCTGAATAAGTCATTGACAGGTAAGATGTTGTAGCAGACAATTTTGTGTACTGTGCTTAGATCATACTGCAGGCGGCACAGTTCCAGATTGTCTAAACCCAAAATTTCGAGCCTGGTGGCATAGGGAATTATATTGTGAATAGAAGAGTAGAGTACTCTTCTCGTGAAAAACCTCTGGACTTGCTCGATTGCATTAATGTCTGATATACAGTGTGGGTTCCAGGCGAACGAGCTGTATTCGAGAATTGGTCTGGCAAAGGTTTTTTATGCCCTAGTTAGCAGTACAATATTACCAGAGAAGAAGCTTCACAAAATTAGGTTAACAACTCTTAAGACCTTTTTGGCAATGCTGTTCCAGTGAGCTCTGGGGCTTAGATAGTTTGAGATGAGTACTCCTAGGTCCTTGACATAGTGAAGGTCTTGCGGAGGTCCCTCCCCGAGGCAACCGCAGAGTCCACGATCGATTGGGAGGGCAAAAAAAAAGTCTTCCCCTAAAAGATGATCATTTTGGTTAATTCCTGAATAACTTACCTTGTGCCGTTGCTTCTATGACACCATTGATAAAATCAATGCATCACAACTTCATTGATTCTTTACTTCAATAAATCAGGCAGCATGACAGAATACATATCCAAGAATGCTCTAAGGAGGGAAGAAAGGATGAATTGTTTGTAATTGTTTGTAAAAGTCTCTCAATTTGTTTTCATCATACACAAGGCAGGACAAGAAGCAATGGATGGAAATTAGTCGAAGAGAGAAGCAACCTAGAACTAAGGAGGAATTTCCTGACAGTGAGAACAATTAATTAATCAATGGAATGATTTGCCTCCAGAAGTTGTGGGTTCTCCAACATTGGAGGTTTTGAAGAAGAGATTGGACAACCATTTGTCTGAAATTGTATATAGGATCTCCTGCTTGGGCAGGGGGTTGGACTAGAAGACCTCCAAGGTCCCTTCCAACTCTGTTACTCTGTTACAGGTAGTCTTCGACTTACAACTTACAAGTGAATTTTGAGAGCATCTTTGCTCACCTTGAGTGAGTTTTGCCCCATTGTATTATCTTTCTTATCATAATTGTTAAGCAAATCACTGCAGTTGATGAGTTAGCAACTTGGTTAGTTAAGTGAATCTGGTTTCCCCATTGACTTGTCAGAAGGTCGCAAAAGGGAATTTTTGTTTCAGGAACAAATCTTCACTCTAATGAATTGAACTAATTGTCTCCTGCAAACTCCATTCCCCTTTCGCTCCTCTTTATTCCCCATGGGCGGGGCCATTCACCGTCCACTTGTGGCTTTACTCCCAGGTTGACTATTGTTCCTTAACTGTTCTCTTCTCCGGTCAGCTCCATACTTGCGCACATTGGGAACAGGCTCCAGCTGTTCGTCTGCCCCACTTATGTCCTACTCCAAAGGCAGCTGATAACTGTCAGCCGGCCATGGCTCCATCTCTGCCTCTGATGCAGAGCCCTCATCAAAGCCTTCCCCAGACTCCAGGACTGGCCCTCCCCACCTCATCACTGTCAGAGTCTGCTGCCAGCTTCGCTGGCCGCTGGCAGGCCACAACCATAATAGTCACTAAGTGAACTGCTGTAAGTTGTGGATTGCTGCTTGACTCCCAGTTGAGTGAAGTGGGGTCAAGACGGGATATGATCAAAGTTATACTTCTTGTGATTGAATCATATTCTTTTTTTTTAAAGCAAGCTAAACCACAAATGCACCACTAAGAATAGCCTGTGATTTGAATCCCTGTGCAGGTAAAATGCAAATGAGTCCCCTTCCCAGCCCACCTGCAATCTGCAATCTATACATATGAAAGCCAAATATCACTCACTCATCACGAAATTTCCAGAACTGTAAAGCCTACAACCTTCAAATTTGGCACATATGTTTCTGTTGGCTTCTAGGTGCTCACTAAGAAAGGATTTTTTGAAATGACCATCAGATCATTAGTATTTCTTATACAGTAATTAACACGCTCTGATGCTAAGAAGTTCTACTTCCCCTCCCCACCTGAAAAGAGTTCTGTTCCAACTGCCAGTTGCCTCACATTCCATTACCTCGGTTCAAACTGGCAGATGTTCCACTCCTTCACTCAGGAACAGTCTGGGCCTCCTTACAGTACTAAACATCAGTACCTCACCAAAATGTCTACAACTTCCACCTATGGAACTGCTTCTGGACTCAAGGCGGCAGGAGCAATATTGCCTTATGTGTTTCAATCACCAACCACCACTGAGCCAATGGATTGCGAACCGAATTTCTCCTGCATAGCCCGATCACACAGTTTTGTCATGAAGCACAGCTGGTAAGATATGTGACTGTTTCTGATAGTATATCATTCTGAAAAGCAGGTCTTTTCCCCTGGAAAAAAAATCACAGCCTTTATTTGTTTTGTATTTCTTTAATCGCTCAAGCTCACCTCTACCCAACACCCTTATTTGGTATAAAGCACTTTAACCAATTTTTTTTACTCATTTAAATGGCTTCCATTGAGCAGCAAAATGGCTTGGCAACGAGAGCAAAGTGTCATAAATGAATTGATTTGTCATCTGTGAGTGGTGATTTCATTACTGTGGCGATTTCCTTTCAATTATAGAGAGATGCCAGAATAGCCTCCCCGCGATCTATCTGTCTATCGAGAGGGATGGGGAAATACGCACAGTGTCATACGCACATGTCGAGGCACACACATTTTTGCCCCTCTCTTTCTGATTATTGATGCCTTCCATTAAGTTTTATTCCTAGAGGCGGCCTTCCCGGAGATAAACAAGATATTTTATTCAAATGGCTTTGTGAGCGAGCTGGTCTCCAAGGCAAAGGATAGAGATAAGCTGCAAAATATTTCCAACGCATTGATGATGCACGGATCAAAAGAAAGGCAGAGGCTGGGAAAATTAAAAATATCAGTAGCTCGGCTTGGTAGTTAGGCTGTTGGCTCGAGCTCCGAGATTGGCAATTTGGTTGAACCACACACACACACACACACACACACGTGTGTGTGTGTGTGTGTGTGTGTGTGTGTGCTCCAGCATAACTCTGAAATACCTCAAGCAATTGCAACAAAACTTTGTACACAGATGACTTACTCTCTGGAAACAAATATCGTGGGGTATCCCATTTCATTCCATTCTCTATTCTATTCCATATTATATTATATTATATTATATTATATTATATTATATTATATTATATTATATTATATTATACTATACTATACTATACTATACTATATTATATTATACTATACTATACTACACTACACTACACTACACTACACTACACTACACTACATTACATTACATTACATTACATCACATCACATCACATCACATCATATCATATCATATCATATCATATTATTCCTAATTCATATTCTATTCCATTCCATTCCATTCTATTCCTATCCCTCTCTTTTTTTCATCAGCTGGTAAGATTTTGGCTTGATTTGAGCTTTTGAAGACAGCCAAAAGCTATTCTGGAACCACCATTTTCTGAGGATACATTTGGTATTTTATTATCCATCTTCCAATGGCCACTCTCTGAAGTCACAGCTTAGTTCATACCAGCATAATTATGGATGTCTCCAGCTTCTACATTTCAGCAACCGAACAAAATCGCTTGAAGCCTGTGCAGTGTTTATAACCTGGCATAAATTCAAGGTGAATGGCAATTTCAACTTATACCTTGAACATGTCATTAACTCGGTGACCTCTAATTGCTAATAAAGATTTATTATATACAAAGCATTAAAATAAGCTGTCTGGAGTACCCAGCTGAAAATCCTGCCTGATTGTCTCTATTATAGAGGCTGAACCTACAAAGGTTTTTTTCTTAATTTGTTGGGGCAATTCAATAGCAATAAAATCTTGCTTCCCCACAGGTTGGAAACTGATATGTTGTTTTTTTAAAAAAGATAACTTATTCAGTGTTAGAAGATAAAGTAGAGGGTCAGAGAAAGAGCTTGCTGGGAAAATACTAGGAAAGTTCTACATCCTTAATGCTCTTCATGTCAGAATAAATAAGGATATATGACTAGTAGAGATTGTTCTCTTGCTGGAGTATTTACAGAAGGAGATCAAAAGAGTTGAGATGGTGGATCCAGCTAAATACAGAATAACAAATTAGAAGGGCCTCCATCCTTGAAGACCTTTGGAAAGGCAATCAGAATAACAGAATAACTGAGATGGAAGGGACTTTGGAGGTCTTCTAGTCCAACCCATTGCCCAAACCGGAGACCCTATACCATTCCAGACAAGTGGCTGTCCAATGTCTTCTTAAACACTTCTAATGCTGGAGCATTCACAACTTCTGGAGGCAAGACATTCCACTGATTAATAGTTTTCACTGTCAGGAAATTTATCCTAAATTCTAGGTTCCTTCTCTCGTTGATTAGTTTCCACCCATTGCTTCTTGTCCTGCCTTCAGCTACTTTGGGGAATAGGTTGACTCCCTCTTCTTTGTGGCAACCCCTGAGATATTGGAAGACTGCTATCATGTCACCTGTGGTTCTTATTTTCATTAAACTACACATACCCAGTTCCAGCAACTCTTCTTCAGATATTTTAGCCTCCAGCCTCCTGATCAACTTTGTTGCTCTTCCCTACACTCTTTCCAGAGTACCATCTTTTTTATATATCATGACGACCAAACCTGGATGCAATATTTCAAGTGTGGACACAATGATCAATCAAAGATTCTTCCCCTTTTATATTTTTATAGATTCAACCGTCGCCAGGTTGAATCCTTAATTTCCCTTACATTGATCCCTTGGTGTGTCATTAAATAATGTGGAGCATATAGGAAAGGATATTACCGGTATTGGGAAATAAATGGGACTTTTAGTTCAGATCCCGGGAACATAAAAATCTGAACAGCATTCATGTAAATCAGAGTCCAGTTGTGGCCCAAACTGAATCCAAATAGGACTATAAAGTGATGATGATGATGATGTCGGGTAGATATGTGTGGGCACCATTGTTGCAGCATTTGCAACTCCAGATAGGACCATAACATACCTGTCCAATCCAGATAGGTCCAATCCATATGTAGGACTACAAAATTCTGTCCAATCCAGATAGGTCCAATCCAGATAGGACAAGACACCTGTCCAATCCAGATAGGTCCAATCCAGATAGGACTACAAAATTCTGTTTAATCCAGATAGGTCCAATCCAGATAGGACAAGATACTTGTCCAATCCAGATAGGTTCAATCCAGATAGGATTACAAGATACCTGCAGTTTAGGATCTCTTTGTAAGAGAACAAAGTTTTGTTTCAGAATGAGGCTGTTCACATCCATCTTACATCACATTTCACCAAAGTTCTTTACAGATAGTCCTCAATGTATGACCACAATTGGGCCCAGAATTTATGTTGCTAAGTCAGAAACTTGCTCAGTGAGTTTTGCCCTGTTTTATGACTTTTCTTACCACGTTTGTTAAGTGAAATCCCTGCAGTCAGGGCCGGATTTTCCTATAGGCTAACTAGGCTTCAGCCTAGGGCCTCAAGATCAAGAGGGGCCTTTTATTTTTATTTATTATCCGTGCCACATTCTTTATAAAGGTTAGTACCAATTACAACATGTTTCATTTAATATATTGATATATATCACAGTAATGATGTATTTTATTATCTCTCATGTAATTTATAAACTTAAAAATGGGAGGTGAAAGGGCCCCATAAGTGGAATAGCCTAGGGCCTCTTTTCATCTAAATCCGGCCCTGCCTGCAGTTCTTAAATTAGTCACACGGTTGTTAAGTGAGTCTGGTTTTCCCCATTGACTGCTTATCAGAAGGATGCAAAAGGGGATCATGTATCTCCGGGACTCTGTGGCCATCATAAATGTGAGTCAGTGGTCAAGCAACCAAATGTAAGTCACGTGTCCATGGGGATGCTGCAACAGTCATAAGTGTGAAAAATCCCAAAGGTGCTTTTTTTTTCAAGAGGCAACTGGACTTTCTGGTTTTCCTTGAAGACGTTTCGCTTCTCATCTAAGAAACTTGTTGTCCAAGAAACTTCTTCATAGGTGATGAAGTTTCTTGGGTGAGAAGTGAAATGTCTTCAAAGAAAAACCAGACAGTCCAGTTGCCGCTTGAAAAAGCACCCTTGGGACAACTATAAACCTGGATGGCTGAGAATCTCCATAGACAAGTGTGGAAAATGATCATGTCACTTTTTTTCAGTGCCATTGTAACTTTGAACAGTCGCGAAATGAACTGTTGTAAATCAAAGACTACCATATTTTTCGGAGTACAAGATGCAATTTTTGGTCTCAAAAAAGAGGCTGAAAAGCTGGGTGCATCTTATACACTGAATACAGCATTTTTGGCCTCCTGAAACCCCGGCCCCTTTGCAAAAATGGCTGTGCAGAGCCTTTAGGAGGCTTCCAGAGTGCTCCTGGGGGCTGGGGAGGGCAAAAATGAGCAAAAGAACAGGGCCAGGTTTGCCCTCCAGCCCCCAGGAGCACTCTGGAAGCCTCCTAAAGGTATGCATGCCCTTTCTTTGACAAAAAACAGGCCCGTTTTCACGAAAAATTGGCCTTTCTTTGCTCGGTTTTGGCCCTTCCAGCTCTCCCAGCCCCCAGGAGCACTCTACAAGCCTCCTAAAGGCTATGCATGTCCTATTTTTGACAAAAAAAACAGGCCCGTTTTCGCAAAAAAATGGGTTGTCTTTGGGAAGTCTGCAGAGTGCAAAAAAAAATTTTTTTTATTTGCCTCTTCAAAATCTTGGTGCATCTTATACTCTTGTGCATCTTATACCCCCCAAAATATGGTACCTCTATTTGTAGCAATCTCTGGTTACATTGGAATCCCTCTTCCTTGGCAGAACAAGGTTATATACTGGGGTGGACTGCTACGGGTTCACCCAGGTTCGGGAGAACCCGTAGCTAACATTATGGCCAGTTTAGAGAACTTCCAAATCCCACCCCTGGTTGGCCCACCCCTCCCCACTCCTCCCCTCCCATCCTGCCCCACCCCTCCTAGGAGTTCCATGTGACCCATTTTGGATATGAAGTAATTCCAGGGCCTGCGCGGAGGCTTGGGGAGGGGGAAAAACAGGCCTCCCAGAAGTTCCGGAAGGCCGGAAACAGGCCTCTGGAGCCTGTGGGAGGTAGTTTTTGCCCTCCAAGTGGCTTGAGAAAAGCCTCCAGAGCCTGGGAAGGGAAAAAGCCCCCCCCCCCCCCACTGTGGTGCAGAAAGCCAACTAGGCCACACCACTGGTGGGTTTCAAATTTTTTTAGAACCTCTTCTGTAGGTGTGGCCTGCTTTGTGGGAGTGGCTTGCTGGCCATGTGACCGGGTGGGCGTGGCCAACTTGTAAAATGTGGTGAAACTCACTTAACAACATTCTTGCTTAGCAACCAAAATGTTGGCTCAGAACTCTGGCATTTGAAACACACAAGTCTTAAAGCTGTCAAGTTGCAAGACCCTTGTACCCCTAACCTTTTAGAAAAAAAACCCCCCAGGGGCTTTCAAACACTTGTGGACTTCAACTCCCAAAATTCCTCCTCTCGCTCTTCATCTTGATGATGTACGGACGGGCGGGGGGAGGGAGCTGGAACCGGTTCTAAACGGCACTGTGGATTTGTGGAACCTCTTCTACAGAAGAGGTTAGAACAGGCAGGAACCCACCCCTGGGCCACACCCACCATAGCCACGTCCACCATAGGCACACCCAATCAGCAACTGGGCAGAGAATCCATTGCTGAAATTTTTGAAACCCACCCCTGGTTATATATTGCCTTTTTGGTGTCTGTTTGAGCATTTGGGGGGGGGAGGGAAATCCACCAGAATAAAGCTCTAAGCTAAAATGTTTAAATATGCAAAGCTTTAAAACACTCCTCTTTTAAAGCAGCGATCTGAATTACAGCGACATGTGTTAAAACTATGCGTCTGTCTTGAACGTCAAGCAGGCTGATGTTTCACTCCGTTTATTTTAGCTGGCGGAACTTCCTTCTCAGTTGTTTTTTTTTTTTTAACATGTCAGCCTACCGTTGCTGCAGAGGATTAATGCAGAGCTGAACAGGTCTCTTTTCGAAAACAGGGAAGATCAAGAGGGAAGACTGACCCTGTGAAGTCAGGAATTCTTCAGATTCCAGGATAAGCAAACAAGTTCTCTCTCTCTCTCTCTCTCTCTCTCTCTCTCTCTCTCTCTCTCTCTCTCTCTCTCTCTCTCTCTCTCTCTCTCTCTCTCTCTCTCTCTCTCTCTCTCATTCTTGCACTCTTTTTCTCTGGCACATGTGGGTGTCACAGTAGCTTTCAAGTTCTCAACAAGAAATGTAACTTTCTCACAAGAATGGGCTGAAAAGGCGGGGGGGAGGGAAATTCTGCTTTTTAAAAACATATGTAACACCGATGCATCTCCATCTTCCAATTTTCCTTAGCTGCTGCAAATGATTGGCGTTCTTTTGGAACTTAAAGGTTGTGTGGTCGAAGCACAGAAAGCATTTTCCCCCTTATTCCCCTCAGACCACCAAATATTTTTAAGAGGCCCTGTCCTCCTCCTCTCCACATTTCACAGTCTGACCTTTTTATGTCCCCTCTCATGCCTGAGGTGGGGGGAGAAGCTGTGTTCAGAAAGGCACAAAGCCTCCAGCTAAAAGGCTTAATTGCGCAACCTTTGTCAAAAGAAAGGAAGAAAGGCATTCTCCCTGTGTCTTTTTTGGAACGTTTTTATGGCAGTGGAATTATTGTTGTTAGTTGCGAAGTTATGTCCAACCCATCGTGGCCCCATGGACAACATTCCTCCAGGCCTTCCTGTCCTCTGGACTCCATCCTCTTGAGTCCATTTAAGCTCACACGGACTGCTTCAGTGACTCCATTCAGCCACCTCATTGTCTGTCGTCCCTTTCGTCTTTTGCCCTCTATCTTTCCCAGCATTAGGCTCTTCTCCAGTGAGTCCTTCCTTCTCATTAGGTGACCAAAGCATTTGAGTTTCATCTTCAGGATCTGGCCTTCTAAAGAACAGTCAGAGTTGATCTCCTCTAGGACTGACCGGTTTGATCGTCTTTCAGTCCAAGGGACTTGCAGGAGTCTTCTCCAGCACCAGAGTTCAAAGGCCTCCATTCTTTGGCATTCAGCCTTTCTTATGGTCCAACTTTCACAGACACACATATATACAGTGGTGGGATTCAGCCAATTTGCACCACTTCAGGAGAACCAGTTGTTAACCTTCTGAGCAGTTTGGTGAACTAGTTGTTGGAAGAAATCATTAGGGTGGAGAACCAATTCTTAAATTATTTGAATCCCCCAAAGAGCACCAAGGATCTAAGCTAGGCATTCTGTGACATCACAGGAACTAGATAGATAGATAGATAGATAGATAGATAGATAGATAGATAGATAGATAGATAGATAGTGTTAGATATTTGCATAAACTGCTGTAGTCTCCACTCAGGTCCGCCACTAGGGCGGGAACAAGGGGTTGTTCTGATTGGACGGGAGGTCTGCCAGCTCCCCATAAAAGGAGAGCTGCATGACCCCGTATTCAGCTGGATCACTACTACCTAACTAATAAAGAGCTGTTGTCACAATCGTCTGGAGTCTGTCCTCTCGTTGCCCAAATCTAACAGATAGATAGACAGACAGATAGACGTAGACGTAGACATAGACATAGACATAGACATAGACATGGTTTCTGTGATGTCATAGAATGCCTAGCTTAGATCCTTGGTGCTCTCTGAGCTTGATTGACCTCTTGCAGATGTTTTATGACTCTACTAGGTGACACCTTAATAGAATGAAGGAATAACAGAATTGAAGGGTCCGTGGTGCTCTCTGACCTTGCTTGTTTTATTGCAGACATTTCATGACCCAACTAGGTAACATCATCAATGCTAGTAAGGAGCGTGGTTTGCTGTCAGTTTATATTCTGGTGGGTCGCCCTGTTATTGTTGGTGGGGATGGTCTTAGAGATTCTTTGGTTGGGCTGTTTGCTGTTGGCTTCTTTGGCAGTTTCTTGATTGGGGTATTGTTTACTTGATCTCTAAGATCATCCCAAACCAACACCGATAGGGCAACTCCTTACTACTAGCACTGATGATGTTACCTAGTTTGGGTCATAAAACATACGTAAGAAAACAAGCAAGCTCAGAGAGCACCAGGGACCCTTCATGTCACCCCTGAGCTACACATATTCTCCTTCATTAATAACAGAATTGAAAGGGACCTTCCTGTCCAACTCTTTGCTCAAGCATAAAAACACTATACTATTTCAGACAAATAGTGGTCTAATTTGTTCTTAGAAGCCTCCTGTGTTGGAGCACCCACAACTTCTGGAGGCAAGACATACCACTGGTTAATTGTTCTAGCTGTCAGGAAATTACTCCTGAGTTCCCAGTGGCTTCTCCTTGATTAGTTTCCATCTGTTGCTTCCTATCCTGCTTTCAGATGTTTTGGAGAGTAGGTTGACCTCTTCTTCTTTGTGGCAGCCCTTCAAATATCGGAACACTGCTTTCATGTCACCCTTAATCCTTCTTTTCATCATAGACATACCCTGTTCCTGCAACTATCCTTCATATGTTTTATCAGAATGTTAGCCAGAGGTGGTATTCAGGCGGTTTGGGCCAGTTTGGGTGAACTGATAGCAAAGACCCTGGGTGGGCCACCCCCACCCACCCAACCTGGTTCCATGGTGTCCTATTTAGCCATGTTTTTGAGGCTGGGCGCTTGCATGGAAGGTGCACGCACAAGCAAAGCACGTGCACAGAAGGCCAGGCGCATGCATTGATGGCATGCACGGGGCAAACCAGTGGTAAACAAAAGTGAAACCCACCGCTGATGTCAGCCCCATCTTTAGAAATAGTCCTACTGCAGGTCAGGCCTCTGTAGTCTGCCTTTTCAGCTTGTTAGTTGGGCAATTTGACAGATGTCCAGATGTGCTGTTCCAGACATCACACACACACACACACACACACACACACACTCACCCTGTCCCTCTCTATCCTTGTTAGAGAAAGTGATTTGTGATTGTTTTCCCACCTGCAGGCAATGCTCAGTAGGAGGGGAAATGAACTCTGGAGCATCCACCAATTGCTTCCCTTAACTCACCCCTCAATACATCAGTAAGAACAATTGCTGTGATAGAACAAACTTGGCAACTGGGAGGGCAAATGACATACTGGTATATTTCTCTGCCAACTCAAGTCCCCCTCCCAGTCCAATAGCACTCTAAACTGACCATATAGAGGTGCTATTTTGTGTTGCTGTATTCAGCCAATTCTCAGCCATTATTCTTGAGTGCGTGCTTTCTCTCTGCAGCACTGAATTATCCTTCCTGTCTGCTACCCAACTCTGATTGAGTTCTGAATAAGAACATTAGGATCAGGGACTTCCAGTGAGGCAGGCAAATGGACACTCTGCCCTTTGTGGAGGACTTTGTGGCTGAAAGGCAGCTGGTCATGAGATCCAGACCACTGATAATTCTCTCTGGAGGAAGGAAAGATCTTGAGATCACCCACAAGAATTATAAGCAGTTTTTTTTTGGGGGGGGTGAGTCAACAGCAGAACGTAGGAGTTGGCATCTAGTTAAAATAGATATGGAAGCACAAAGTTTATACCATATTTTTGGACAGTAAGATGGTCTGGACTATAAGATGCACCTAGCTTTTGGAGAGGAAAACAAGGGGGGGGGGGAATTCTGCCTCTGCCTCCCAGCATCCATCCAATATCTGGTCTGTTTGCCACGGCCCATTCGCCATTGCCCATTTAGCGCAGCCTGTTTGGTGTGGCATGTTCACCATTGCTGCCCATTCACCACTGCCCATTCGCCACTGCCCATTCATTGCTGCCTGTTCAATGTGGCCCGTTCACTGCCGCTGCCCATTCATCATGGTCCGTTCGCCGTGATCAGTTCGGTGTGGCCCGTTCGCCGCCACCCATTCGCGATGGCCCATTTAGAACAGCTCATCAGTGCCACACCAATCACCCTCTTCCTACCACAATATTCAGAGTATAAGATACACAGGCATTTTCACCCAGGTTTTTTTTTGAGGGGGAGTGCGTCTTACACTCCGAAAAATACGGTATTTATGAAAATCTACCCAGCTTTCACCCATAATAGAATTTTAAGTTGCAAGACTTTTTATTATCCATTCAGATATATCAACAGTTATGGTTGGGTTACCAGATGTGGACTGCAAGTATTTGCAAGGAGCTGTGATGGTGCAGTGGTTAGAGTGCAGTACTGCAGGCTACTTCTGCTTGCTGCCAGCTGACTGCAATTTGGCAGTTCAAATCACACAGGCTTAAAACTCAGCCTTCCATCCTTCCAAGGTCAGTAAAATGAAGACCCAGATTTTTGGAAGCAAGAGGCTGACTGGGTAAACTGCTCAGAGGTGGCTGTAAAGCACTGTGAAGTGGTATATAAATCTAAGCGCTATTTCTATTGCTATTCGGAGGACTTCAGTGGTAGCCAAGAAACTCTACCCATTAAATACCATCTAAGCTTCCCAAAGGTGCTTTTTCAAGACACCACTGGACTTTCTGGTTTTTCTTTGAAGACCTTCCATTTTTCAGCTGAAGAAGCTTCTTGGATGAGAAGCAAAACGTCTTCAAAGAAAAACCAGAAAGTCCCGTTGCCTCTTGAAAAAGCACCTTTGGGACAACCATACCTGGATGGCTGAGAATCTCCATAGACCTTTACCATCTAATAGTCATCTGGATTTTTGGAGTCCACATCAGGAAGCCCTAAGTTGATTTTTTAAAAAAATTTTAATTATTAAATTTATATTGCTGCCTATTCACCCATGGTGACTCAAGGCAGCTTACAGAATATTAAAAAACACATCTAAAAAGAGTGAAACTAATAAAAAGTCAAATAAATTAATGTAATAAAAATCACCTCCCGCCCCAGGGACAGCAGATCACACGAGCTATTTAATGGGCTCCATCTTGCACTGGGTTCCTCAGGCCCGCCAGCAGATCCAGGTCTTCAGCGCCTTCTGGAAGAGTATTAGAGTGGCGGCCGCTCTAATCTCTGGGGGAATGATGTTCCAGAGAGAGGCAGCCACCATGGAGAAGGCCCTTCTTCTGGGTCCCACCAGGCGTATCTCCCTCGGGGATGGACCCGCAGCATTCCCTGCCTCCCCACTCTGATGGGTCGGGTACAGAGGTGGGTTCCTACCAGTTCAGCACGGTTCGGCACAGTTTGGCACAGTTTGGCCGAGTAGGTAATAACTCGGCCTGCCATGCCCCCGAACCGGTTCTCTCGGCGGTGCCGCCATCTTGTTTTTTGCTTCTGGGCCTACACAGAAGTATTTTTTATATTGCGCATATGTGCATAGCACGCATCGAGCATCAAACGGGTGTGCGCAGCGCGTCCCTGAGTGAACCGGCACTAGCAGCAGCTGGAAGCCACCCCTGGTCGAGTAGATGTGACTGGCAAGAGAAGGTCCCTCAGATAACCTGGTCCCAAGCCATGAAGGGCTTCAAAGGTGACAACCAGCACCTGATGATGGGAAGATGTTGACTGAAGTCTAGAACTCAAATGCTAAATTAGGACATTAATCAGCTGAAAGGATTAAGCAGATATCTATGTATATCTATATTTTTGTATTCACATTGTTTTTAATATGACTGTACACCGCCCCGAGTCCTGTTTAGGAAAGGGTGCGGTCTATAAATTAAAGTATTATTATTATTATTATTATTATTATTATTATTATTATTATTATTATTATTATTATTATTATTATTATTATTATTAAGCAGGTAATCAAATAAACCACAGCCCCATCTCTTTCTCTGGTCTGTTCTCCAATCCCATCATTCTTCATCTGCTTGCAGAGACAGTTCCATTGCAGACTCAGCATATTTATCAATACCCATTCTAGAAGACAACCAAAACTTTCGGCTTATTAACCACATCTATTAGCATCTGCTTCGAACTGTACTAATGTCAGTGACAAAACACATGTTGTGGTATGAGATACAAGATGGGCTTTTTTTTTCTTATTGGCAAGATAATTCACACATACACAAATGTGTAAGAGATTGTATCGAAACCACAAGGTGGCAATTTAATTTAACTATAAGTCATTTTTTGCAAATGAACTATGGCCTTTTCATGGATGCATGTCAGATATTGATGTCTTTGGTTTAAAACAGACATTTCTGATCTTCTTATTCTCAATTTAACTTCCAGATGTATGGGAATATACACCTGCTTTGCACCTCATCTATAGAGACACTAGCTGGATACCCGTGCTTCACTACGAAGCCATGTGATCAGGCCAGCCTGCAGGCTGGATGAGTCACATGCTGGCCATGCCCATATAAGGCAATTGGCAGTTGGAACAGAGTTCCTTTCAGGTAAGGAGGAGGAGTAGAACATCAAACTCCTTAACATCGATATGTGTTAATATAATACTGTATAAGAAATACTGATGATCTGATGGTCATTTTGAAAAATCCTTTCTTAGCGAGCACCTAGAAGCCAAGAGGAACATATGTGCCAAATTTCAAGTTTGTAGGATTTACAGTTCTGGAGATTTCATGATGAGTGAGTGGTATTTGACTTTGAGAGAGAGAGAGAGAGAAAGAGAGAGAAGGAAGAGTCATATATCAATGCTAGTATCCCTGAGGTATGATTCATCCAATATATTTGGGGACGAATATTTCAAGTTGGCCACCTTGTGGAAATAGCAATAGCACTTAGACTTATATACCACTTTACAGTGCTTTACAGCCCTCTCTAAGCAGTTTACAGAGTCAGACTATTGCCCCCAACAATCTGGCTCCCCATTTTACAGACTTTGGAAGGACGGAAGGCTGAGTCATTAGCAATAACACTTAGACTTATATAGCGCTTCACAGTGCTTTACAGCCCTCGCTTAGTGGTTTACAGGATCAGCTTTGTGCCCCCAACAATCTGGGTCCTCCTTTTACCAACTTCGGAAGGATGGAAGGCTGAGGCAACTTTGAGCTGGTCAGGATCAAACTGCCAAAGATAGAGACTTCAGAGAAGACATTTTGACTAGGAAGAGTTTCATCCTGGTGAGAGCTCTTGGATGATAAAAACAGATTACCTTGAAGGTGCTGAGGTCTCTTTGGTGGAAGTAGATAAGCAAAAGTTAGGCAACCTTCTGTCAAAGTCACGACAGATGAACCCTGACTTACAACCATTTGTCTAGCAAGCATTTTCAACAGGTCTATTGAAACTTTGAACGGTCACTAAATGAACCGTTGTAAGTCCAGGACTACCTGTAGAAAGAATCCAGTCTCTCCTGTGGGCCAAATCTGAGGAATATGGAAATAACACCCCGGAGAGGATCCTGGTTAAAATAATTCTGCTGAATATTCCAAATTGCACCAGCATTTTTAAAAAGTGCATTTATTTACTTTTGCCAACCTAACAAAAGCGAAGTTCTCTACTCTAGAGAATAGAATCAGAAATTAGGAAGGAGGAGATATAAGAAGAGAAAAAGTTACTATGGAGAGAAGTTTATGATGATACTATGTATTATTGTAATTATCTTGATGTATATAGTTATGTTATCAACATTATTGTAATGAATACAACAACAAATATGCGGACTGTGAACTTTCAAATAATTGTACTCAGATCACAAGCTGTTTGATGGAGGTGAAAAGTATGATAAATAAAAATAAACAAAACATTTAAAAAGTGGGGGGGGGGGGGAGAAGCCTGAGCTAATTGTCCATCATGCATTTCTGGTTGTTTTCTGCCCTGCATGGCATCCCAAGTCTCTTTCACTCTCTGTGTGTGTGTGTGTGTGTGTGTGTGTGTGTGTGTGTTTGTGTGTGTGTGTGTGTGTTTGTGTGTGTGTGTGTATGTGTGTGTGTGTGTGTGTTTGTGTGTAGGGGGCTGGATTGAGGGCAGTGGTGGAATTCAGGTTTTTTTACTAGCTGTTCTGTGGCTTGTGGGTGTGGTAGGGGAAGGATACTGCAAAATCCCCATCCTCTCCGCATTCCAGGAGGAAGGATATTGCAAAATTTCCATTACCTTCCCACTCCAGAGGAAAGATACTTTAAAATCCCCATTCCCTTCACACTCCAGGGGAAGGATATTGCAAAATCCCCATTCCCACCCCACTCTGGGGCCAGCCAGAGGTGGTAGTTGCCAGTTCTCGGAACTACTCAAAATTCCCACTACCGGTTCTCCAGAACTGGTCAAAACCTGCTGAATTTCACCCCTGATTGAGGGGGTTATTTAGATTATATGAATGCTTAGGCAGGAAGCAACTTCTTTGCCTACTTGCTGTTTGTTTTCCTTCTAATTTTCTTTTTTCATAGAAAAACAAATAACTTGTTTTTAGCAGTCTTGTGTACACTATCTTTTTTTTTTTTTGCTCAAATACAAGGATTGTTAATAAAAGTGTTGCTCCCCCACTTCAAGAAATGAAAAGCAAAGCGAAGGCCGGACAAACTGAGCTTGTCATCCAAAAGCTTTTTGTGACCTTATAGCAGTTTTAGATTTAAAGCTTGTCTGAGGACACCAGGATTCCATTATTGAAGCGTTGCAAGATTCCTTCTTGTTCTCCTGTGGTGCGGTGGTCCTTTCACCTCCCCCCACCCTCCCGACAATTCCACATGAGTCACTCAGCAAAAACTCCATTCATAAAGAGAGTTGGGGGGGAGGGTGGAGGACCTGATGTGGCAGAGAAGCTGCAGTTTAGCCAGCTTTTGAGCGTTGAGCTGAGGGGGAACACCCAAGGTGTCTGATAAAGACAAACCCATGTATCACATGCCCAGTCAAGTTATGTATTTATACTAATTTATGAACTTAAAGAGCTGTCATTCTGAGTCACTATTAATCTGTCTGGTCTAGTCGCTAACCATAAATGGAATAATAACCCATGCCCGGATCTGAGGAGCAGCCCTCAGGATGAGCAGTTCCCATGTCAAGATACTCAGAGATGAATAATTAACTCAATGTTGGGTCTCCAAACACGTCTACCCAAGAATGAAGTTGGTGTTCTTAGTGTCTAGAATGCATTGTAGGTGTGAGCGATGACATGTGTTAAGGTTGTTTTGCAACTAGAAAGAGTGCAGAGAGAGCAACCAAGTTGATAAGGGGTCTAGAGGCCTAAACTGTACGATAAATAGTTAAGGGAATTAAGTATGTCTACTAGTCTAATGAAGAGAAGGACTTGGGGGGGGGGAGGCTCACATGATAGCAGTCTCCTAGTACTTGAGGGGCTGTCATGGGGAAGAAGGGGTCAACTTATTTTCCAAAGCACCTGAGGGCAGGACAAGAAGTAAGGGGTGGAAGATGAATAGAATAGAATAGAATAGAATAGAATAGAATAGAATAGAATAGAGCAGAGCAGAGCAGAGCAGAGCAGAGCAGAGCAGAGCAGAGCAGAGCAGAATTCTTTATTGGCCAAGTGTGATTGGACACACAAGGAACTTGTCTTTGGTGCATATGTTCTCAGTGTACATAAAAGGAAAAAAATACATTCATCAAGAATCATAAAGTACAACACTTAATGATAGTCATAGGATACAAATAAGCAATCAGGAAACAATCAATATCAATATAAATCGTAAGGATACAAGCAACAAAGTTACAGTCCTGCAGTCATAATTGGGAGGAGATGGGTGATAGGAACGATGAGAAGACTAATAGTAATAGTAATGCAGCCTTAGTGAATGGTTTGACAGTGGTGAGGGAATTATTCGTTTAGCAGAGTGATGGTATTCGGGGGGGAACTGTTCTTGTGTCTAGTTGTCTTGGTGTGCAGTGCTAAGGTTATTTTGCCACTGGAAAGAGTGCAGGAAGAGCAACTAAGATGATAAAAAGACAAGATACATTCATCACGAATCATAAGGTACAACACTTAATGATAGTCATAGGTTACAAATAAGCAATCAGGGAACAATCAATATCAATATTAAATGAAGACAAGGATTTGGGGAGGGGGGTTCATATGATAGCAGTCTTCCAGTACTTGAGGGGCTGTCAGGGGGAAGAAAGAGTCAACTTATTGTCCAAAGCACCCGAGGGCAGGACAAGAAGAAAGGCGTGGAAGACCATTAAAAAGAGATCCAACATAGAATTTAGGAGAAATTTCCTGACAGTGAGAATGATAAGGAAAGGCTTGCCTCCAGAAGTTGCGGGTGGAGGTTTTCAAGAAGTGATTGGACAGTCATAGGTCTGAAATGAAACAGGGTCTCCTGCTCAAGCAGGGAATTGGACTAGAGGAACTCCAAGGTCTCTTCCAACCCTATGATTCTATGTTGTATGTAATCTTAGCCCATGTCTGTATTTGTTGCTCATAGCCCATCTAGATCTTTGTTTGAAGCTCAATCCCACCACGTTGCTTTAGGATGCTGTTATCAAACTAAAAAAAAGGGAAAAATCTCCTAGGAAAACACAATTTGCTTGTTCTGATGGGCCCCAACCCAGCCAGTCACAGGGATAAGATGTCCTTCTGTGTGCATAAACAGCTACTGTGTCTATTGCCAGTACTAGAGAGTAGTACATCAACGGGACCTCAAACAAATGTTACTATTCTTGGTTAATAATAAACAGTTTTTTTACATTGTGTGCATGATTCAGTGCTTCTATAAGAACAAAGCAGCAAGGGTCTTAGATATTTTTTAAAAAATCAGAAACCAAATATCCTAAAGTCGTGATGGCAAACCTATGGCATGCATGACCAAAGTGGCACGTGAAGCCATGTCAACCGGCACACGCGGCCTTGCCTGTTTATCTTCTGGGTTTCTGGTGCACATGTGCACGGGACGATCAGCTATCCTTCATGCACATGGCAGTACCGAAAACCGGTGTGCGCATGTGTGCCGGCCAGCTGATTGCCGGGTGCGCCTGTGCGTCAGAACTTGTAAGTTTGGCTTTTCCGGGATGTGATCCCTTTGCACGTGCGGCAGTGCCAAAAACCAGCCTGCGCATATGCACTGACCTGCTGATTATTGGGCACGCATGTGCGCTACAACCTGGAAGTTTGACTTTTCCGAAGTGCGGCCCCATCAAGCGTGCGTGCGACGTTTCCGTGCAACACTCGGTGTCAAAAAGGTTTTGCCATCGCTGTCCTAAAGGATTATAAAACAAAATATTTACAAAAGCCAGCTTGTCTGATAACGTCAATAAAACAACCAGTTATGGAATTATGAAGCAAATTTGGAATGAATTCCTCTCCAGGAAGTTCTAGGAGATAAAATTAAATCAGTTGGATTCTAGGAAACATTTGAGAGAGGATGCAAACCTGCTTTCCAGCCGAATTATTAAGGTCACCTAAGATGGAAACAAATGTATTCTTTTTCTGCACTGTAGGTGAATAAATAGCTAGAAATGTTTCAGAATATAACTACCAAAAATGATTTTACATATTCTAAGAAATCCATTTATGAGTCACTCAGATTCCATTTGTATTTGCAATTTCCTTCACAAAAGCGAAGTTGATGTGCCCTTTCGAATAAATTTGAAAAATAAATTAGATTCTGACTTCCAAACTGACCCGGACAAAATATTTTAGTGGTTGTGCTAAAGAGCATCAGAACATCAGCAAATCAGCTCCAAATCTTTCTGAAAGCAATTTAGGGATGTCTCATTCCGGAATACACAGGGACACAGTGGCTAAGACACTGAGCTTCTCTCATCAGAAAAGTCGGCAGTTCGGCGGTTCGAATCCCTAGCACCGCGTAATGGAGTGAGCTCCCGTTATTTGTCCAGCTTCTGCCAACCTAGCAGTTCAAAAGCATGTTAAAATGAAATTAGAAAAATAGGGACCACCTTTGGTGGGAAGGTAATAGTGTTCCATGCACCTTCAGCATTTAGTCATCTCGGCCACATGACCACGGATATGTCTTCAGACAGTGCTGGCTCTTCGGCTTTGAAACAGAGATGAGCACCACCCTCTAGAGTCAGGAACAACTAGCACATATGTGCAAGGGGAACCTTTATCTTTACCATTCAGGAATATCTTGAAACATTTGAGATGGCAAATATTTAAATTAGTTTAAAGGTACCACCTTTAAACTAATATTCCAGGTGAATTTTCAAGAGTTCTTTTCCAGACACAAAAAAGCACTGTCTATCAAAGTGCAGTTGTGGGTTTAGCCACAACTCCCAAACTGGCTATTAAGCTCGTATAGCTTTTTAAAATAGGAATACTTGCGATATGATCTGATGGAACTTCCTACTGACAATGAGATTGAAAAATTAATGTGAATAAGGAAATAAGCTCACACTAAAATAAAGGTGTTTAGACAAAGTTTATTTGCTGACATCAACATTTTGTTTCATTGCTGGAATTTTACAGCCAGTCCAGGCATTTTCCACATGTCTTCCTTCTTTTCCTAAGCTTGCTTCCTTTCTTCCTCCCCTTCATCTTTTCTTCTTCTCTCTTTTTCCGTTTTTCTTCTTCTCCTTTTCTTTCTTTTTCACCTTCCCTTCCCACAACCAATCTGCTAAGTTGCACAATATCTTTTTGACTGGCATTTCTGATGAATACAAACATTCAAGAGTGTTTTTCCTTGGGTGTCCTCAGTCTTTTTATACACAATGTGTTTGCTATTTCCATTGCTATTTTCACACCACTCCTTAATGACTTCAAAAGGCGTGTTATATTCACAGCCCATCTTTTCTTTCCTGAAACTTAAGCCTGGCTACAGAACTACCAAGGTGGTCTCCTACTCATGCTCGGAGGAAATCAAAAGTAAGGTGGCTGGATTCTTTTGTTTGTACAAGGTATCTTCATAGTTACGCTGTTTTCCCTGAGGACTTCCAATGTGATATAACCCTTTGACACATCGTAGCCTGGAATTCTTCCAACAACAATATAAGATTTCATGTGCCACAAAGTGACAAAAGACCAGAATTACAGCACCTTTTATACACCAAGGATGCTTGGATAATTTGAAAGCAGCTGCAAACCTCTGGATTCCCAGGGTATCCTCAGAAATTGACCATGTTGGTTTATTTCTACTACCTGCATTGAAACTAAGACAAATGCAGAAGGAGCTTGTTTCATTGCATCCTTGTTTAGAGATGTTAGTGTTCGATTCCTCCATTAGAGGGAGCTCTGTCTTCGCCCTCTATTTCCCATTCCTCGGCTTCAGGTCCTTAAAGGGGAATGCTGGCTCCACGGTTTGGCAGCTACCATTTCACTAACCCAGACCACAATGAAACTGAGCAACAGGCAAGCAAAAGCGTACATGGGGCCAGCCTGCGCAAGGTTTGTCTTGTGTTCCCCCTTCTCTTTTGGGTATGAAAGGATTTTTGTGGCTGCAGGCTCTTTGGGGATTCAGGATGGAGTGATGCTTTTTAAATTCCTTATTTTCAGCACATCAAATTTATACAGAGATATCCTTTTAGCCTTTCAGAAGACCATCAAGACCTGACTTTTTAGTGGACTTCCGGTTCCGGCGGCTGACGGCGACGGGCAAGTCCTTTGCCTGGTCCGGCTCCCTGGTGGGCTTCCCCACTCCTTGGGGGGCACAGGACGCCCCAGAGAGGCGTCCTGCCAGAGGAGCGGCTTGGCGGGGGATCCCTGCATTGGCGGCGGCTGGTGGGGGGCCCCCCGCTTCGCTCTAGGCATCGGGGAGCAGTATCGGAGGGCGCGCAGCGTCTTCGCAACAGGCTGACCGGAGAATGAAAAAATAGAAGGAAGCAGCGGCGGTGTGGTGAGGCGCTTCCCCCCTTCATTCCCTTTCTTGACTTGAAGGATTTTTCAGCTCTTTAAAACTTTTACTTTCGGATTGCTTTGGAGGCGCGGCTGGAGGGAGGGGGAATTTCCCCCCCCCTTGGACAAGCGGCTTGGAACAATTCTGCTCTCAGCCCCAGGGGAAGGAGGAGGGGGGAGAGCCAACCAATGATGCCACACCCTTGCTAAAGTGATTTTTTATTGAACTTAGCTCCATAATTACTGATGATCTGAGGACTTTGGGAACTTTGAAAACTTTGTTATGCCTCTGAGCCCAAAGCTGGCAGGGCAAGATGGCACACTTCCGTTGTCTTTATGAACTGTGAAACTTGACTCCACCTTTAAAAATTCAGGCTTCCGGTCTTTGTCTCTGTGCTACCCAGAAGAATCTCTTGTGGATTGCTACTCTTTGAACTCTCGGGGGGGGGGGGGGGAATTTTACTCTACTGCCAGACTGACTAGAGAAATTCTCCCCTGCTTGGATCTTCTGCCTCCTGGACTCATCTGGCTGCTCTGCTGCTCCAGCTGTCCATTCTCTACACTGACTGAACTCTTTATTTCATAAACTATGTCTCCTAAAAGACCACCTCCTGGAAAACCTGGCTTTGCTACCTCTGCCCCGACATCAGCATCATCCAGTCCTGCTACACAATCAAAGATTACAGACCTGATGCAACCCAAAAGTACAGAGATGGATCTGCAACAAATGCTTCAGCAACTCATACAGGGCCAAGAGGAAATTAAGAAACAATTAAAGGAAATGAAAGAAGAAATTAAAGAGAACCAAGTCCAAATCTATAAGAACTCACAGAGACTGGACCTTGTGGAGGGTAGGGTGGCGGAGGTGAGGGGGGGTAGAAGCAGTGCAGAAGGGAAACAAAGAACTTGATACCCAGCAAATGAAAACAGAATTTGAGAGAATGTCCTTTTATCTTAGATTCCAAAATGTGATAGAAGAAGATGAGGAAAACATAAGGGACATCATGACAAACATTTTGGCTGAATATATACACAAAGAAAAACAACAGATGGAATGGGGGATAGACCTGGTTTATAGAGTGAACTCAGCCTATGCCAGAACACACAATGTACCCAGGGAGGTACATATTAAATTTCTTAGAAAAAGCACAAGAGACGAAATTCTGGGTGTACAAAGGGGGCAGGCACTGACATACCACGATAGGGAGATAACCATCTTGAAGCAGATCCCCAAGAAAATTAGGGAAAAAAGAAAAAAATTATTCGCAATTGGCGAATAAATTATACCAGAAGGGGGTGTGGTTTAGATGGTTGATGCCTGAAGGTATGTTGATATTCTGGGAGGAGACAAGAATTAGAATTAACACACCCATAGAGGCACAGGCCTTTATGGAAAAAAACAAAACAAACCTAGAAAAAACAGAAGATCCTACAACGGATATGCAGGACACGGGAGGGGCCGGAGCTCTGCCAGCGGGGGGAGAAGGGGCAATACCAAGAAAGCTCAGATCACAAAAATGAATAAGAAAATCTCATTGATATAAACTGACCGAAAGTAGTAATGAAATTAATATGTGGATTATATACTACAATGTATAAACTGATTGAAAGTACCAATAGAATTAACATGCTGATTATATATGACTATGCATTAATGTTTTATATTCAAATGTATACTATGAGTTTGGAGGGAGGGGGCGCCTACCACACTTTGCAACTGCCAAAATTTGTATACCTTTCCATTACCTTTTCCCTTATAAATGTTTAAAAAAACCAATAAAACTTCTTTATAAAAAAAAAGACCTGACTTTTTAGTAACAAAACAGGACAGGAGGGAAGGGAAAGGAAGGAGGAAGGGAAGGAAGAAGGAAGGGAAGGAAAAGGGAAGAGGGGAGGGAACAGAACAGAAGGGAGGGGGGAAGAGAAAGAAGAATGAAGGAAAAGTGAAGTGGAGTGGGGGAAAGGAGAAAGGAGAAAAGAGGAGAATGAAGGTACCATAATAATGATTAAGGTGCAGGCAGAGAACCGGTTGCTAAAACTTTTGAATCCCACCCCTGATGTGGATGTGACACTTTAGAACCAAGCTCTTTATTGAAAAAAAAAATCTATAAAAAGAAAGTTTGGTAGCCAAAATAGAGAAAAACCATCTAATGTGCCTGCATTGAGCTCCTGGCTTATATGAAAATTTTAAGAGGGACTATAATTAACTTATTCTGTAAACTCTGTAAACAGTACAATGCCATAAACCACAAGCCAAGATTTCTCTTCCTTCAAAGTCACAAGTGCATATTTCTTCCTTGTCTTCCACCTCTCCTCTAGCCCCTCTGATAGTTTGACACCAAAACATATTAGCTGGTCTTCAAGAAGCAGTTTTTAAAGGCTGCAAATACACTTTCGGGAGGCGATAATGTGACAATGTAAGTATTACCTCCCAATCACCCCTCCGTCGGCTTAGAATTTATAAACAAACAAAAGCCATAAGCAACTACAAGATTTTATGGCAAATCTCCGTTTTCCAGACACCGAACCTCTTCTGCCGCACTGGACTGGTGTTAGGTGAACGCAGCGGTGTAATCCTCTGAAGTCTGCTACCAGTTCGGTGAGTCAGCTACTGAGCATGCGCTTTGCGCACGCATGCACACCTGGAGCATACCCACGCAGCACTAAAAAAGGGACATTTTGAAGCCTTCCAAGTCTGCAAAGGTAAGTAGAACGGGGGGGGGGGGGGGGAAATCCGCTGTGTCATGCGATTTAGATTAGCTGAAAAGCAGGAAACCCGACGATTCCAGCTAATAGAAATCATGTATCACATCTGATCGTCACCCAGCTGATTGTCGGTTCGCCTGAACCTGTAGCATTTTTTTACTATTGGTTCGGGCGAACCGGTCCAAACTGGTAGCATGTCACTCCTGTCTGAACAGTCTCTAGACCCAACTCAGATAGATAAAACAGAACAGAATAACAAAGTTGCAGGGGACTTGGAGGTCTTCTAGTCCAACCCCCTGCTTAAGCAGGAGACCCCATACCAGTGTTAGTGAACCTTTTCGGCACTGAAAACCAGCTACCGGTGCATATGCACACACTGGAAACCGGAAGATCATCTTCCCGGTTCGCACCTGCACACCGGGCGGCTGCTATTCTGGTTTCCGGCACTCCCGCAGGCGTGAAGACCAGCTGCCTGGAATGCCAGAACCCGGAACAGCAACAGTTGACAGCTCATGTGCCCAGAGAGATGGCTCTGTGTGCCACTTCTGGCATGCATGCATTAGGCTCGCCATAATGGCCTTATAGTATTTCAGACAAGTGGCTGTCCAGTCTCTTCTTTAAAACCTCCAGTGATGGAGGACCCACAACTTTTGAAGGCAAGCTGCTCCATTGGTTAATTGTCACTGTTAGGAAGTTTCTCCTTAATTCCAGGTTACTGCTCTCTTTAATTAGTTTCCATCCATTGCTTCTTCTCCTGTCTTCAAATCCTTTGGAGAACAGCTTGACCCCCTCTTCTTTGTGGCAACCATTGAGATATTGGAAGATTGATATCATATCACACCTAGTCCTTTTTCCCCCCATTAAATTAGACAGACACAATTCAAAAAAGCTTTATTGCAGAAAAGAAGGAGTCCTTGTAGTGCAAAAAAAATCTTGACCTTCTTCTTGTTTAGAGTTAGTGTTAATGGATACTTGTTTAGAGTTAATGGATACTTAACCATTCAACTGATGGCTTTGGAAGAAAGTTGAACCATGATTAATGGTGGTCTCCAGCCTGGTATGCTTCTAAGCTATCTCCACCCTTACAGATACTCTCCTCTCCACTCCAGGCAAAAGATATATTGTGAGATATTAAGATAAGTCCACTACAAAAATCACTTTGATATGCCTACTATATTGTTTGCTGGAATCTGCTTCTTGGTAACTTTGTCCTTCAAAACAGATATGGTGTCTGGGGAAATCTTCAAGACTAATTAACTTTATTGGGACTGAAGCTTTCCAGGAAAACAGTTCATCCAATGCATAGAACAGATTCACTATTGTTTGTTATTTTTTTAGAAAATTTTATTGGTTTTTTAAAACATTTATAAGGAAAAGGGTAGGTGGAATGGTATACAAATTTTGGCAGTTGCAAGTATGGCAGACGCCCCCTCCCTCCAAACTCATAAGATACATCTATGTATAAAACATTAATACAAAATCGTATAAAATCAGCATATTAATTCTATTAAAAAATTTCAATCAGCTTATATATTATAATGTATAGTCTAGATATAATTTCATTATTACTTTCGGTCTGTTTATAACAATGTGATTTTCTTATTCATTTTTGTGATCTGAGATTTCTTAGTGTTGCCACTTCTCCCCCCGCTGGCAGAGCTCCGGCCCCTCCCATGTCCTGTGTGACCGTTGAAGAGTCTTCTGTTTTTTCTAGGTTCGCTTTATTTTTTCCCATAAAGGCCTGCGCCTCTATGGGTGTATTGATTCTGATTCTTGTCTCCTCCCAGAATATCAGCATCCCTTCAGGCATCAACCATCTAAACCACACCCCTTTCTGGAATAATTTATTCGCCAATTGCGAATAATTTTTTCTTTTCTCCCTAATTTTTTTTGGGATCTGCTTCAAGATGGTTATCTCCCTGTCGTGATATGTCAATGCTTGCCCCCTTTGTACACCCAGAATTATGTCTCTTGTGCTTTTCCTAAGAAATTTGATATGGACCTCCCTGGGTACATTATGTGTTCTGGCATATGCTGAGTTCACTCTATAGACCAGGTCTATCTCCCATTCCATCTGTTGTTTATCTTTGTGTATATATTCAGCTAAAATATTAGTCATGATGTCCCTTATGTTTTCCCCATCTGCTTCTATAACATTTTGAAATCTAAGATAAAAGGACATTCTTTCAAATTCTGTTTTCATTTGTTGGATATCAAGTTCTTTGTTACCCTTCTGCAAAGCTTCTACCCCCCCCCTCGCCTCCGCCACCCCACCCTCCACAAGGTCCAGTCTCTGTGAGTTCTTATAAATTTGGACTTGATTCTCTTTAATTTCTTCCTTCATTTCCTTTAATTGTTTCTTAATTTCTTCCTGGCCCTGTATGAGTTGCTGAAGCATTTGTTGCAAATCCATCTCTGTACTCTTAGGTTGCATCAGTTCTGTAATCTTTGACTGTGTGGCAGGACTGGATGTTGCAGATGTCAGTGCAGAGGTAGCAAAGCCAGGTTTTCCAGGTGGTGGTCTTTTTGGAGACATAGTTTATTTAAGCAGAGAGATCAGTCAGTGTAGAAACTGGACAGCTGAAGAGGTAGAGCAGGCAGATGAGTTCAGGAGGCAGAAGATCCAAGCAGCTGGGAGTTTCTTTAGTCAGTCTAGCAATAGAGAAAAATTTTCTCTCCAGAGGGTTCAGAAAATAGCAATCCACAAGAGATTCTTCTGGGTGACACGGAGACAAAGACCGGAAGCCTGAATTTTAAAGGTGGAGTCAGGTTTCACAGTTCATGAAGACAACGGAAGTGTGCCATCTTGCCCTGCCAGCTTTGGGCTCAGAGGCATAACAAAGTGTTAAAAGTTCAGAAAATTCTCAGTTCACCCATAAGTTCTGGAACTAAATCCAATGAAAGTCACTTTTCAATCAATCAATCAAATTTTATTTGATTAGCCGCAACCCTCTCCCGAAGGACTCGGGGCGGCGTACAGTCAAAAAGATAAAATACACATAGGACACACATACATACGAAAAAACAAGGACAATTACATTTGTGCATGGAGGAGAGTAGACCTGCAAGTGAAAGACAATAAACACAGCTAAAAACACAGGGGTGTTTTACAGGGGTGAGGCATCATTAGTTGGCTCTCCCCCCTCCTCCTTCCCCTGGGGGCGAAAGCAAAATCTTCTCAAGCCGCTTGTCCAAAGGGGGGGGAAATCCCCCTCCCTCTAGCCGCACCTCCAGCAAGAATCCGAAAGTTTAACTTTTAAAAACGCTGGAAAGTCCATCAATTCAAAAAGAAAGGGAGTGAAGAAAGGAAGCCTCTCACCATACCGCCGCTGTTTCCTTCAAAAGTATGTTGTCCAATCGGCATGGAGCGAGACGCATGCGCGCCCTCCGAAACTGCTCCCCGGTGCCTAGAGTGAAGCGGAGAAGCCCCCACCAGCCGCCGCCGATGCCAGGGCCCTCCGCAAGCCGCTCCCTCAGCAGGACGCCTCTCCGGGGTGTCCTGTGCCCCCCCAGAAGCGGGGGAAGCCCACCAGGAGAGCGGGAGCAGGCAAAGGCTTGCCCGTCGCCGTAGCCGCCGGAACCGGAAGTCCTCAACAGATTCACTATTGTTGTTGTTGTTAGTCACGAAGTTGTGTCTGACCCATCATGACTCCATGGACAACATTCCTCCAGGCCTTCCTATCTTCTACCATCCACTAGTGTCCATTTAAGCTCATGCCGACTACTTCAGTGACTCCATCCAGCCACCTCATTCTCTGTCGTCCCCTTCTTCTTTTGCCCTCAGTCTTTCCCAGCATTAGGCTCTTCTCCAGTGAGTCCTTCCTTCTCATTAGGTGGCCAAAGTATTTGAGTTTCCTCTTCAGGATCTGGCCTTCTAAAGAGCAGTCAGGATTGATCTCCTCTAGGACTGACTGGTTGGATCGCCTTGCAATCCAGGATTGCAAGACTCGCAGGAGTCTTCTCCAGCACCATAGTTCAAAGGTCTCCATTCTTTGGCGCTTAGCCTTCCTTGTGGTCCAACTTTCACAGCCATACATTGCAACTGGGAAAACCATTACTATTAGAATTCACTATTAGAATTCACTATTAGATTCACTATTAGAAGACTTTGAAGACACAAGATGATGACGAAAGAAACAAGATGAAAAGCTGACAGTGGAGGCTAAGAGGAAAAACTCAAAAAAGGAAGCTATTTCCTTATTGATTAACAATCTTGTGGTCTAAGAACCCATCGTCCCTGTTCAAGTCTTCTACACTGGAATGGAATTTTATAATATATTATAATTTAGTTACCACTCTTTGTATTATGTGGAGCCTCTGTGTTCCACCACTATGGCCTTGAGGTCAGGGATGTAGAATCCTGGAAGATCACAATGATGTATCAAGGAAAAATTTAAAAGTCCCTGCAGACTGGGTTTTAGTACATCCTTTGCCTGCCCAACTTCAACTGTGGAGTGGCAAATGATAAATAGTGGCATGTACCACTTTGGAAACCAAGGGGTCTCTAATATCATGAGTAAATTATTCAGGCCTGCAATTGTGGTGTTGGTGTAAAGGTAGAGACGGTGTTGGCTTCTGGGTTTTGCAAGAAAGCCATGTTTGTATTATTGAGTTATTGTTGGTAGGTGTTTTGAACTGACTGTTTTACTTGACTCCCACTTCTCTGTGCAACCCCTTAGATATTAGAACACTGCTATCATGTCCGCCCTAGTCCTTCTTTTCATCAGACTAGACATCCCCAATTCCTGCAACCGTTCTTTATGTTTTAGCCTCCAGCCCCCTAACCATCTTTGTTGCTCTTCTCAGCACTCCTTCCAGAGTCTCAAGATCTATTTTATATCATGCTGACCAAAATTCAATGCAATATTCCAAGTATGGTCTTACAAAGACATTATACTTTTGATAATTTCCTTTTTTTAAATTTCCCCTTGCTTTAATATTTCCCAGAAAGGACCCCGCATAAGCTGCACATTCACTTGGGACGCTGATTTTTTTGTTCATCATTGCCATGTAAAACATACTCAAGAAGCCATTGTGTCCCATTGAAATGTCCCCATACTTTTTCCCAAACGTTCTTTGCTGTATGTGGGGTTCTCAGTTTGAAGAAGTTGGGAACCATGTTAAAATGAGAAGTCCAGGGGCCTTTCTGTTTTCCAGATCCTGCTCTGACTTCTTCATCATTTACGTTGCTTCTGTTCTTCCAGAATGGGTGCTACATAATTAAGATTTTTCAGCAACATTTTCACAGAACGTGACCATCTTCTGTAGATTCACATTCTCAAAGTATCTTCCGCTTCTCAGAGTCACAAGTAGCCATGCCGAGTGACCAAGCGGCTCACTTTGCGGATCAGGCATGATTTTTGGGATGAAAACCAAAAACTGAGAAACCTTTCCCTGCCTTCCTAATTTATAAATCTCTTTTTGCTCGAAACAAGAGTTGGGCTGCTGCTGGTTCGGACCAGTTCACCCGAACCGGTTATTCTGATTCTGTGCGATTCAGACCACTGGCTGGCCCTGCCCATTTTTCTGCCCATTTTTGGTCATTTTAGGGCACAAAAATGTCCTGAAAATGCCCCCCAAACAGGCCATTTTTGGATGGTTTTCAAGCCATTTTTGGGCCATTTACAAGCTGTTTTTCAGTCCAAAAATGGCCCAAAACAGCCTGAAAATGGCCCCCAAAACAGCCTGAAAACAGTCTGGAAAATAGCCTGAAAACAGTCTGGAAAATAGCCTTAAAACAGTCTGGAAAATGGCCTGAAAATGGCCTTAAAACAGTCTGAAAACAGCCAAAAAAGTTGGCTGTGAGAAGAAAAAAAGCTGGGTGAGCCAGAATCTGGCTGACTGTCTGACTCTCTCCCTCTCTCTCTCTCTCTCTCTCTCTCTCTCTCTCTCTCTCTCTCTCTCTCTCTCTCTCTCCCTCCCTCCCTCCCTCCCTCCCTCCCTCCCTCCCTCCCTCCCCCCCTCTCTCTCTCTCACACACACACACACTGGATCTTTCATTGCTCTCCCCATCCCCCCCATGGGAGACCCCTGGATTCTCTCCCTAATCCTCCCTTTCCCATGCAGGTACCACCCACACAAGTGACATAGAGATGGCCATACCACTCAATCACATGACACCCAGCCAGCCAGTCATTAGGGCACAGAACCGGTTGTTAAAACATTTGCAGCCCATCACTGCTCTGGACTCCTGAAGATTTGTTTGGTACAGATTTGTTTCTACATCAAGAAGAATGTTTAAAGTGAGAAGTTACTAAAATTAGGAATATAGAAGTATCTTTGAGATTGCTGGTTGTCTGATTTTAAAAAAAGATATGGATGTTTTAGAATAAACACATTGTGATAGGAAAGCTTGAGTTACACGAGGCTATCTACAGCTGTGAGCCTATTATGTCTTCCCTTTCTTCAAGAGAGAAGAAGCAGACTGCAAAAAAAAATTGAAAATCTAATTTATTGATATTGACTAAAGTAACAGAATTTTGAAAGCTTGGCAAGCTTTTTGCCTCTTACTCTAAAGAGAGGGAAGGCAGAGCTTATTTGAGTTCCTTTCTCTTCTTTGCTCAAGGTTAAACAATGTTTTGCTAGCTGTCAAGCTCCTTCTCCAAGGTCTTTCCTGTACATCTCTACAGATAAGTACCGGAACCGCTCAAGATGAAGTCAGGAAAAAATAGCACCTGACTTGAGAGAGGAAGAAAATGATGAAAACTAAGAATATAATCTCACATACAGGAGATATGAGATCTACAGACATGCAAATTAAGCCTTCAGTCCCCTAATCATCTTGGTTGCTCTTCTCCACACTCTTTCTAGAGTCTCAACTTTTTTACATCATGGTGACCAAAACTGGATGCGGTATTCCAAGTGTGGCTTTCCCAAGGCATTATAAAATGGCATTAACACTTCACATGATCTTGATTCTATCCCTCTGTTTATGCAGCCTAGAACTGTGTTGGGTTTTGGGCAGCTGCTGCACATGGCTGGCTCATATTTAAATGGTTGTCCACTAGGACTCCAAGATCCCTCTCACAGTCACCATTATTGAGCAAGGTACCACATATACTGTACCTGTGCATTTGGTTTTTCTTGCCTAAATGTAGAACCTTGCTTTTTTCACCACTAAATTTCATTTTGTTAGATTGTGCCCAATGTTCAAGTCTGTCAAGATTTCTGTATCTTAAGCCTATCTTCTGAAGTCTTGGCTGTACTTGCTAGCTTGGTGTCTCTGCAAATTTGATGAGTTCCCCATCTATCCCCTTGTCCAAGTCATTGATGAAGATGTTGAAGAGTACTGGGCCTAAAACAGAGCCTGGAGAACTTCTAATGAAAGACTGTACTCTTGGATGTATTTCCTAACAATTATTGAACAGGAGCTGTTCTTTGTGGGGTAATAAGAGTGGTTGGTTCAGGCTTTGGACGTAATCAGAAGCCTTTAGAGTAAAGCTTGATTTTTTTTATTCTTTGTGTCAGAGGAACATCTGATCAAAAGAAGGAACTATAGACATCAGGTTATAAAAAGCAATTTCTGTGTTTTGGTCTCCCATGTAATTCCAAGACCTCTTGACCTCTCTTAATGTGGGAGAAGTTATTGAAGTCAGAAGACACTGAATTGGACCTCCAGATGCTTTGTTTGCTTGCCTGTCAATCATTTATTAAGTTCATCCATTAGTCACCTCTCCTTAAGTAACTATACCATTTATGGACCTGGACATTTGGCAAGGAGAAAGAGAACAGTTACATTTACATATAAAACATAGACTCACAGTTCTCTATTGATTTTTGTCAACAGTTGCAGCAAAGTAGATCAGCAAATTACAGTACATCCAGTTTTGGTCACCACATTACAAAAAAGATGTTGAGACATTGGAAAAAGTGCAAGAAGAACAACTAAGCTGATTAAAGGCCTGGAGACTAAAACCTATGAAGAATGGTTGTAGGAATTGAGTGTAGCCAGTTTAGAGAAAAGAAGGATTAGGGATGACATGATAGCAGTATTCAAATATTTGAGGGGCCGCCCCAAAGAAGAGGGGGTCAATTTGTTCTCCAAATCACCAAAAGGCAGGGCAAGAAGCAATGGATGGAAACTCACCAAAGAGAAAAGCAACCTGGAATTAAGGAGAAACTTCCTAACAGTGAAAACAATTAACCAGTGGAACTAGCTTGCCGTCAAAAGGTTTTATTTCTTTTATTATTATTATTTCTTTATTTCATCAAGCATGTATTAGACAACATATATAAGTATAAACATGATTTTGGATACATGAAATGGATACAAATGAAAAGAAACATTAGGACAGGGACGGTAGGCACTTTGGTGCACTTATGCACGCCCCCTTACAGACCTCTTAGGAATGGAGTGAGATCCACAGTAGACAGTCTAAGGCAGGGGTGTCCAAACTTGGTAACTTTAAGACTTGTGGACTTCAACTCCCAGAATTCCCCAGCCAGTCATGCTGACTGGGGAATTCTGGGAGTTGAAGTCCACAAGTCTTAAAGTTCCCAAGTTTGGGCACCCCTGGTCTAAGGTTAAAGTTTTGGGGGTTTGTGGAAGAAACCGCAGAGTCAGGTAGAGCATTCCAGGCATTGACCACTCTGTTGCTGAAGTCATATTTTCTGCAACCGAGTTTGGAGCGGTTTACCTTAAGTTTGTATCTATTGTGTGCTCATGTATTGTTGTAGTTGAACCTGAAGTAGTCATTGGCAGGTAGGACATTGTAGCAGATAATTTTAGGTACTACGCTTAGGTCAGACCCAAGGCGGTGTAGTTCTAAGTTGTCTAAGCCAAAATTTCAAGTCTGGTGGCATAAGGTATTCTATTGGAAGCAGAGGTTGTGGGTGCTTCATCACGGAGGTTTGTAAGAAGAGACTGGGCATATGGTATATCTCCTGCTTGAACAGGGGGCTGGACTAAATGACCTCAAAGATACCTTCCAGCTCTATTCTGATTGAGTGGTTGAAATTGGTGGTGGTGGTGGTGAAATGGCCTCGAAATTCTCAGGGCATCTTTGTTCCCTGCGTTATCTTCAGCAAGGAGTTCCACTCTGATTGTGAAACCTGAGTAACATCAACAATCTGCCTTTGTTCAACACGGACCTGTTGAGTAATTTGCTATTGTTTGGTGTATTTAAAAAGTCAGGTTCAGCTGGATGTTCTGGAAGTTAAAAAGCTTAGCTGCCTGGAACATATAGATATGAGGCTGTGTAGAGAGCCAGCTTTTCACCAACAGAAACAACTAAAGATTTCAAGGAATTACATCATCTGCCGACCCAGTTTTTGTCCTCATCAAAAAAACAGCAACCCACAATATACTGTTTCATTGCTAAAGAGAACATTAGCCAGACCACGAAGAAACTAAATACTTTAATTTTGACTGACTTTCCCATTATTGCCTATTGCTGTCTTGGCTTCACACAAATCTGTGTACAGTCATTGCTATGTCTGAGCATGGATCAGTCTAGAATTTAGAAATAAACTATTTGAATCAATTACAGCATTGTGAGTATTATCATAAATTATCTATTATTTTAGACAGAGGTCTTTTTACAGAGGCATGATTGAGAGCGTTTTAACAAACTGCATCACTATTTGATTTGGTGGGTGCAGTGCTCCAGATAGAAAGTCCATACAGAGAGTGGTGAGGACAGTGGAGATGATTATAGGAAGCTCACTTCCTGTTGTTCAGGATACGGAGGTGGTGAGGAAGAACCCTACAGCAGCACCATCACGGGAGCCAGTAGGAAGGCGGCGGAGGGGGCAGGAGCAGGAAAAATAAGGCTTCATGGCTCCTCAAAAGCACGGTGGGGGACGGGGAGGCGGCAGGGATAACGTGGGGCCCAGCTCAGGTGCTCCGAGCGGAGGGGGAGGCACCGCCACTGCTGCCACGGGCGGGGACACAGGCAGGAGCTTTGGGGGCTTCACCTCAGCCGCAGCGCCTGGCAGCAAATGCGGTGGTGCTGTTGGAGGAGGAGGCAGCAGCAATTATTCTGGTGGCGGCAGGGGCTCATCGGCATCTTCAGCAGCGGTCCTGCCCCCGGTGAAAAAAACGAAGAGGGAGCAGATCCAGGCTGATGACATCGCCGCAGCTGCCAGGTCTGGAGGTAGCCAAAGCGGCACTGAGGCAAAAGAGCAACATGACTTGAGGAATTCTGGGAGTTGAAGTCCACAAGTCTTAAAGCTGTCAAGTTTGAATACCCCTGGGGGTTTTTTCTAAAGGGTTAGGGGTGCAAGGATCTTGTAACTTGACAGCTTTAAGACTTGCACACTTCAAATGGCAGGATTTCTGAACCAACATTTTGGTTGCTAAGCAGGAACGTTGTTATGTGATACTGATATTATATAACACTTTTAATTTAGCGGGTGCCTTGAATAAACATAACTAATAAATAATACTGATAATACTGATAATAATAATACTGATTTCGTTGTTGTCTTAAATGACATCTGTGAAAAAAATTCAGGTGCTCAGGCATGAAAATGTGCCACTCAAAGACTATACTTGTCTGCTCACACTGAAAAAAAATTAGAGGGAACATTGCTCCACACACCTAATTCATAGTCTGTTTCTGTTGCTCCTCTCTGGAAGGAGGTTTCAAAGTATCTATCGCAGGGCTACCAGATTGTGTAACAGCTTTGTTTGTTCCCTGTGGCAACCATCTGGTAAACTTGCAAGATTCGCTTTTCTCGCCAGTCTGAACTATACTGTGTTGTTTCTCCATGTCATACACTATATGTGGCTACATGCATAAGTTTGTATTTATTGATTTTGTCATGTTTATGTAGTGTATATTGGAGGTGGGGGGCCCTTTAAGAGTTGTATGCAACGAAATTTCATTTTAATCTATGCTGATTAGTGTACATTCAAAGTGACAATAAATTTACTCTAAGTCAAATGTTTCCACGGAACTCTAAGAAATCCTGGTAAACTTAAATTGCTTGAAAGTATCATGCAGCAAAGGTGTGGAAGAAGTATTAACAGCTCTTTGGGTGGATAAGTGTTGTTTTTCTGGAGGGAGGCTCCCCTGAGACATATTTCCAAATAAAAATCCACAGGATTGTTCTTGGGGGTAATGTCCATCTCCAGCCAACTCATTGGTTCTGTGCGTATGCTTTAAGCAAGCAGAAACAAATTACCGAATTAACAAATTGTCGAAAGCACAAATCCCTCTTCTTGTAAAAAGTAAAGAAAACTAAAAGGAAGTGGTTTGACTTTTGTGAATTGCTTAGCACTATTATTAATCACTATTTGGAAAAAGTCATCCCATTGAAGCCTGATGTTTGTCCATCGTGTTCGAAGAGGACCTTGACATCTAAAAGGTCCATGATGTGTCCTCAGGTGGCTGGTAAGTCCTATAAGGGCATGAAATGTTCTGCCACATGTGAGGCAGACATGTGTGGGTACCATTGTGGCAGTGTTTGCACTGAGGCATAAATTACAATCCAATGTCAGAGTAGTAAAATAACAGAATAAAAGAGTTGGAAGGGACCTAGTTCAACCTTCTGTCAAGCAAGAGATCCCATATCATTTCAGACAAGTGGTGGTCGAGACACTTCTTAAAAACATCCAGTTATGGTACACCCACAACTTCTGAAGGCAAGCTGCCGGTGATCTTCTACTGCACCATAGAGAGTGTTTTAACTTACTGCACTTGTGTATGGTTTGCAGATAGGACAGCACGCCAGAGGATCAACATCATTGCCCAGAGGATCCTTGGTTGCCCTCTCCCCTCTTTGGAAGAGCTTCATAGCTCCCGCTGCCTTAAGAAAGTTCAAAACGTTCTCAAAGATCCATCTCATCCTGGGCACCCTTTTTTTTTTAAACTATTACCATCTGGCAGACGGTACAGGATAATAAAAACAAGGACAAATAGGCTGAAAAACAGCTTCTATCCCAGGGCAGTAACTATACTGAATTCTACTGTATGTATAGTGCAATATTAATGAAATATCAGGGGTTTTCAATCCAATTGTATAGCATGTGAAGGATGCATATTTGTGTTTTATTTTTATAGTTATAATGTACACTGAAGATGGCATTTAATTTCATTGTATGAAGTGGAATGGCAATAAAGTAAACTACTACTGTTCCACTGGTTAGTTATCCTCACTGTCAGGAAATTTCTCCTTAGTTCCTGGTTGCTTCTCTCCTTGATTACTTTCCACCCATTGTTTCTTGTCCTGCCTTCAGATGCTTTGGAGAATAAGTTGACTTTTTTTCATCTTTGTGGCAGCTCCTCAAATGTCCAGACATTGGGAATTACTTATCTAATTGAACTTAGTGCTTACAAATGAATATGGTCAAGATTTAGTGAAGGTGCAAGCAACCAGATCCACACATGTAGGATTCAAGCTAAATACTTTATTGTATTCTGCCTATACTACAGGAATCTGCTTGCCTTCTCTTGCTAGATAAGATCCCATGGAACTTAGGAAGGCTGAACCTCAGGTCTCATGCTGCTGTGCAATAACTCAAGACTCCTTCCTTGCTTGATCTCTCTTCCTTGCCCGGATGGTAGTTTCCCAACAGACTTTGTGTTATATCTTTGTGTTATATCTTCTGTGCAAAAAATATGTAGTTGGTGTAGTGGTTAAAAACATGGGAATAGAAATCCAAAAACGGTGAATTCTAGTCCTGTCTTAGCGATGAAATCAACTGGATGACTGAGCCAATCGTTGTGTCTTAGACTGGCAAAGGAGACAATGGCAAATTGCTTCATCCCAAAAAAAAGGTTGCCAAGAAAACTGTGGGGGTTTGTCTATGTAGTCAATGGCAATCAAGACTGCTTTGAAAGCACAAAACAGAAATTTTACGTTTAAAAACAGACCCTTTGCTGAAATTCTCTCTTTCTCTTTCTCTGTCTCTGTCTCTCTCTGACTCTCTGTCTCTAACTCTCTCTCTCCCTCTCTGTGTCTTTGTCTGTCTCTCTCTCTCTCTGACTCTCTCTCTGTCTCTGTCTCTCTCTGTCTCTCTCTCTCTGTCTCTATCTCTGTCTCTGTCTCTCTGTCTCTCTCTTTGTCTCTCTGTCTCTGTCTCTCCCCCCCCCCCTTTGAATGTGCTGGTGCTTGTAAGGTTCATTATGAGCTATCTACTGGTTCTTTTCACAATAATCAACTTCTTCAGATGCAAAACTAAGAAGCTTGCAGCTACTTTCAATGTACTGTAACGTGGTACAGCTATATCACATGAATCAAACAGTATTTAAAAGAGAGACACATATTTCCAATTTCAGTATCTATCGGACACATCTATCTATCTATCTATCTATCTATCTATCTATCTATCTATCTATCTATCTATCTATCTATCTATCTACTTACCTACCTACCTACCTACCTACCTACCTACCTACCTACCTACCTCTAATTCTATCTCCATCTCTAAATATCTATCTATCTATCTATCTATCTATCTATCTATCTATCTATCTATCTATCATCTACCTACCTACCTACCTACCTACCTACCTACCTACCTACCTACCTACCTCTATCTCCATCCATCCATCCATCTATCTATCTATTCATGTTTCTTACACTTGCCAGAACTTTACTTTCTAACCGAAGCCTTCCTTGCAGGAAAGATGAATGAAATGCTTACTTCCTTGTTTAACACTTTATTGTAACTAGATGTTCATTCGCAGTTTTCTCTATGAAAACTTTATAAGTAGTTGATGGGCATGCAGGCTGATAAACTGAACTTTAGCAAAATGCAGAAGGAATGTCCCTTTTCCAAGTAAAGGCTTTGTAAATCCAAGATTGATTTCTTTCCTCGGAGTCTACACAATGTTCTGGAGCTTGTTCTAGTCTTCATAACCTTGCCACATAGTCATGGTAAGATTCTTTCCAAAATTCAGAAGACAGTTTTCCACCAGTGGGAGATGTCACCTCCACCTGTCCTCCTGCTCAACAGGAACATCCTCACTACCATAACTTTTGTTCCTATGACACACGGGACTGTGGAAAGGAAGGCAAGGGTGATTGTCCTTCCTCTTTTGCTCTCCTTCACTGTCCATCTGGTCTACTTTGAGATTTACCTGGCAGCAGAGGTGGTATTCAGCCGGTTCACACCGGTTCGCCCGAACTGATAGTGGAAATCGCGGGTGGCCCTGCCCACCTGCCTTGACTCTATGCCGTCCTATTTAGGCACATTTTCAAGCCATGCGCATGTGTGCAAGCCACGTGCACGATCAAAGCGCATGCACAGAAGGCTGATCACATGTGTGGACGTGCATGCGCTCACATTTGTGAACCAGTAGGGAATGTAAGTGAATACCAACCCCTGCTTGGCAGCAAGGTGAAGACTGGCTCATCTGGGGCAATTATTAGAATTCAGAAGAGTGAAAACATAGCCCTAATTATAGTTTAGCGAATTAGGGGGAGGGGAATCCAGCCTCCACCATGTTTACGTATTGGTCCTTTTTGTCAAATTAATGGCTCATCTTAATGCTTTAGCTTTTAACGCTCTATGTTTTTAACGTTCTAATGGTTTCATTGTCACGTTAACTGACAAGTTAGTGAAACAATTCCATGATAAATTTCCCGATAAGCCAAAGGATCCCCCTCGGGGGGGGGGGGGGGGAGGTGGTGTGTTATGTTAATGTTAACCGCCTGCATTATTCTCTTTATAGGTTATGCTTTTCTTCTGAGGGGAGGCTGCATGTCAGACCTGCAAGCCATCTTTCCTTTTTGGACTTCAGGCCTGCCACACTTTTTATTTTTCTACTATTCATTTTCTATTGTGGAAAAATGGGAGGGTGGATTATATGGAGTTGGGGGATATGTAGCCATAACAAAATTCTTTCTAGAAAGCCAAGGTCATCCTTTGTCTCTGTACCTGGCCGGAACTGGATGGGTGGAACTGCCAGCATGGCAGTGGAAGGTTAGACCATGTGATGGACTTGTGGATGTGGGGCAAGATCTTGAACTTTCAACTGGGTGGGGAAAACCTGGAAGCTTTCAGATTCACGTTTTCCCAGATGTGCCAACATGGCTCTCTTAATAAATTGGACTTTTGAGCAATCCTTTGCCTTGGACTCTGATTTACATTTGGATGCTGTTTGGAACCCTGACATTCATATTATTTTATGATGCTGTAAGGCCCTCAGAGTCACTTGATGGCGACATGGGCAGCATATGAATTCAAAAATTCATAAAATACATAAGTACGGCTATTCCTTGACTTATGACTACAATGGAGCCCAAAGTTTCTATGGCTAAGTGAGTCAGTTGTTAAGTGAGTTTCGGCCCATTTTAGGACCTTTCTTGCCATGGTTGTTAAGGGAATCACTGCAGTTGTTTAGTTAGTCAAACGGTTGTTAAGCGAATCTGGCTTCCCCAATGACTTTGCTTGTCAGAAGGCCGCAAAAGATGAACACATGACACTGAAACAGTCATAAGTACATGCCAGTTGCTAAGCATCTGAATTTTGGTCATGTGAGATGCTGCAATGATCATAAGAGTGAAAATTGGTCAGAGGTCACTGTTTTCACTGCCGTTGTGCCTTTGGTCACTAAATGAACTATTGTAAGTCAAGCATCACTCGTAAATATGCAGCAGTGCCTCAAGAGACAAACTCATCATGGATAGTATGATTGTGTCCCTTAGCTATCCTGCCAGCTGCTGTTGTTTTAAGGATAGCAATGTTCCAATATTTGGGAGCTGACACAAAGAAGAGGGGATCAACTTATTCTCCAAAGCACCAGAAGGCAGGACAAGAAACAACTGATGGAAACTAACCAAGGAGAGAAGCAACCTGGAATTAAGGAGAAGCTTCCTAACAGTGAGGACAATTAACCAGTGGAACAGAAGTTGCCTTCAGAAGTTGTGGACACTCCATCAATGGAGGTTTTTAAGAAGAGACTAGACAGCCACTAGTCTACAATGGTATAAGGCTAAGGTGACCAGACGTCCCACTTTTGGTGGGACAGTCCCGATTTTTAATAATTTGTCCCGCGTCCTGCGGCGTTTTAAAAAAGTCCCGATTTTTGGTAAGGTACGTGGCCGCGCATGTGGCAAGAAAACAGCGTGCAGCAGTTTGCAACTGCTGCCCAGTGATTTCTACTGTCACAGGCTCCAAAAGCAGGGGAGGTCCTTTGCAGGCGGCTAGAACTGGCCGCCCACAAAGGACCTCCCCGGACTTGTTTTGATGAGCATGAAGTGACTGACGGTAGTTTGCGCTGGCCACGCCCGCTCAAATTATTGTCAGTCGCCCGGGTTCAGCAAAGCAAGCCTGAGGAGGTCCTTTGTGGGCAGCCAATCCTAGCTGCTTGCGCCTGGCACTGCGGCTGAAGTGAACCCCCAAAGCCCCCGCTGCCACTAGAATAACTGCTGCTGTCTCCTCCTCCTCCTCCTCTTCCTCCAACAGCACCACCACATTTGCTGCCCGGCACTGCAGCTGAGGTGAAGCCGCCAAAGCTCCCGCTGGCGCCCCTGCCCGTGGCAGCGGTGCCTCCCCCTCCACTCAGAGCACCTGAGCTGGGCCGCGTGTTATCCCTGTCCCCTCCTCCTCTGCCATGCTTTTGAGGAGCCATGAGGCCGCGAGAGCCAGTAGGAAGGGGGCGGAGGGGGCGGGAGCAGGAAAAAAATGCCTCATGGCTTCTCAAAAGCATGGCGGAAGAAGAGGAGGTGGCAGGGGTAATGCGGGGCCCAGCTCAGGTGCTCCGAGCGGAGGGAGTGGCACCACTGCTGCTGCCACGGGCGGAGGCACCAGCGGGAGCTTTGGCAGCTTCACTTCAGCTGCAGCGCCGGGAAGCAAATGTGGTGGTGCTGTTGGAGGAGGAGGAGGCAGCAGCAGTTATTCTGGTGGCGGTGGGGGCTCATTGGCATCTTCAGCGGCAGCCCTGCCCCCGGTGAAAAAAACCAAGATGGAGCAGATCCACGCAGATGATGTTGCCACAACATGACTGGAGGAGGAATTCTGGGAGTTGAAGTCCACAAGTTTTAAAGCTGTCAGGTTTGAAGACCCCTGGGGTTTTTTCCCTAAAGGGTTAGGGGTGCAAGGATATAGACCAATTTTTTAATCAAGAAACCCTCCCCCCCACCCCCGGTCAATGGTGTCCCGCTTTACCAATGTTAAAATCCTGGTCACCTTATGTAAGGTAGTGTGCACATCTGCGCCAGTCACCTGGTCTTCTAGTTTCTGGTGTGCATTCCTGTGTAGAAACCAGCTGGCCAGCATGCAGATGCGCACCGGAAACCAGAAGCTGAGCTTCCCAGAGTGTGCATGCGCTCCAGGGAGTCGCTCTTTTGGTTTCCAGCACTCCTGCGCATGTGAAGACCAGCTGGCCAGTATGTGCATGCATGTCAGAAACTGGAAGAGCAACAGGCAATGGCTAGCATGCCCAGAGACACGGCTCTGTGTGCCACTTCTGACACATGTGCCCTGGGTTTGCCATCACGAGTATAAGGTCTCCTGCTCGAGCAGCGGGTTGGACTAGAAGACCTCCAAGGTCCCTTCCAGCTCTCTTCTGATTGGCTTGCAGCCTCGAGAGCTGACGGAAAAAATAAACAGCTTCTCCAAAGGCTCTTTGCCGTGCGTGGGTGTGTTTTTCCATGCAGGAGGAAACAGCGGTAAGCCCTGTCCATTTGCAAAGGAATTGATTGGGTCAGCAGTGGAAAATCCATCTGCAAAGTTGTATCAACAAGAGTTAAGAGTGGAAAAACACTGGCGGAGAAAAAGGGGGGAGCGGGCATGGGGGGACATTGACAAGTTCCCAGTGAGCTCCCGGAGGCTTCCCAGAGCCAGCAGCTCTGGGTGACTTCTGCGAAATGCTTCAGAAAAATGTATCTGACTTATGCTAAACTCCTTACGACGACGCGATACCCTTTTAGAGAGGGTGTTTCATTTAATAACCCTCATTACATTAGCTCCACCTAAAGTAATCAGTGACTTTGATGAGAGCCCAGCGCTGGGTTCTTTTATTTGATCTGGGAATAAATTAGCACCTCTTTGCTTTGCTATCTTGCTTCTTTTCTTTTTTTTTTCCCCCAGCCCAAATACATAAACATGAAGCTGTCACTGACAGGAAAATCCATGGCTTCTCTCTCCTTAACACACACACACACACACACCCTCTTTCCTGTTACACAGCTTTGATTTTATTTAAAGAGGATTTCCTACCACCCCAGCACTCCCTTTAAAGTACACTAAGCACACGGTGTTAGCTTTTTGATGCTGCTTGTTTCCTATGTAAGGGGAAAAGGAAGGGCAGACACAAAGTCTGCTGGTGGAGCAGAAGAGGCCTCTTTTTTTTTTTTTTTTTTTTTTTTGTAATAAAATTTTATTGGTTTTTCAAAATTTATAGGGAAAAGGGTAAATGGACAGGTATACAAATTTTGGCAGTTGCAAAGTGTGTGAGGCCCCCCTCCCTCCATACCCATAGCGTACATTTATATATAATGCATTAGTATATAATTGATTATAATCAGCATATTAGTTCTATTATTAAATTCAATCAAATTAAACATTACAATATAAAATCCAAATATAATTCCATTTTCACTTTCGGTCAATTTATAATAATATGATTTTCATATTTATTTCTGTGATCTGAGTCTTCTTGCTATTGCCCCATCTCCCTCCACTGGCAGAGCTCTGGCCCCTCCCGTGTCCTGCGTGTCCGTTGTAGTGTCTGGTGGTTTCTCTAGAAGTGTTTTATTTTTTTCCATAAAGGCCTGCGCCTCTATGGGTGAATTAATTCTGATTCTTGTCTCCTCCCAGAATATCAGCATACCTTCAGGCATCAACCATCTAAACCACACCCCTTTCTGGTATAATTTATTCGCTAATTGCGAATAATTTTTTCTTTTTTCTCTAATCTTCTTAGGGATCTGCTTCAGAATGGTTATCTCCATATCATGATATGTCAATGCTTGCCCCCTTTGTACACCCAGAATTTCATCTCTTGTGGTTTTTCTAAGGAATTTAATGTGAACCTCCCTGGGTAAATTGTGTGTTCTAGCATAAGCTGAGTTCACTCTATAAACCAGATCTATATCCCACCCCATCTGTTGTTTTTCTTTGTGTGTATAGTCAGCCAGAATGTTTGTCATGATGTCCCTTATATTTTCCCCATCTTCTTCTATAACATTTTGAAATCTAAGATAATAGGACATTCTCTCAAATTCTAATTTCATCTGTTGGATGTCAAGATCTTTGTTCCCTTTCTGCACAGCTTCCACCACCCCCCTCACCTCCTCCACCCCCCCTTCCACAAGATTCAGTCTTTGTGAGTTCTTATATATTTGGGCTTGATTTTCTTTAATTTCATCTTTCATTTCCCTTAACTGTTTCTTGATTTCCTCCTGGCCCTGTAGAATTTGTTGAAGCATTTGTTGAAAGTCCATCTCTGTAGTCTTATGTTGCATCAGTTCTGTTATCTTTGACTGTGTGGCTGGACTGGATGTTGCGGATGTTGGAGCAGAAGTGGCAAAGCCAGGTTTTCCAGGAGGGGGTCTTTTAGATGCCATCCTTTATAACGTTAAAAGTTCAGTCCAAATATGAAGTAAGCAATTAGAAAAGAAGGGTAGCCAGGTGAATCCGGGAGCAGAATAACCAGGCAGAAGAGAATCTCTCCAATAAGTCTGGCAATAGATAGAAAATTTCCCCTAGAAGGTTAAAAAAATACCAATCCACAAGAGGTTCCTCTGGGAGACACGGAGACAAAGACCGGAAACCTGAATTTTAAAGGTGGAGTCAGGTTTCAGAGTTCATAAAGACAACGGAAGTGTGCCATCTTGCCCTGCCAGTTTTGGGCACAGAGGCGTAACAAAGTTTTAAAAAGTTCCAAAAGTCCTCAAATCATTGTAATATGTAAAATTAAATTGAAAAGAAAATCATCTCAGCCTAAGTGAGGCTTCATTCGTTGGCTCTCCCCCCTCCTCCTTCCCCGGGGGCTGAGAGCAAAATTGTTTCTTGCCGCTTGTCCAAGGGGGGGGGGGAAAACCCCCCTCCCTCCAGCCGCACCTCCAAAATGCTCCGAAAGTTGTTTTAAAGTTTTAAAAGCTGAATCAAATCTTCATGCAAAGTAAGGGATGAAGAGAGAGGCAACCTCACCGCACCGCAGCTGCTTCCTTCAATTGTAGCATTCTCCAGTCGGCTTGTAGCGAGGCGCGAGGCGTGGAAACGCGATGCGCCCTCCGAGCTTGCTCCCCGGTGCCTTGGGCGCGCGAGAGAGCCCCCGCCGGCTGCCGCCGCTGCAGGAGACCTCCGCGATGCCGCCCCTCCGGCAGGACCCCTCTGCGGGGCGTCCTGTGCCCCCCAAGGAGTGGGGAAGCCCACCGGGGAGCCGGAGCGGGCAAAGAGCTGCCCGTCGCCGCCGCCGCCGGAACCGGAACCCAGAAGAGGCCTCTTATCACCCAGGGTTTTTTTCCCTTTTGGAGCAACGAACTCTATTGTTTCTTGGGACCAGGAATGAAAAGTGTTAGTAGACAACCTAGAGAGAGGATGCCAAGAAGGTTCTGGCGTTACAAGATAGCTGTCAGGCCTGCAGCCATCTTTTCTTTTGGATCTTTGGCCTGCCACACTTTCTATTACTCTACTACGCAATTTCTATTGTGGGAAAATGGGAGGAGAGAGTTAGATGCATTGTAGCCATAACAAAATTCTTTCTAGAAAGCCAAGGTCATCCTTTGTCTTTGCACCCCTGCACCTGACCGGAACTGGATGGGTGAAACTGCCAGCATGGCAATGGGAGATTGGACCATGTGATGGACTTGTGGGTGTGGGGGCAAGATCTTGAACTGGGTAGGGAAAAGCAGGAAGCTTTCAGATTCGGGTTTTCCCAGATGTGCCAACATGGCTCTCTTAATAAATTAGAATTTTGAGCAATACTTTGCCTTGGACTCTGATTTACTTTTGGATGCTTTGTGGAACCCTGACAATAGCTGTCTTCCAATATTTGGGAGGGGCTGCCACAAAGAAGAGAGGAAATTGTTGGAAGAAATGTCCTTCTGAATTCAGTTCCAAGTGGGGGAAAAGACACTGGAAAACTGGAGGCTGCTTGGAAAGAAGGTTTATTGATGGACAGGATCACATGGCTTGAGATCCTGGGCAAGAAAGGGCAGAGATGCTGAGAGTGCCTGGGTTTTATGCCCTCTGTTGGGTTTTTGAATTTGAGCTTGTGTTCTGATTGGTTGTCAGATTCCCATGGGGCCCTGCAGTAGTAACTTTGTAGGTTGTCTTTTCAGTCCTAGGCTTGGTTGGCTCTTGTCGGATGATGATGTAATGAAAGGCCTTTGGGATTCCTATTATGGCTCTGCCTGAAGGAGGTCAATCTTTGTTATGTAGAATAGACTGGCCCAGGCCTTAATGGTCCATTGACAAGGGGGGCGGGGTGAGTTTCTACCTTCCTTTTAGGGAAAATATTCTGCCCTTTTAATATTTCCTAAAATATCTCATTTTAGGACAAGGATAGGGTTTCCTGCCTGAGCAGGAGGTTGGACTAGAAGAGCTCCAAGGTCCCTTCCAACTCTGTTATTCTTATTGTTTTGTTCAGAAACAATGGGTGGTTACTTTCTCCCTCCCTCCCACTTCTCTCTGCTTTCTTCCCTCCGTCCCATCCTCTTCATTCCTTCCATCCATTCTTCCTCTTTTTTCTGCTTTCCTCCCTCCCTCCCTCTTCTCTCTGCTTTCCTTTATCCCTCCCATCCTTTTCCTTCTCTCTGCTTTCTTCCCTCCCTCTCTCCTTCCTTCCTTCCCACCTTCCTTCCTCTTCTCTCTACTTTCCTCCCTCCCTCCCGTCCTCTTATTTCCTCTTCTCTCTGTTTTTCTCCCTCCCTCTCTCCTTCCTTCCTCTTCTCTCTGCTTTTCTTCCTTCCTCTCTCCCTCCCATCCCTTCTTCCCATCCCTCCCTTCCTCCCATCCCTCCCTTCCTCTCATCCCTTCCTTCCTTCTCAGACCTTGCAATCTCTGATTTTTTTCTGGTTTTCCATCCCAGTAGTTGTCAGATGCAACACTGCTATGCCCCCTCCTTGTTTATTCCTTTTTTCCCCTTTCTCTTTAACAGCAGAAAGAAGACTGGAAACTTTTCACTCTCTCTCACCAGGGTACAATTGTAATAAGCAATCCTGAAACTCTAGAAATTATATTTACCAGCATAGATTAGCTGGCCTGATTTATTTTTGAACTTCATGTAATGAATGCATGCTTCATCTTGTCCCTAATATCCGACACAGCCTCCCTCCAGCTCCTTTGAGTTATGGCAAGAACATCTGGAAGAAAAACCCTCCGGGCCAAACCACCTCCTGGCCATGTCCTTATATAATAAATTGTTAGTTGACTTAAGGACATGCTGCTGTAATGCCAGCTGCGAAATTGGGATTTGCTTTTCCACAAGAAACACATATCACAATTGTAAGGAGAGTTCCCAAATGGAAATTGCCTCTAATATAACAATAGAAGAGAATCTTTTGTGGCTCAGGTTTCAAACGTGGGGTCCTTGGTGCTCAGTGAGCTTGGTTGTTTTCTTGCAGATGCTTCAAATACGTGCCATCAGCAATCCCAGGTGCAAATTAATGACGTCTGCATCGTCCCCATTCTTCCATCCATGCCACTTTCACTCACTAGTGGGTTCCCACCAGTTCAGACCAGTTCGATTGAACTGGTAGCGGTTTGGCAGCCTGAGTCACTGGAACCGGCAGCGACCCAGGCCTACCACACCCCTGAACTGGTTCCCCGGTCAGTGCTGTTGGCGTTGCCATCTTGGTTTTCATTTCTGCACATGCACAGAACAATTTTAATGGTACTGCGTGTGTGTGCAAAGCACTCACATGAGCGAACCAGTGTAGTGGCAGCAGGAACCCAGCCCTGCTTTCACCCAAACTATTCCAATTCACAAAGTTTCCAGGTCCTTTCCTGTTTTTTCCTAACTCCTCGCATGTCAGGGGCTAGCAACCAGATCTAAAGGTTCAAATTTACTACTTCATTGTGGTCTACCTATCGTACAGGAATCTATCCAAACTGTTTGCCGCATTGATGATGTTACCTCATTGGGTAATGAAGCCTTCAAGAAAATCACCAAGCTCAGAGAGCACCAAGGACGCCACTGCTTGGCTTCAAAAATGATTAGTGGGCTGGAGGCTGAAACATACAAAGAACAGGAATTGGGTTTGTCTAGTTTAATGAAAAGAAGGACTAGGGAGACATGATAGCACTGTTTCAATATTTGAGGGTCTCCTTCAAAGACGAGGGGAGTCAAACTATTTTCCAAAGCAATAGGTAAGACAAGAAACAATGGATGGAAACTAATCAAGGAAGCAACCTAGAACAAAAGAGAAATTTCCTAACAGTGAGAACAATTAATCAATGGGACAACTTCTCTTCAGATGTTTTGGGCATCCCATCGCTGGAAGCTTGTAAGAAGAGAATAGACAACCATTTGTCTGAAGTGGTATTGGTATTGTTCTGATCCAGCCTTAGCAGAAAGCAAGTAACAGACTCATCATAAAAAAAACCCGCTTTATTTACCTCTTGTGAATTCATTGTATTCACCCACCGAAAAGTCCAGGCAATAGTCCTTCAAGGAGTTAACTGCAGTAACAGTCCTTATCAGTGCCTTGCGATAATAGCAAATGAGCTCCCAGCCGAAAGACTGCAAGTTAAGTTCTGGCAAGCAGTCTCTGTGGCACGAAACACAATGAGCAAAATCTTCAGAAATACGAACTGTTGTCTCCTACAACCAACACTCCCCTTTCCTTCTATTTATTCCTCAGCCAGGGAGGGGCCATTCAGCATTCACGTGTGCCTTGCTTCCCAAGTCGACTCCTTGTCCTCAGTTGCTCTCATCTCCTAACAGCTCTGTGCATACGCGCATCTGGAACAGACCCCAGCTGTTCTTCTTCCTCACTCATATCAGCCTCCAAAGGCAGCTGCCTCTCTGGTGGCTGGGAAATGTCAGATGGTCCTAGCTCTATCTCTGTGTCTGACGCAGAGCATCCATCAGAGCCTTCCCCAGACTCCAGAATTGGCCCAAGTTCCACCCCAACCTCCTCATTATCTAAGTCTACTGCCAGCTCTGCTGGCAGCTGGTGGGCCACAATAGGTATAGGGTCTCCTGTTCAGAGGTCCTTTACAATAATTCTTTGTATGCTATTATTGTACAGCTGAATTTGGAATTCCATTCATATGTACTTATAGGAAAATGTCCACTCCAATTCAAAGAGATTGGTTTCTGAGTCAATATGGAATCCGTAGGACTGCCTTAGGTCAATTTTAGCCTCTCCTTTGCACAAAATTTGGCCCTAAAAGCATTCCTGCTGAACGTGATGCCTTGTTTGCTTATTTTTAAGTAGCTGTTCAAATATGATCTCTTCCCAGTTGGTGTCAAAGTTGCCGCCTTTTATCGTGACAAATTAGAGACAGTCGGTCCATTCATCAAGGGGCAAAATCAAAAGCCTGTTATGATGCCGCAGCCTAACTACGGAACACACTGCTTTGATTTTAATTATTAAATAAGGAGCTGGAAAACAGGTCAGCAATACTTGGCAAGGACCACAGATTTATTACCTAAATGGTGGAGTGTTTTGGTTTTTTTTCCTTTTTAGAATGAAAAGGTTAAAAGCATGCATTAGACTTCTGTAAACACCTTATTCTTAATTTTGCTTTTAAAGTCTCTGCCTCATGCTCATCTTTTCCATCTGTGGAAATTCTGTTTCTATCTCACATGCAGTTTCATTTAAAAAAAATAAAGGAAGAACTAGGCCAATGTTTTCTAAGGACACATCAATCTCAAGACGGCTAATAAAGAGATAAACTACATTATGGTAAGTCTGTCTGGTATATAGATAAATGTCCTGGGAGATTCTCAGTCATGGTTGTCCCAAAAGTGCTCTTTCAAGGGGCAACGGGACTTTCTGGTTTCTCTTTGAAGGTGTTTCACTTCTCATACAAGAAGCTTCTGAAGAAGCTTCCTGGATGAGAAGTGAAAAGTCTTCAAAGAAAAATCAGAAAGTCCAGTTGCCTCTTGAAAAAGCACATTTGGGTTTATCTGATGTATTTTGAGCTGGTCTTCAAAAAAGGGGAAATGAGGGAGGAATAGAATGGAATGCAGAATAGAATAGAATGGAGTGGAGCGGTGTAGTGTAGTGTAGAATAGAAGGGACATTGGAGATCTTCTAGTCCAACCCCCTGTTCAAGCAGGAGAACCTATACTGTTTCTGATAAGTGACTCTCTAGACTCTTATTAAAAACACCCAGTGATGGAGCACCCTCAGCTTCTAGTGGCAAGCTGTTTCACTGGTTCATTGTCCGTACTGTTGAAGTAAGTAAGTAAATAAGTAAGTACGTAAGTACGTAAGGAAGTAAGTGCGTAAGGAAGGAAGGAAGGAAGGAAGGAAGGAAGGAAGGAAGGAAGGAAAGAAGGAAGGAAGGAAGGAAGGAAGGAAGGAGAAATAAATAAATAAATAAATAAATAAATAAATAAATAAATAAATAAATAAATAAATAAATAAATAAATAAATAAATAAATACATTTAAATTTAATGAAGACCTTTTTGGGAATGTTGGTGGTGGTGGCAAGTTGGTTGAAGAATCAGAAAACATTCCACCCAATATACCGTACTTAATCTTTTGAAAACTGGGCCACCTTCTCTAGAACCTCTATGGTGAACACTTGGTAATTACAACAAGCATTATCATACTGTGGGCACCGAAGGTTTCAAAGAATGTTGACTATCATAGATCCAGCCTCATTTTCCAGGCAAGGCTTAGCCCTGATCATCCCAAAGGTGCTTTTTTCAAAAGGCAACTGGACTTTCTCTTTTTTTTCTTGAAGACCTTCCGCTTCTCCTCCAAGAAGCATCCTCAGTTCTGACTGAATGCTGGGCAATGGAAGGATTTGTATTCCTTTGTGATGATTTGGTGGTTAGCCCTTTGAAGGTGGATTGTTAGCTCTCTGGGGATCGTTGTCATCCAGATCCAAGATGGTTCCACAGCCATTTGCACTCTGAATCAGATGATCCTGAAGGTCACATGAATCAGAGTGCAACTGGGTGTGGAACCTTCTTAGAACTGGATGACTTGGGTGACCAAGAAGCTCCATAGATAGTTGACCAAGAAGCCTGATAGTTGACTCAAGGGCCTTCAAGGGTCAAGAGCCCCATCATCTAAACTTTAAGTGCAAGTGGAACTGTGAACATTCCTGGAAGTTGTATGGCCATGCTGTTAATCCTTAGAGAGTATATTGTATAACATACATAGCATAACATAGCATACACATATAAACGTGGTGAAACCAGGCTTAATAGAAGTGACTGTGAGAGGGATCTTGGAGTCATAGTGGACAACCAGCTAAATATGAGTCAGCAGTGTGCAGCGGCAGCCAAAAAAACCAATGCAATCTTAAATTGCATTAATAGAGGGATACAATCAAGATCCAGTGAGGTACTAATACCACTCTATAAAGCCCTAGTAAGACCACACCTAGAGTACTGCATCCAGGTTTGGTCACTACACTATAAAAAAGATGTTGAGACACTAGAAAAAATGCAGAGAAGAGCAACAAAGATGATTAGGAGACTGGAATCTAAAACATATGAAGAACCGTTACAGGAACTGGGCATGGCTAGTCTAGTGAAGAGAAGGACCAGGGGAGACATGATAGCAGCCTTCCAATATTTGAGGGGCCACCACAGAGGGGGGGGGGTCAAGCTATTTTCCAAACCACCTGAAGGCAGGACAGAAGCAATGAGTAGAAATTGAACAAGGAGAGATTCAACCTAGAAATAAGGAGGAATTTTCTGACAGTGAGAACAATCAACCCATGGAACAGAAGTTGTCTTCAGAAGTTGTGGGTGCTCCATCATTGGAAGCTTTAAAGAAGAGACTGGACTGCCATCTGTCAAAAATGGTGTAGGGGCTCCTGCTTGGGCGGGGGTTGGACTAGATGACCTACAAGGTTCCTTCCAACTGTGTTGTGTTGTCAAGGAGCCCCTTGTCATAATGCCAATGCAATCTATGTCCCGATTCATATGGATTAGTGAATACAGACATCAGTCTAGAGAACAACTGTGACCCACCTTTAGCTGCACAACTCGGGACTTGAGTTGTCACCAAACTTTTTTTTATCACCGTCTCTGATCTCCATCAAGAGATGAGATGACTGCAACCCAAACAGCTTGATTTGAGGAGGGGGAGTGGTGGCAGCTCATAAATCTCTCTAATCCTCTCTCTCGGCTGATTTTACAAGCAATTGGAAATGTTTGCCAGGGTGTAACAGCATCTCCTCCATCCTTGCACAGTGGGGGTGGGGAAAGTACCACTTTAGGGTACTCCTCCTATCCCGACTGGAACAGCAGAGACCACAGATGGAGCCTTGTTTTACTTCTCACGTCCCGTGGTCTGGTCTTTGTTATGTTTGTTTGAGACTGCCTTTAAATCAGGACCAGACAGACTCATGCAGAAAATGTTTTTTCTTCTTCTTCTTCTTCCCCTTCGTCTTTTGGTTTGAATTAGATTAAAAAGGAGCAGCAAAAAAAGGAGGAGGGGGGGGGCTTCTGAAGAATTCATGACAAACCTCATTTCTACCCTGTTTCCCTGAAAATAAGACCTCTCCGGATAATAACCCAATTGGGCTTTTTAGCACATGCGCTAAAATAAGCCCTCTTCCCAAAATAAGCTGCCCCTGATAATATTGCAACAGAGCAGCAGGCATGAAGTGACCATGCTCGCTGCCTCCTGCACCTCAAAAATAATAAGACCTCCCCAAAAATAAGTCCAAGCACTTATTTTGGGGGTCAAAAGAAAATAAGGCCCTGTCTTATTTTCGGGGAAAAGTGGCATCACTGTGCAAAATTGTAGCTAGATGGTGCCTTAGCAAAGAAAACTCATATATGTGGTACCTACTCAGAAAGATTGCGTTGGGGCAAGAATGAAAGATGGAACTTTAATATCAACAGATGTGAAGAGCTAAATAAGGGAAATATGAATAACAAAGGTGAAAGATAGAAAATAGAAAAGCAACGTCTTTGAATATTATGGTTATATGGAAAAAAAGTTAAAACACAGATAGAAATAAGAGATGAATGTGTGTCTGTGTGTGTGTGTGTGTGTGTGTGTGTGTGTGTGTGTGTACAGAATAGGATGGGATAGGATGGGATCAGTGGTGGGTTGCAGGTGGTATGCCTCGGTACGGGCGTACCAATGCCTGCACCAAGCACCAGGTACCGTTCCGGTACAGTGCTCCAGAGGACTCATCCATCTGCCCATGCTCCTTACCTGTCTTTAAGCACTTTGGCGCTTCTGCGCACACGCACGGCACATACAGCACCTGCGTGATACTCTGCCGAGCAGCTGGAGCATCACGGAGGCATCACTGGATGCAAGATGCATGTGCGCGCTGTGTGCATTCATGTGGAGGACGCCGGGGGGTGGAGGATCTAGAACCCACCACTGGATGGGATGGAAAGGAATGGAACGTTACAGAACAGAACAGAATAGAATAAAATAAAATAGAATTCTTTATTGGCCAAGTGTGATTGGACACACAAGGAATTTGTCTGGTGCATATGCTCTCTCCCTATATATAATATAACAAGATATATGTGATAACAAGAGGGAGATTTAGAAATTGAAGTAGTATTAGGTATGTTTAAACAATATGGAACAATGAAAATGAAATGTAATAACTATGAGTAATAATAGTATGTCTATTTGCATTAAGATGTATAATACTCAGGTATCACACCATTCACGCATTGATATGTATAAATAATATAAAATAAAAAACTTGACCCCCAAAAAACTTGACCATGCAATCCTGATATTGCAAGGGTAAGCTAATGAGACATCCAGAAAAGATGCTTTCAAAAAAGATTTTGGGGCAGCTGCTGTTAAAAATGCCAAGATAGATAACTAAATTATCATTCACACCACAACTACATTAGTGAATGACAGGGGAGTCTGATTTAAAAATAATTAATTAAAGCCTTATTAAAAATAAAATTAAAATAAAACAATAAAAATAACTTGCTTACTTACCTTTGATAAGCTGAGCACAGCGAGCGAGGCTGGGGGGCGACTTGCGAGGTGCGTAGCTGGCCCGCATGGCAAAGCAAAGGCAACATATATAGGGCTGGGATGGGCGGGGCGAGCATTGGGCAGGCGTGTTGAGTGAGGGGAGCGAGTGTCAAGCGGGCGAGCGGGACAAGTGAGCATTGAGCGGGCAGGCAGGGCAAGCAAACAGCGACCGGGTGGGCGGGGTGAGCAAGCGGTCACTACCGGTTCGGCAACCCAGGCCAAATTTCCACCACCGGTTCACATGAACCGGTGCGAACCAGCTGAATACCACCTCTGTTGTTGAAGATACCGTAGAATTTTAGTACTATTAGACTTGCAAGAGTTTGTTAATGAAGCCTTGCAATAATGTAGAATTAATTCAGCTAATCATATTTCCAGTCAGATATACCTAAGAAAGCTGACACTGGATGTAGGTCCACCCAAAAGGCATAACAATTGTCCAATCAAAAGTTACCAGATGTATCACAAGAGACAATCACCCATCTCCAGATAGCTCACCATCATGGATGGTTCTGAGACACACATTTACCATATTTTTCAGACTATAAGACGCCCTTTTTTTCCTCAAAAAAGAGACTGAAAATCTGGGTGCGTCTTATACACTGAATACAGCATTTTTTGCCTTCTGAAGCCCTGCCCCTTCACCAAAATGGCAGTGCATACCCTTATGGAGGCTTTCAGAGAGCTCCTGGGGGTTGGGGAGGAAAGAAATGAGCAAAAAACGGGCCATTTTTTGCCCCCCCCCAGCCGCACTCTATAAGCCTCCATAAGCTATGCATGCAATTTTTTTGACAAACAAACGGGCCAGTTTTCGCAAAAAATGGCCCGTTTCCCCCCCCCCCAGGAGCACTCTGCAAGCCCCCCCCCCAAGGCTATACATGCCTTTTTTGGGGGGGAACGGTCCCGTTTTCATGAAAAACAGGCCATTTTGGGGAAACTTTTTTTTTCCTTTTGGAAAGCTCTTTAACTGATTGATGAGAATTACATTGATCAAGTGCTGTGCCAGCAGAAACACCTACCTATCTACTGTATTTCTCTCTATCTCTATTTCTCTCTCTCTATCCCTCTACCTACCTACCTACCTACCTACCTACCTACCTACCCACACTATCTCTCTCTCCCTACCTACTGTATTTCTCTATCTATTTCTATTTCTCTCTCTCTATCCCTTTATCTACCTACCTACCTACCTACCTACCTACCTACCTACCTACCTACACACACTCTCTCTCTCCCTACCTACTGTATTTCACTATCTCTCTATCTCTCTCTATTTCTCTCTCTCTCTCTCTATCCCTTTATCTACTACCTACCTACTCTCTCTCTCCCTACCTATCTACTGTATTTCTCTCTATATATATTTCTCTCTCTCTATCCCACTACCTACCTACACTCTCTCTCTATCTCTCTCTATTTCTCTCTCTCTTTCTATCGCTTTATCTACCTACCTACCTAACTACTGTCTTTCTCCCTCCCTCCCTACTGTATTTCTCTTTCTTTCTCTCCCTCTCTATCCCTCTATCTACTTACCTACTTTTTTTAAAATTTGCCTCTTCAAAACCTTGGTGCGTCTTATACTCCGGTGCAACTTATACTCCGAAAAATACGGTATATTGAAGGTTCCATGAACACAATTGGCTCTTCAGAGGAATTCAACTTCTTTGAAAACAGATTGATTCAGACTCATCCTAGCTGGGAAGAACATGCCTAGCAATCTTGCCTGTGTCTTGTTTAAACTAAGTCTCTGTTTTTAGTCCTTCAACCAGTCACGTGGATCAGGGATGAACACCACGGCGTCTTCATTTGGCTTCACACAGGAGAAAGAGACGGTGTGATATGAATTTGAGATAAAAAAATAGGTAGGATAGCAGATTGTGCTGCTATACCTTTGTGATAAGGCATGGTTAGTTTTATAATTGCTATTGAATAATGGTCTGGGTGAAAATTGTACAGGTTCATACAACCCCGTAAGCCATAAATCAAAGTCGATAAACCATCTGGTTTCACATAACACATTTAAAAAGGAAGCAAGCATATTTTGCAAAAATGATTCCAAGAATCTTGTCTCATCACTATACTGGGGGAAAGACATTTTAAATACAGTTTCCAGTTGTTGTTGTTTTGTCAGGTAGGTAGATAAGATAGGATTGCAAACTGAGGATACCATGGAATCCTGAAGATGTCGTGCAATATCACCTTTTATTAACACGCTAGCTGATAACCTGGCATTGCCTGGTTATTTATTTATAGAGGGGAAATGTCCAGACCATCATAATTTCTAATGTTGGATTTTCCCCCTTACCAGAGGAAGCCCCCTTGTGGAGTACTGTGAAGCCATTACCATGGCAACTCCACTGTGCTTCACAGTAGAAGCCATTTTAAGGCACAACAGGCTGCATCTTAACAGAACACACATACCAAGGGGTTTTAGGGGTTTCTACCCCCACAGCATTTGTTTCCAGCCATCTGTGTTCCAGGTTTAGTTGAAATTGCTTGAGGAGTTCCAGAGTTATGCTGGAACATACACATACACAGCCATTTACATACATATATAGATATAGATATCCAGAGTTGAGTTGAACCCTGAAGAACATCCACACAGATAAAAAGACTTCAGATTACTATCCATCCATCCAGCCTTCCTTTCTTCCATCCATCCATCTATTTCTCCATCATCATCTATGAATGATCACATGGTCACTCATGTATTCATTAGGTAGGAAAGAAGAGACAAGAATACCCACCCAGTCTGGTGGCTAGAGGATAAAGCATACAAAAAACAGTTACAGAAACTGGGTACATCTAGTTTAATGAAAAGAAGGACTATGGGGGACATGATAGCAGTCTTCCAATATCTCTGGGACTGCCACAAAGATGATGGGATCAACCTATTCTCCAAAGCATCAGAAGCAGGATAAGAAGCCCTGGATGGAAACTAACTAACCAAGAGGAGCAGCCTAGAACTAAGGAGAAATTTCCTGTCAGAGAACACAATTAACCTATAGAATGGTTTTCCTTCAGATGTTGTGGGTGCTCCATCAATGGAGGTTTTTAAGACGAGACTGGACTACCATTTTTCTGAAATGGTCTAAGGTCTCCTGCTCGAGCAGAGGGTTGGACTAGAAGACCTCTGAGGTGCCTGCCAACTCTATTATTGTATGTTCTATGTTATACCCCATGAGGTCAAAATAGTCAACACACACATAAAAAACAAGCAAAGCTTCTATCACATTGCCACAGCTGCCTTCTTTCATTTTTGTCCCTTAAAAACAGAAGGGGTCATCAAATGGAAATAGACAGGAGAACCATTAGGCAGGCAAAGTTTAATAATTAATCGGTTAGAACAGGGGTGTCAAACTCAAGGCCCGGGGGCTGAATCCAGCCTGCAAGGTGCTTAGATCTGGCTCCTGGGGCCACTCTGGAAACAGCAAAGGACCAGAGCTCTGTTTTCACTGGTAGAGGCTTGCAGGAGGCCATGGCAGCCGAAAATGGAGCTCGGGAGCCCGTTTTCGCTGGCAGAGCACTTGGGCCACCAAAGGCACTCCTGACAGGAGTGACGTTGGGCAGGCCTTCCCCCTGCCTCCCCCCCCGGCCGAGGTCAAATACAACCCTGGTGCAGCCCTCAATGAAATCCAGCTTGACAGCCCTGGGTTAGAACAACCATGAACTAAGATATGGCTGTAAAAGAAGAGCTTGACGTCCCTTTGATAAAACATGGAGCAGCTGCACATGTTGTGAGTGGTGCCACAGTTCTGACAGCAAGAAAGGAGGGATCTCTTGTGAAGAACATCTTCAGTCTGGAAATAGCCTCAGGTAACTAAAAGAAGCAGAATAAATGATGATAAATAAGTCAAACAGTGCAGAGTTTTGTCTGGAACTACCCGTGGTGTGAAGTCACAAAATCTAGGGCTTCGTTTGACAGAACTTGAGTTACCACAGTGCTTAACTTTTATTTCCTTTTAATGTCAGTTCACAGCAGAAAATGCTTGCTTGAAAATTAACCACATCTGGGGGGGGGGGGTTCCTAAGGTGACCAGATTTTAACATTGGTAAAGTGGGACATCACTGACCGGGGGGGGGGGGGGGGCTCTTGATTAAAAATTTGGTCTATATCCTTGCACCCCTAACCCTTTAGGGAAAAAAACCCAGGGGTCTTCAAACCTGACAGCTTTAAGACTTCAACTCCCAGAATTCCTCCTCCAGTCATGTTGGCTCAGGAACTCTGGCATTGAAGTGTGCAAGTCTTAAAGCTGTCAAGTTACAAGATCCTTGCACCCCTAACCCCAATGGTCTTCAAACCTGACAGCTTTAAGACTTGTGGACTTCAACTCCCAGAATTCCTCCTCCAGTTATGTTGCGGCGACATCATCTGCGTGGATCTGCTTCATCTTCGGTTTTTTTCACCAGGGGCAGGGCTGCTGCTGAAGATACCGACGAGCCCCCACCACCACCAGAATAACTGCTGCCGCCTCCTCCTCCTCCAACAGCACATTTGCTGCCCAGCGCTACGGCTGAGGTGAAGCTGCCAAAGCTCCCGCTGGTGCCTCCGCCCATGGCAGCAGCGGCGGTGCCACCCCCTCCACTCGGAGCACCTGAGCTGGGCCCCGCATTACCCCTGCCGCCTCCTCCTCCTCCAACAGCACATTTGCTGCCCGGCGCTGCGGCTGAGGTGAAGCTGCCAAAGCTCCCGCTGGTGCCTCCGCCCATGGCAGCAGCGGCGGTGCCACCCCCTCCACTCGGAGCACCTGAGCTGGGCCCCGCATTACCCCTGCCTCCTCCTCCTCCTCCACCGTGCTTTTGAGAAGCCATGAGGTGTTTTTTCCTGCTCCCGCCCCCTATGCCGCCTTCCTACTGGCTCCCGCAGCCTCATGACTCCTCAAAAGCACGGCAAGGAGGAGGGGGCAGGGGTAACGCAGGGCCCAGCTCAAGTGATCCGAGCGGAGGGGAAAGCTCCGCTGCCACGTCCAGGGGCACCAGCGGGAGCTTTGGCGGCTTCACCTCCGCCGCAGCGCCGGGCAGCAAATGTGGTGGTGCTGTTGGAGGAGGAGGAGGAGGCGGCAGCAGCAGTTATTCTAGTGGCAGCAGGGGCTTTGGGGATTCACTTCAGCCGCAGCACTAGGCGCAAGCGGCTAGGACTGGCTGCCCACAATGGACCTCCCCAGGCTTGCTTTGCTGAACATGGGGCAACTGACAATAGTTTGAGCGGGTGCGGCCGGCGCAAACTACCATCAGTCGCCTCACGTCACTTCCGGTTTCCGGTTGGTCCACTGTTTGCTTCTCTGGTGGGCTCCTTTTAGGAGCACAGGGGGTCTTGGATGGACCACCTGCCATAGGGCGGCTTGTGGAACCCCCCGGATAGGCGGCAGCCATGGGGGGGTCTCCAGTTTTGCCTTATGAGCTGAGGAGCATAGAGGGTGCATAACAGCACCTTTGCTGAATGGATTCCAGAAGGAAAGAGTTAACTACATGCAGCGGCTGAAGTGCTGGAGGTGAGAAATTCGCTCCAATCTCCTTAATTGCTTTTAACTGACGAGTAGCGGCTTTTTTACGTTGTGGATTCAATCTGTTTGAAGTAGGAAGATTGAAGGGGGGTTGTTTTTTCTTCATCTACCCCTCTCAGGCAAAGCTGCAATTGGACTGTCTCTCAATCTCGGAATGGAGATAGAGAGCAAAAAAAACTGAATTAGCCACTTGAACTAACTATGTGAAAAGATTTATATCATAACTGCAAGAGCTGATTGCTGAGTTATTTTGAAAGTTTTATGGAAGTTTTTAATGTTCTGCTCTTGATCCCGAGGAGGAGCCAAGATGGCCTTCTTCCTTCTTCTTCTTCTTCGCACTTATAAATGAAGTCTGCCTTTTGAAACTACCTTTGAAGAAAGTCTGGCTTTATATTATCCCCCCTGAAGGACTCTTGGAGCCTCTCCTATTATGTGGTCTTTCTGGATTTGGACTATTTGATTTCCTTTTTTTTTTTTTTGAGTGACTTCTTGGCTTGGAACTGTGACAGAGGGTTAATTTTCACTTTTGGATTTGCCTGTCTTCTCGGACTTGCTCGGCTGTGCGCTTCACAGACGCCATTTCTTTTGCAAGAGATCTTTACTCTTTCTGAACTTAGACAATGGGGCCCAGAAAACCACCTACAGGCAAAGCAGCCTTGGCACCAACCTCTACTGCATCCAGTCCAACGATTCAACAGACAAAAATTTCATCATTTTTACAAGAAAAGACGGGAGAGAGTTCAAAGGATTTATCTGTTTATTATTATTTATCTCAAATGTTTCAAGCTATTATGCAGGGACAAAATGAGTTGAAAAAGGAGGTAGCAGATTTTAGAGATGAGCTTAAAAGTGTGCAGCAACGAAAATAAACAGAGAATTGGTGTGCTAGAGGAGGGCGCGGCTGGGCTGGGGGAGGAGGTTAAGGCAGTCCAGAAGGGGAATATAGAATTGGAACCTACCAGAGACAGAAAATGAAGATCTTAAGGATATTATGAGTACAATTTTAGCAGAATATATTAAAAGAGATAAAGAACAGTTGTGGTGGGATATGGATCTGGTTTATAGGATTAATTCAACATATGCCAGAACACATAATGTTCCAAGGGAAGTACATGTTAAATTTCTTAGGAAGACCACGAGGGATGAGATTCTAGGGGCTCAGAGGGGGGGACCACTAAAATATAAAGATAAAGAAATTGCCATTCTTAAGCAAATTCCAAAAAAAATAAGAGATAAGAGGAGGAAGTATTCCTCCTTATCAAAGAAATTATATAATAAGGGAATTTGGTTTAGATGGTTATTGCCAGACGGAATGCTGATCTTCTGGGAGGGAAACAGAATTAGAATTAATGCAGTCGTGGAGGCAGAGGCCTTCATTAAAAAACATAGTGCCCTCCTAGAGGACGGAAATATAAGAAGTAGTGAAAAAGGCGACAAAACACAAGACATGAAGGAGGGAGGGGCTGCGGCTCCACCTGGGGACAGGGGGGAGGGAACAATAATGGAAAGACTCAGGTCACAAAAATAAATATATCTGGAATATCATTTTAATTGTTGATATATTAGAAAGTGGCAAAAGAGTTGATTGAACACATGGTTGATACAATGTATAATAAGATGCTGTTTCTGCTTCTCTTTTATCTTTTGGTTTTTTTTCTGTAAAAAGTTGTGAGAATTGGAGAGATTCCTACCTGTAGCATGATGGAGCTGCCAAAAAAATTTTTTTTTGTATATCCACCTACCCTTTTCTCCAATTTTTTTAAAAAAACCAATAAAATTCTTTCAGAAGAAAACAAGTCCGGGGAGGTCCTTTGCGGGCGGCCAGTTCTAGCCGCCTGCAAAGGACCTCCCCAGCTTCCGGAGCCTGTGACAGTAGAAATCACTGGGCAGCAGTTGCAAACTGCTGCACGGTGTTTTCTTGCCACGTGTGCGGCCACGCACCTTACCAAAAATTGGAACTTTTTAAAAACGCCACGGGATGCATGACAAATTATTAAAAAGCGTGACATCTGGTCACCTTAGGTTTTCCCCCCTGAGTTTAGAATGATGGCTTAATGTTATTCTTTCTTTGTATTCTGTCTGAGTATATGTAGGGGTGGACTTCAAAAATTTTAGCAAGGGGTTCTCTGCCCGGTTGCTGGGTGGGCGTGGCCATAGTGGGTGTGGCCTAGTTGGCTTCCTACACCATGGTGGGAGTGGCCTTTTTGCCCTCTCTGGGCTCTAGAGGCTTCCTACAAGCCTCCGGGAGGGTGAAAACGGGAGGGTGAAAACTGTCTCCCCAGACTCCAGAGGCCTGTTTCAGAAATGAGCCCATTTCCGGCCTTCCCAAACTTCTAGTAGGCCTGTTTTTCGCCCTCTCTGAGCTGCCAGGTGTGACCTGCACCAAAACGGGCCACATGGGGATTCCTGGGAGAGGTGGGGTGGGGTGGGCCGAGCCAGCCAGGAGTGGGATGTGGGGGTTCTCCAAACTGCACAGAATCTTAGCTAGAGGTTCTCCCAAACCCCTACAAACTCCCAGCAGCCCAGCCTGTGCATGTGTCCTTCAGGCTCTTAACAGACTATTTGATTTGTTTTGTAAAAAAAAATAATACTTTTATGACAGTGATCATTTTTAAGTCCTGAAGTATGCTGAACTTTGATCTGATGTTAACTGCTGGCAGAAGCCTGTACGGCCGTTTAATGGGCTTTCTTAAGTAATTTGGACCAAATTCCTTTTGTTTTTAAGGTAAATTTCCTTTTTTGCTGGAGTGGCAGTAGTAGATTTTCTATTTTTCATTTCATTTTTTTCCCCAGAACAAGGATCTCATTTTGAAACATTGCCCCAGCTTTCTCTTGTCCATCTGGATTTCCCACAGATTTCTTATCCAAAGAGAAACCCTGTTCTTCATTTATTAAAAAATATACCATGAAAAAAGTACAATACAACGAGGTAACAATCCTTCTTTACAGGCAAAAGAAAAAAGAAAAAAGATCAGTGACACCATTGCTTTCAGAATTAGCTCCATGTGAGCTGCCCAGAAAAGGGTTTGTTCGTTTCTAATCTCCTAACCTTGTCAAGCTACAAGAAAGAGTCAGTCAGGGTATTAGGAAACCGTTTGTGGTGTCAGAAACCAGAAAACATGACTTCAGCCAGGATGGAAACACTGATTTCCTTGTTCCTCAGGAACTTCATCATTCCCTCATCACAAATCTAATCTTCCCGAACCTGATTTGAGGCTCAGATTCTGTAGACTGTGAGGTAATCGCCTCACAACCACCATCTCACGATATCCATGTCCACAAGCCTGGAGAATACAACCCAGATTTTGTCTGCGTTGTGTCTTTGTGGCAGGTCTGATACCAATTTGGGCCTCAGATCTGTCCACTTTACAAATTCTTTCAATGACTCAAGCCTTTCTGAAGAATACGATCAAAGATGGAAACTACAACAGTGGCATCAAAACACTGCTGATTTTTTAATGTGTGTGCTCTGACCCAGCCTTCGCACAAACAAGAAACAGACAATGAAACAGAATGAAACTGGGCAATGAACCAGTGGAACTGCTTGCCACTACACCATTTTTGACAGGTGACAGTTCAGCCTCTTCTTGAAAGCTTCCAGTGATGAAGCTCCCACAACTTCTGAAGGCAAGTTGTTCTCTTTATTCCCAGGTTGAATCTCTCCTTGTTCAGTTCCCATACATTGTTCCTTGTCTAGCTTTCAAGTGTTTTGGAAAATAGGTTGGCCCCTTCCTCTCCATGGCAGCCCCTCAAATATTGGAAGATTGTTATCATGTCTCCCCAGGTCCTTCTCTTCACTAGACTAGCCATGCCCAGTTCTTGCAACCATTCATCGTATGTTTTAGCGTCCAGTCCTTTCATCATCCTTGTTGCTCCTCTCTGCACTCTTTCTAGAATCTCCACATCTTTTTTTATAGTGTGGTGACCAAAACTGGATGCAGTTGCAGAATCATTGGATGGAGAGTGATGGCTGGAAGATGTCATGTCCAAGAGTAAATGCCCGTGATGTTTGCCACCGTATGGATACTAGGAAAGATGTCCTGGCTAAATATATGGATAAAATGAAAAGGGAATGATCAAAATGAAACTTTGTGTTGATGTGGGATTAGCATCGTAGTGGTGCTTGGGCATACAAAGAAGGTGGAACTTGCATCACAACCCAAACAGTGTTGCTTTTTTCACTTTTACAAAATTTCTGGATCCCACAAATGCTTCTTGTCCGAGCCCTTTGACCCCTGAATTGATATTTGAAGAGAAAGCAGGGTGGCCAGCAATGATATAAGAGGATAATATCTACATCAGAACAATGGTGTAGATCAGGGATGTCAAACTCAAGGTCTGGGGGCCATATCCGGCTGCCAGATGTTGAGATCTGACCCATGGGGCAGCCCTGGAAATAGCAAAGGACCAGCTCCCTCTGCCAGTGAAAATGTGGCCCTCCTAAGCTTTTTGCTGGCAGAGGGTTGCAGGAGGCCGTCCCAGCCGAAAACGGAACTCAAGCACGAGTGATGTCAGGCTGGCCATGCCCACCCCAGTCCACAAGGTCAAACGCAACCCTGATGCGGCCCTCAATGAAATCAAGTTTGACACCCCTGGTGTAGATCTACTTGTTTTTTTTCTCTTTGCAATAGACATAGCAAGAGAGAAAGCCATCAATTTAAAAACTGGTTGAAATTGCAGAGGTTGTTGATGTCGCACAAGGAGACTGTCTCGGTTCGAGAATGGGGTGAGGGGGAAAGCCACAATTTCACACAGCCAACCCTGATTCAAATAGTGGATATTTTTGATTTTGAAAGATTGCTTCAGGCCTTGTTAGCCTTGTGGGAGCCATTTGCAGCGTTCCTACTGCAAAGAAGCAAAAACATTTTTTTTTAAAGGGAATATTATGCTTTGTGAAGTGCACTGCGTACCACTCAGCTTCTGCAGACTGGATGTGTGCTTCTTTCCAGCGATGTATAGTAACCAAAAACTTGATTATGGGGATGTTCGTCCATCATGTTCGAAGAGGACCTTGACATCTAACAGGTTGTCAGCTGTGCATGATGTGTCCACAGGTGGCTGGTAAGACCTATACGGGCATGAAATGTTCTGCCACATGTCAGGCAGACATGGGTGAGCACCATTGTTGCAGCATTTGCAGCTCTGGGGTGTTCAGGGAAGGGTAGCACCTCTGGTGTAGGTGCACGTCATGTCCTTTTAGGGCAGCTCGTCCACCTTTGGTCACCACCTGTCACTCAGCTCTCACCTGTGGCTCCCAGTGTTCTGACCTAGGCTTCCTGAGAAAGCATAAATCACAGTCTGTCCCAAAAACCCTCTTTTATTTATATGGCTGGAAATTATGGTCATTCCCAGTCAGCAAGGCTTCACAAGCACTCCGTGAAGATTCTGACAGATGTCTGCTAAAGTTGCCACAGTCTTTCAGTGGAATGTTGATAAACACCCACTTTATCTCCCTTGGAATGCTGCCAGAGATCTAGTTGCCAAATGCAGAGCAAGGCCAAACCTAGCACAAAATCAAACTAGAACATTTCAAAGTTTGAACCGACCAGATGAACTAATTGCTTCCTGCAAAAGCTCACGTCCAGTTCACTCCTCTTTTATGTCTTATGGGAAGGGCCAATCATCTCCGAGCCTTACTCCCAAGTCGACCCTGTTTTCTTAATTGTTCTTGCCTTCTGGCAGCTCTGTGCATGCGCAGACTGGGAACAGGCTCCCACTGTTCTTCTGTCTCGCTGATGTCACATTCCGGAGGCTCCAAAGAAAGCAAATGATTACTGGATGGCCTTGGCCCCCTCTATGCCTCTGACACAGAATATGGAATAGGAATAGGAATAGGAATAGGAATAGGAATAGGAATAGGAATAGGAATAGGAATAGGAATAGAAATGAATAGAATAGAATATGGAATGGAATGGAATGGAATGGAATGGAATGGAATGGAATGGAATAGAATAGAATAGAATAGAATAGAATAGAATAGAATAGAATAGAATAGAATAGAATAGAATAGGAATAGAATAGGAATAGGAATAGGAATAGGAATAGGAATAGGAATAGGAATAGGAATAGGAATAGAATAGAATAGAATATGCAATGGAATAAGAATGGAATGGAATGGAATGGAATAGAAATGAATAGAATAGAATAGAATAGAATAGAATAGAATATGGAATAGAATAGAATAGAATAGAATAGGAATAGAATAGAATAGAATAGAATAGAATAGAATAGAATAGAATATACAATGGAACAAGAATGGAATGGAATAGAATAGAATAGAGCTAGAAGCGACCTTCGAGGTCTTCTAGTCCAACTCCCTGCTCAGGTAGGAGAACCTAAACCATTCCAGATAAGTGACCCAACTGCGTTGTGAAAAAATGGCCAAAGAGAAGAACAAAATTGCATGTAGTAAAACCGTCTGGCTGAGATTTCCCCCCCCCCCCATACGGTGCCCCCCTTTTTTAGACAACGTCTATTAGACAGCGAAGAAGAAGATGAAAAAATCAGCAATTTTTTTAAAAAGCATGTGAAGGCTAAGCTTAAAAAAACCCCTACTTCCTGATTTGTTTCTTTGCGATGTACTTTTTCCCTCTCCATGGTGGAGAAATGAAATCCTTCCCTCACCGTCTGTCTGAAGTGGTACAATCCATTTAAAAATAAAAGCTGCATCATGTGATCAGTGGCATGGATGCTCACATTCTACACGCTGCCTGTCCCTTATGCATGATTTATAACTGCTTTCTCTGGCAGGCAGCTGCAGAAATAGACAAGGAGCTGAATCCAATGTGATCTTAAGCTAAAGGATGGGACTATTGTAACCCAAGGAAGATGGTTGTAGCTTATTTACATATCTATATTTGCATTTCCGCTGCACACCAGAGGGAGCCCCTGTGGTTGACAATGGGAACCAAACAGCAGGAGCACAGATTGTAAACTTCATTGAAAAATAAAATCAAAACACACAGCCAAATGTCGCCCCAGGTGCCAAGTCTTAATTATGACCCCCATGTTCAAAAGTGCTTTCCAGGCAAAATGGTTTCAACAAACTTCCTACAAAGGGCAAAGCGGAGTGGCCTCTAACTTGAGAAGATGAGGGGATGATTAAAAGAACATGGCGACCATAAGGAAAGAATGCCTCAACCCAGCAGTGGGATTCACTTACCTTCCCTAGGTAAAGGTAAAGGTTAAGGTTCCCCTCGCACATATGTGCTAGTCGTTCCCGACTCCAAAGAGCCTGCGCTGTACGAAGATGTTTCTGTTAGGGATGTAACCCTAGGCTTGGCTTGGCAATGTATATAAGCTATGATTACTTTACTGTTACTTTAAATGCTTAAGAGATGTAATTGGTTTGTTACCTCAAGCAGCCATAAGAGGGAGCCAGAATGGCTGTTAGCTCTCTGTTTGTTAGATGCTGATTGTGGATACTGTATCATGAGTTACTGAGTCTTGCTACTGTTAGCTACTTTGTGTGCTAGACTGACTATTTGATAACTGAATTACTGAACCGTGTATGACTTGGACTGTTAACCGGACTCTGAATACCTCTATATTTCTACATAGTAAACTACTATATTTTTATACTATTCAGTGTCTCTGTATGCTGGTTTGTGCGTGTTATTCCATATCACTCTCATTACGCTTCTCTGCATACTCGCTCTCCTAACGAGGAGCTTAATTACTTAACACTGGTTATGGACCCAGAGTGTACCAGACGTAGCTGAAGAGAGAGTTGGTGTTGATACGCAATACCGTATACAGATAGCTGTTTAGTTTATAAGTGTTTACTATTATGGAGAAGATGGCACACGCACCATCAGCAAATCTATCACTGATAACCTGGTTGGATGGAACAAACTATGTTTCCTGGTTAATGAAATGCAGCTTACTCCTGCGTACTGAGGGATTGTGGGATGCTGTGCAGAATCCACCGGACATGACTTCTTGGGATCCAGATGACGAGGATGATGCCAAGAAGATAGCAGAGTTTCCAAGATGCAACGAACGAGCATTGTGTATAATTGGTCTAAAATTGTCTGACTAACAATTAGTTCATATTCGTGGGGAGAATTCTGCAGCAAGATGTTGGGAGAATTTGAAGAAGATATATGTACGTGACACTGTAGGTGCACATATACATCTTACCCGCAAACTGTTTAGGGCACGTCTTCTGAAGGGTGGAGATATGTTAGCTCATTTAAACTTTATGAAAGGAGTTTTCCAAGAGCTACATGAAAAAGAACTTATTTTCTCTGAGTTACATCAAATTTACAACATTCTGTCATCACTGGGTGAGAGTTATGATGATTTTGTATCGTCCCTCGAGGTCCTAACCCGAAATGAACTAAAATTGACTGACATAACTGCACGCCTGTTGGAAGAGTCCAGAAGAAGGTTGGAAAGAGAGCAACTGAGAGAGAAACCACCACAACATGAAAAGTCACCTTCAACTGCCTATACTGTTAGAAAATGTATTTTGTCTCTCCAAAAACAGGTTTCATTCAATTGAACGTGTTGAGTGAACACTGCCATCAGTGGAGGGATTCTAAAATGTTAACAACCAGTTCTCTGCCCAGTTACTGGGTGGGCATGGCCATGGTGGGTGTGGCCTACTCAGCCTCCTATACCATGGTAGGGGGAGGGGCATTTTTAACCCTCCCCAGGCTCTGGAGGCTTTTTGCAAACCTCCGGGTGGGTGAAAACAGCCTCCCCGGGCTCTGGAGGCCCTCTGGAAGCCTGGAAATGGTCCCATTTCCAGATTTCCAGTACTTCCAGTAGGCTCATTTTTTGCCTTCCAGAGGCTTCCTCAAGCCTCCAGGAGGGTGAAAACAGGCTCCCCTGGGCTCTGGAGGCCCTCCGGAAGTCAGAAACAAACCCATTTTTGGACTTCCAGAAGGCCCAATTTTTGCCCTCCCAGGCCCTCCATGCGGTGCCTGAACTTACCTGGCTTCCAAAACGGGCCATGTGGAGACTCCTGGGAGGTGTGTGGAGAGGTGGGCGGGGCCAGCAGTTCTTTCCAACTACCGGTGTGCCAGTGTGAACCAGCTGAATCCCACCACTGACTGCCATACTGGAAAGAAAGAGAAGCGACTGCCTTTGGATATGCAGTCCAGGTATGGCTAGGGCAAAAAAGAGCAGAGAAAAAGAGTACCTATTACTGTAGAAATGTCATTGTTCCTTGTGGGCAGCAATAAATGGGTACATTAGGGGGAAAGACCGTCATTTGATTTCAAATGAAATGCCCGGAGTTCCATAGATGTGGATTCATCTTCTGCTACAACCTTAGACAACTCATTATTTGAGAAGGATTGTGCAGGCTTGTTCTTCAAATATTTAGCATTGTGCTCACATTGTGTTTCCTCAGGAAGGTCTTTTATCAACCTGAACATCATAAGGTTCCCTCCGGAAAAGAAGCTACCATCTGCTGGAATATCATTATTATCCTATAACAGACAAAATGACAGTGTGTCGTGAAACATCTTTCCCCTTCTCCTTGACTTCTCCCCACCAGGTGCAGCTCTGCATTTTCAGGGTCAGGGAAGGCAAACTAAGCCATGGAAGATGATGTCAACAAGGCAAGTCTGTGTTACAGCAATAGCACTTAGACAGTGGTGGGATTCAAATAATTTAACATCCGGCTCTCTGCCTTAATGACCAGCTGGGTAGGTGGGGCTCAGGGGGGGTGTCATGTGACCATATGGGCATGGCCAATTCAACATCACTCACATCGATGGGTGCTTTGCCTTAGTGGTTACAATGTAATAAGGGTTAACCGGAGAGGCAGTTTCTGGAAGCAGGGCAACAAAGATTAGGCTAGAAACAATACCAGAATGTTTCCTTCCTGCCTTCCTTACAGGATTAGCTTTGTAAAGTGGAAAAAAAACAAAATGAGATTTCTTCCAACAGCTGGTTCTCCGAACTGCTTAGAAAGTTAACAACCAGTTCTCCCCGATAGGTGCGAACTGGCTAAATCTCACCACTGGACTTAGACTTATATACCACTTCATAGTGTTTTTACAGCCCTCTCTAAGCAGTTAACAGAGTCAGCATATTGCCCCCAACAATCTGGGCTCCTCATTTTATCCACCTCAGAAGGATGGAAGGCTGAGTCAACATTGAGCCTAGTGAGATTCGATCTGCCAAACTGCTGGCAGTCGGTGATCAGCAGACATAGCCTGCAGTACTGCACTCTAACCACTGCACTACCTTGGCTCATTGCAGTTATGCTCTTAAGGCCCCTCCAAGTACATGAGCTGATGTTGGAAAAGGATCTCAGAACAAGCATCCCAAGTGCCAACATCTAAGCAAGGAAAGGCCTGGTTACTAGCTGGATGGGAGGTTATCAGGAATAGCAACAGCGCTTAGACTTATACACCACCCAATAAATGCTTTACAGGCCTCTCAAAGTGGTTTACAAAGTCAAATTATTGCCCTCAGCAATCTGGGTCCTTATTTTATTGACCTCAGAAGGATGGAGGGCTGAGTCAACCTTGAGCCGGTCAAGGGTCGAACTTCAGGCTGTGGGCAGAGTTAGCCTGCAATACCATATTCTAACCACAGTGCCATCAAGGCTCTGCCCAGAACCATAAACTACATTGAGTTTACAATATAGTTTACAGTTCTGGGAAATCCCAGTACTGTAAACTCTATTGAGAAATTGAAAAGATATCCCAGAAGGAGGCCAGAGCAAGGCCAGGTATATAAACAGAGAGCAAATCCCTTTTCCCTTCTAACACTGATGATGTTACCTAGTTGGGTTATGAAATGTCTGCCAGGAAACAACCAAGCTCAGAGAGCAGCAAGAACCCCACAAACACCTCTGTAATGCTTGCCAAACAAATTAGACTAAAATTAGAAAAAGAGAGACAGTTTTCTGACCTAGGCTTCCTGAGACAGTAAAAAGCAGATGCTTAGTCCCAAAAACCCTCTTTTCATTTCAAAGGCTGTGAATTATGTTCATTCATAGCCCGTAGTGAGTCCCAAATAGTTGTAAAGAGTCCTACAGTAGACTGCCAAAGTCTTTCAGGATAAGGCTGATAAGCACCCACCTTTATCTTCCTTAAAACACTGCCAAAGTCTTAATTGGCACTTAACTCAGCAAGGCCACATGGAGCAAAGAGTGAAAACGGAGCTTCAGAAGGTAAACTCACCAGCACAAACCAAGTTGCTTCCTGCAAAGGCTCACATGTCTTTACTCCTCCTTTATGTCCTATGGGAGGGGCCAATCACCTCCAAGCCTTACTCCCAAGTCGTCCCTTCTGTCTTAACTGTTCTTGCCTTCTGGCAGCCCTGCACATGCGCACACTGGGAACAGGCTCCCCCTGTTCCTCTGCCTTGCTGATTTCTGATTCTGGAGGCTCAGAGGCAACACATAACTCCCACATGGCCCTGGCCCCTCTCTGACTCCGACGCAGAGCTCTCATCTGAGCCTTCCCTAGACTCCTGGACTGGTCCATGTTCCTCCCCAACCTCCTTGCTGTCCGACTCTGCTGCCAGCTCTGCAGGCCACCAGTGGAGCACAACAGGCAGTGAGAAGAAGATAAATTGACAAGCAAAAATAAGACAAAGGGGTGGCTGAGACCAGGACTTTCAGGTTCCTGCAAAGCTCTTATAATTGGTTTTGGCAAATGTCTAAAATCTAAAAACTGCCTTATCCACCTGTTTATAGATGATGATTGTGGTATTCATGTTGTACTCTGTACTGAACACATTAATGGGCATCTGGAAGAATGTAATGCAGTTAATATAAGACTTACTTATAAACCAGTGGTAATCCTAAACTACACTACGGACTTGGTCACAGGCTGGGATGGGGGCTTACAGAATAACAGAAACCAAGGTTGCCATATCAGGGTTGCAGAAGTCTGGATCACGACTAGATGGCACCAAATATATTTGTTGCCCTCTAATGGTTTAATTTGTAGTCAGAGTAATGTACCCTAAGCAGTACATATTTTTCAGAAGCAAAGGACCCAATCCAGGCAAGTTAATTCACTTTTTTAAAATCTCACTGGTTTCAGTGAAAATGAAAATGAGCACATTCTTGCCTCATGTATTCGAATACATGTAACTTCCTTTGGCATGATTGTGCCCAAATTAAATTCAAAGACGCAGTGAATGGAAATCCTATTCTACCATATACGAAGGATTTTAAATCTAATTGTTGGGAGCAGGTTATAAACAAAGTTCTGGTTTATATCATAGCAGTCTGGCTTGGCAAACGAGGATAATTAATGGTCTCATTTTTCAGTTAACAAAGAATTAGAGTGTTGCATTTATTAATGAAATATGTGGTCATAAATAGTTACAGATTGCAAATGATTGTGTTTCAAGCCCCTTTGTATCCATTCTGGCTGAGCGTTCGATGAGATAAGCACATGTTTTGAAGGTGGGGGAAAAATAGAGAACTTTAAGAAACACAGAAGTCACACAGTGCTGCCCCCCCCCCCCAAAAAAAAAGCAAGAAAGAATTAAGCATGCAAGGGAGGATTACCCAAACTGGCTTGCAACCAGAGAACCACTAGATGACAACAAAGAGACACAGAAATATTTTTGCTCTTTTCCGCCAACTACAGGATACCTTAATTTTTGCAGCCTAGTTGGTAGCTTACAGAAGAAGGTAAATGAAGCAGGTGAGTGATCTAACTATGGTTGCTTCAGTTCAGGTTATCTAAAGCAGCGGCCACCAACCTTTCGGACCCAGGGACGTGTGGTCAGGGAAGGCAAGGGAGGCAGAGCCTCACCTCTTTTCATGAAATAATAGTATATAATATTATATACTATATATATATATATAATATTATAATATTATATACATCCGTCCGGCCCCGCCCGGGAGCTGCAGAGGCAGAAATGTTGTCGGCGCTCCCGGATGACGAAGGCACGAAAGCGACTGGGGAACGACGAGAACCTTCCTGCCTCTGCTGGATTTCGCGTGCTCCTCGTGACTGCAATATGCGGCAGTCTGAGGCAGCCTGAGCCTCCAGCACACGTGGTCCCATTCCCCGCCTTCCTGATGACGTCACCAGCCTCACCAGCCACAAACCTCACCGCACGTCACTGTTCGGACCTCAGGGACCACTAGATTCATAATTTTAAATCCCATGGACCATTAATATGAATTTAAAAAAACATAAATACATTTGTAAAATAATGGGCCTAGAGAAAAGGGTGGGTGTGACCAGCACAGGAGGCAGCCCCTCCCTTCCTCGGTTACCTCACAGATGCTTGACCCCTTAACTGCACCCTGTGGATCAGCTGAGCCAGCAAGGCCTGGAGTTCTGTCTCTCCAGGTGCCTGGAGATGTTTCTGGTGCACTTTTGGTAGCCCCAGCCCTGCCCACAATGCCAGGCCACGTCACAGCTGAGGACGATTGTGGGAAGCGTGTGCTTATGGTAGAAGTAAGAATTCCCAGCCCTCGCTGGCTCAGCTGATCCACGGGATGCAGTTAAGGGGCCAAGCAGTCATGAGGTGTTTGTGCTCACCACCTCCTGAACCTCAAAAAACATAAGACCTCCCCAAAAATAAGTTCAAGTGCTTATTTTCAAGCCTAAAAGAAAATAAGTCCTGGGGAAACATGGTAATAAAACATAAAAAATTAAAATAATGTGTAGATTTTTCTGCGGACCACCAAAATTTTCTCACAGACCACCAATGGTCTACCGACCACCAGTTGGTGACCACTGATCTAAAGGATAAAGGGGCCTACACATTCTTTGTTAGGTGACCAGGTAAATGGTTATTACTCTCGCTTTCTCTCATTCTCTGTAGAATAAAGTTCTCACAGTTCATAAGCTACATTTTGCATAATTCAAATTGTGTTCAGGTTCTTCCTTGACAAAAACATTGAATTCTAAGAGGCCTTGTAGATCATCTAACCCACTTGCAGATCTTTTTCAGGGCAATCAACCACCCTAGAGATGATGGTCCAGATTCTCTTTGTGAGAGATAACTTGTCCACTCTCAAAAAGCTTCATCTGATATTCCATCAACAACTGTTCTCTTGCAGTTACAGTCAGAATTGCACACGTTATTCTTTTATGACACTGCGTTGTGGCCCACCAGCTCTGCTGGCAGCAGACTCGGACGATGAGGAGGTTGGGGAGAAACTTGGACCAGTGCTGGAGTTTGGGGAAGGCTCTGATGGATGCTCAGCGTCACAGGCAGAGCTAGAGTCAGGGCCGTCTGACATTTCTCAGCCACTGGAGAGGCAGCTGCCTTTGGGGGCTGATATGACTGAGGAGGAAGAACAGCTGGGGCCTGTTCCAGATGCACGTACATGTAGAGCAGTTAGGAGAGGTGAACAATGGAGGACAAAGAGTCAACTCGGGAAGCAAAGCACACATGGATGCTGAAAGGCCCCTCCCTGGCTGGGGAATAAATAGAAGGAACGGAGAGTAGTGGTCATAGGAGACAACAGTTCTGAAGATTTGGTTCATTGTATTTTGTGCCTCAGAGACTGCTTGACAGAATTTAATGTGCAACTTTGCGGCTAGGAGCTCAGGCCTGGTAATTATCATGAGGAACTCATAAGGTCTGTTACTGCAGTTAACTCTTTAAAGGACTATTGCCTGGACTTTTCGGTGTGTGAACGCCATTAATTCCCAGGAGATAAATAAAGAGGGTTTTTTTGAGACAAGGAGTCTGTTTGTTGTTTCTGCTAAGGATGGGTCAAAACACATTGGCTTACAGGTTTGAAGACTGTTAGCAGGTCCCCAACATCGAGTTTCTTTTTCCAATTCTTTTATCTGATTGTCTTCTGCTGACCATTTATGAGCTCCATCTAATCCCTACACAGAAGCCCCCACAATTTTTCCCTTTAACTCAGAGGGGATGATAATCTCCTTTAGCATTGGAATTTTGCTTGAGGAAAGTAAGAGGCAGTTGATGTTAAAGAAACAAAAAGTAATTATTGTCAGCATTGAATTGAGGATCACTTCTTGTTACTCTTTGTCCCTACAGTTCGATTTGACCATTTTTAATCCTGGTTTGAAGAAGGGGGAGAAGAGAGCTTGAATGAGTACAACAATGCATGTGAGTGAGAGAATTATAAAAAAAAAAATTCTTCTAAGCAGACCATCTTGGGAGACTCTCTAAAGCCATTGTTGTTGAAATTAAGATAAAGTTCTCCCAGTGTACATGTTGATTAAAAGGATAGTTGGTATAAATAAATATTCAGCATCAGTTCTGGACAGCAATAATCCAAAGAACCACAAGGGGGCACAAAATCTTTAAATTTCATGTCTATTTTTGCTGCTCTCTAGTGGTGATTCAGATATTTACCATCTGAAACCAGTAGCATTAAACATAAATACCGTATTTTTCGGAGTATAAGACGCACCAAGGTTTTGAAGAGGTAAATTAAAAATAAAAGTTTTTGCACTCTGCAAACTCCACAAAACAGCCTGTTTTTCACAAAAACAGACCCATTTTTTAAAGGGCATGAATAGCCTTTAGGAGGCTTATAGAGTGCTCCTGGTGGCTGGGGAGGGGAAATTGAGCAAAAAATGGCCCGTTGTATGCACGGCCATTTTGGTGAATGGGATGGAATTTTGGGAGGCAAAAAATGCCATATTCAATGTATAAGATGCACCCAGATTTTCAGCCTCTTTTTTGAGGGAAAAAGGTGCGTCTTATACTCCGAAAAATACGATCTATTTGGTTTCCTAGAATGCAATCTAACTACTGCCTTGAATTGAGTGGGAATTTTGCCATGGGGACAGGGTTTCCTCATACATTTGCAGGGATCATTTGGTTGCCATGGAAATCAAAATTGTCAACAATTTGGTATTGGTTCTAAAAACTGGCACCAAAATTAAAAAATGAAAAATTAAGAGGTATCCAAAGAAGTTTCGTGTTTATGTTTGGACCTGTAAGACAAAAGTGAGGCCAGAAGAAATATGGTCATCCTTATCTTGCATTACATATTAGGTAAAGGTAAAGTTTCCTGTCGCACATATGTGCTAATTGTTCCCGACTCTAGGGTTAGGGTTAGCCAACGCTGTCCGAAGACATCTCCGTGGTCATGACTTAACACGAAGGTGCACGGAAAGTTGTTACCTTCCCACCAAAGGTGGTTCCTATTTTTCTACTTGCATTTTTACATGCTTTCAAACTGCTAGGTTGGCAGAAGCTGGGACAAGTAACAGGAGCTCACTCCATTATGAAGTGCTAGGGATTCAAACCGCCGAACTGGTGACTTTTCTGATCGACAAGCTCAGCATCTTAGCCACTGAGCCACCACGTCCCTTGCATTACATGTTACAGCAACCTATATCTTCTCAGACTGCGCTGAGATTCTGCAGTGCGTGACAACAGGATGGTCTTCATAAGAAGATGGGAAGGGCGACAGTTTTTCTTGCAAATTATCATCTTGATGATCCATGGTCAGAAATTTTCAGAGTTTGGTGTTTTGTTTTGTTTTAGGCTCAGTGGTTAAGATGCTGAGTCTTAGAACATTAAAGGTCTACAGTTTGGCTGTTTGAGACCTAAATACTGTGAGATGGCGTGAGCTCCTGTTCTTGCCTCAGTTGCTGCCAACCTAACATTTCAAAAGCATACAAATGCAAGTAGATGAATAGATACCACATGTAAGCATATGGGACAGTAACAGCATTCTATGTTTTGCCATATGGCTCTGTGCTGTAATGTGACGTCATGATGGCCACATGACTGCAGAAACATTTCCAGACAATGCTGGCTCTCTTTGGTTTAAGGAACAGAGATAAGCACTGCCCCCTAAAGTCAGTCACAACTAGCAGAGTAAACACCCACAGGAAAACCTTTACCTTTTTAAATGCCATATAATTTTGTTGCAGGATACAATTTGGTTTTGTCACCAGGACCAGAGGTTTCGTCTTCCGAGCTTTCAGACTCTTTCTGGTGCCCCATCTTCAGGGAACCTGTCACTCTCCACAATGTGTCATTTGGGCGCTTCGGTGTGTGCTATTTATAGTGCCTGTTGTATGTAACTTTTTAGATGTTGTCTGGGTGTGTGTTGATGGCTGGCTTTTAAGTCATGTTTGCCTGTGCTGCCCAGCACTCGCCTTCTAGGTACTTGATAGGCTGGTGGTAAATCAGCCCTCCTGTTGACTGATGAAGGGCTTGTTTCCCAGACTTCAATTGCTTCCCTGGCTGTTTTTGTGCCTGCTCGTCCAACAATGTTAGTCTTTGCAAAATTGAATGCGTGTCCTTATTCATTGCAGTGTGAAGCTACTAATGCTCACTTGTGTTCTTGCGATCTCATAGCTTCCTCAGTGGTTGCCACAAAGAAGAGGGAGTCAAGCTGTTCATCTGCCTGAGCAGGAGGTTGAACTAGAAGACCTTCAAGGTCCCTTCCAACTCTGTTATTGTCTTCTCTTCTCTTCTACTCTACTCTACTCTGTTCTGGGTTCTCTTCTCTTCTACTTTTCTATTCTCTTCTACTCTACTCTACTGTACTCTTGAGTACATGACAGTTGTTGTTCCAAAAGTGCTTTTTTCAAGAGAGAACTGGACTTTCTGGTTTTTCTTTGAAGACGTTTTGCTTCTCATCCCAGGAGAGCTGAAGAAGCTTCTTGGATGAGAAGCAAAACACCTTCAAAGGAAAGACCAGAAAATCCAGTTGCCTCTTGAAAAAGCACCTTTAGGACAACCATGACCTGAATGGCTGAGAATCTTCATAGACGGAACAATTGGTTCCTTCTTAGCCTTGGAGTTTTGTTGTGTTCAGAACAAGTCCCTGCTTTCTTCTACACGATCTCTTGGCTTTCTGTTGGACTAAGCCCAGGCATCCAAGTTCACTGGGTGAGAGGCCAGCGTTTTTTCAATCTAATCTTCCTTCGGCCACTGTTATAAGAAAAGACTGAAAGATAGAATGCTAAGTATACCACCTTAAAATCCTGGAGGACTTACAGAAAGTACATCAAATTCTAACAATAAATAAACACACAAATAACATCAAACAATAAATAAACACAGGGGAAATGGGAATAAAAATGAATTGGGCAAAGCAAAACAAACTGAATTTGAAAATAAACCAGGGAAATGGCTAGCATATAAATTAAGAAAAGAAGAGGAAAGAAAATAATATCAAAACTTCAAGAGGGAGACACTGTTACTGTTAGATCGGGTGAATGAAGGCACACTCAGGCTTCAGAGTAACAAACAGCTCTTTATTTGCACAAGTCAACTATGTACAATCCAGTGAAGGTTCAGTCTGACAGCAGCCTTTTTATAGGGAGCTGTCAGACCCTTTGACCAATCAGATTGAATCTCTGTTCCCGCCGGAACAGAGGACCTTGGTGTAAACCATTACCAATGTTTCTGGTATCTAACACCCCTTCCCTCTTAGATGGGCTCAACCGACTTGTGACGTAGTCACGCAGGTAGACGGGCTTTCTGGTAGTTCACCCAGACCTGTGCAGTTCAGTTGGTGGGTGTTCTTCAGTCAGGTCGGATGGACCTGTTGTCTCTGTGGCTTCGCCTGGTGGAAGCTCCTGGAACTTCTCACAGGCCGCGGCTGGAGTTTCTGGAGCTGGTTCTCTCGGAACTCGCTGCAGGCCTGCAACAATTTCGGATAAGTGGCCCGGTACCTTCGGGATTGAGTTATCTGTGGAAGGAGTGAATTTGTGCTCCTTTTGTGTAGGGCTTTGGCTAACTCGTGCAGGAGTTACCTCTGGTTGCCTAAGACTGGAGTTGGAGATGTGGCCCTGGAGTTGGTCAATGTGCCATCTCCAATTTCGACAGTCCTCGAGCTCTAATAGGTAAGAGTGAGGCCCGGTGATGCCTATTACTGTGGCAGGAATCCAAAGAGTTCCCCCAGCATAGTTGTGGGTGCAAACTTGATCCCCTATGCTAAAGTTTCTTATTTTGCTGGTCGAATCTGGGCGCGACAGGGCAGAGTAGTTTGGGTGTAGCTGATCTAAGTGGGACCTTAGCCAGCGACCCATTAGAGGCTCGGAAGGGCTTCTACCAGTGGCAGCATTTGGCGTGATGTGCTGAATGAGGAGGAATTTATCAACCCATATTTGCCAATCTCCCGGGCCCATCCTGGATAGGGCTTTTTTTGCAGATCTCACCATTCTCTCCGCCTGACCATTGGAAGTCAGATGGAATAGAGCGACCAGGGCATGTATAATTCCCTGTGCTGATAGCTGGTCTCGAATTGCATGGCCCTAAATTGGGGCCTGTTGTCAGAGACCAAGGCCCATGTTAGTCGTTGGCTTCAAGGAAGCAATCGAACCTCATCATGTAAGATTCCCAGTGTTCAGTGGCTGGGTTGTACAGAGTCGGGGGTGGGGCGTGCGTTGTCATCTTGTGTTCCTGAGCGCGTTTGAATTTGCCGTTCAAAGATGGCTGCTCGATGCCACACCATGCTCTGGGCTGGATTGACTTGCTGGATTGTTGTGCTCTTTTGTCTGCTTAGTTGCCTTCCAATCCCACCTTCGTCGCCAGTGTTAGATCGGGTGAATGAAGGCACACTCAGGCCTTCAGAGTAACAAACAGCTCTTTATTTACACAAGTCAACTATGTACAATCCAGCGAAGGTTCAGTCTGACAGCAGCCCTTTTATAGGGAGTTGTGAAACCTTTCGACCAATCAGATTGAATCTCTGTTCCCGCCGGAACAGAGGACCTTGATGTAAACCATTACCAATGTTTCTGATATCTAACAGTTATTAACTGATAATATGGCAATACCAAAAGTATTTCAGCACTATTATTTCAATTTATGTAAAAGACATGGTATTAGTTTGGAGAAATGTTTTTAAAAAACAAAATCTACTAAGGATTACAGGGAAACAAAGGGAGACTATGAATAGACATGTATAACATTAAAATAGGTTTTTGAAGCTATAAAAAAGGAGAAGAATGTGTTGGATTATTTCATTGTTGTTATAAATGTTTTGAGGATGAACTTTTACAAACCATGCAAAATATGATGAATTTTATCTTGCAGGGAGGAAAGATACCTGAGACTTGAAAAGTTGCAAATATAAAACCTTAATATCAAAGAGGGACAGAATTCGGCTTCAACAAGAAATTATACTCCTGAGTTAAAATAAATGGTTTATTTCAAGAAGAGAAGCAACCTAGTACTAAGGAGAAATTTCCTGACAGTTAGAACAATCAATCAGTGGAACAATTGGCCTCCAGAAGTTGTGAATGCTCCAACACTGGAAGTTTTTAAGTTGTTGGATAACCATTTGTCTGAAGTGGTGTAGGGTTTCCTGCCTAAGGGTTGGACTAGAAGACCTCTAAGGTCCCTTCCAACTCTGTTTTTTCTGTTTTCTGTTTCCAACAATCCTAGAAAATAATTTTACAAGAGTTTGTTCATGAACGTCAGTGTGGGTTTTCACAATGTTGGAACTCTTCTGGGTGTTCTAGAACAGTATTTCTCAACCTTAGCCATTTTAAGTGGCATGGACTCCCAGAATTCCCCAGTCAGTTAATTCCTGGGAATCCACATTGTAAAGTTGGCAAGTTTGAGAAAGATCATTCTAGAATGCTTTGAACTGTGTAATATAAAACAAGTTGCATTGTTTTGTTTTGTTTTTAGATGCAGAGAAAGTTTTTGACCAATTGGACTTTTCTAAATGATGCTTGGGAAAATGGGAACTGGAGACCTTTTTGCATAAAACAGAAAAAAATTGCAATTATGGTGTAAGGGTTTGATGATTAGAAAAAATAGATTATTTTTTTAAAATGTAAGTAATGCTGTAAGCATAGTGCAAGAGATTAATTTACATTTATATTTATAAATGCTGGGAAAGAAAATTCTTTCCTCTTTACGGACTTTTGACTTCATCTTTTTTAAAAATCTCTTTCCTTTTTCTCAATTCTTTTTTCTAAGCAATAATTCTTAGCACTCTCCTTAACATTTTTAATGAAGCTACATCAAAATTACAAAATTACAATAAATAAACACATGCAACATCATTAAACAATGTGTTGCACTATTTTAGGATGCCTTAAATGTTCTTAATCTGTAAACAACTCATAGCTTTATCTGTGGAAAACAATGAATATTTGCCCAGTCTAGGTCAGCGATGGCGAACCTTTTTTTGGCTCGCATGCCATAAGTGGGGAGAGCGCACGGGGGTTCCTGTTTGCTCGGAGGGTCGTTTTAAGCACTCCGAAGGCTTCAGGGACCATCAAGAGGCTTCCCTGAAGCCTTCGGAGCGCTCAAAACGACCCTCCGAGTAAATAGGAAGTCCGTTCCCGAATTTCCGATTTGCCCATAGGGCCGTTTTTTCACCCTCCGGAGGCTTCAGGGAAGCTCATGAAGCCTCCGGAGGGCCTCCGGGCGGGGGGGGGAGGCTCTTTTCGCCCTCCCCAGGCTCCTATAAAGCCTCTGGAGCCTGGGGAGGGCGAAAAATGGCTTTTAAAAGGGGTGAACTCAGCTGGCCAGCACGCACATGCGCGCTGGCCAGCTGACAGGGGAGCGCCTTGCGTGTCCTGACAAATGGCTCTGCGTGCCACCTGTGGCACGCGTGCCATAGGTTCGCCATCACTGGTCGAGTTAGTCAATATTTCTGCATGTGTTTTGACTTTTAGCAAATACTAAGATCATGGCACTGGTGGGCTGCTGCCGGTTTGGACTGGTTCGGGTGAACCTGTATTTGTGACCTGCAGCTGGTCTTGCCCACCTGCCTGGGTGTAATCCCGTCCTATATCACTTTATTTTTGACATCACAAACATGTGTGGAAGGAAGGTGCTCACAAGCTAATTGCCATGTTGTTTGATGCCACATGCATGCGCAGATGGCACACACAAGCAAATTGCTGTATGTTTTGACGCCACACACATGTACAGCATCACATTTCCGGTGCCGGGTGAAGCGGTTGCTACAGTATGTGATGCCCACCTCTGGGTCATGGTGAAATTAAAGGAAACATTTATCTCTTTTGCAGCCTAAACATATCCTTTTATAATTGCCCTGATTTCAGTGTAATTTATTCTCAGCATTAAAACTGCCTTGCTATTTCTAAAGAAGCCCCTGTGTGATCAGCTTAATTCCAAACCATGCCTCAGGAGCTGTTGGTGGCCTAGTGGTTAGAATGGAGTACTGCAGGCTACTTCTGCTGACTGCCAGCTACCTGCAGTTTGGCAGTTCGATCCTGAATGGCTCAAGGTTGAGTCAGCCTTCCATCCTTCCGAGGTCAGTAAATGAGGACCCACATTGTTGGGGGCAAATATGCTGACTTTGTAAACTGAGAGGGCCGTTAAGCACTGGGAAGCGATATATAAATCTAAGTGCTATTGCTATTGCAGAGTAAATTATACTACATTTAGTTACTCTTCAATTGTTTCTATTCAACAGGACAAGCCCCTTTTCGGTTATTTGTTCCTAATAAATTGCACTTCCTCATTTGTCCCATTCATCTATTTTGTGAAGAATTTGGGAATATTTTATTCATATAGCTGTCTGATAGCTAGATAGTTAGAGAACGAGCTGAAATAGATGACTAGATGGCTAGCTAGATAACTAGATGAGAAATGATAGTTGATATATGATGATCATAGATAGATAGATAGATAGATAGATAGATAGATAGATAGATAGATAGATAGATAGATGATACTATAGATAGATAGATAGATAGATAGAGATAGATAGATAGATAGATAGATAGATGATGGATGGATAGATAGGATTAATAATGGATGGATAGATAGATAGAGAGGGAGAGAGAGAGATGATGGATAGATGGAGATAGATGATAGATAGATAGATAGATAGATAGATAGATAGATAGATAGATAGATAGATAGATGGATGGATGGATGGATGGATGGATAGATAGATAGATAGATAGATAGATAGATAGATAGATGATACAATAGATGATAGATAGATAGATAGATAGATAGATAGATAGATAGATAGATAGATGATGGATGGATAGATAGGATTAATAATGGATGGATAGATAGATAGAGAGGGAGAGAGAGATGATGGATAGATGGAGATAGATAGATGATAGATAGATAGATGATAGATAGATAGATAGAGATAGATAGATAGATGATAGATAGATAGATAGATAGATAGATAGATATATAGATAGATAGATAGATAGATAGATGAGTGATGATAAATAGATGGATCAGGCATATTCATAGTTGATTAATAATATCTAAATAAACAATAAATATAATGTTTTTTAAAAAAACAGTGTTGAACCTGTTTGCATTGCAGCTACAAGAATAACTAGCTCCATCATCATGCTAAACATTACAAAAAGCCTTCTAGGGTGTTGCACTGTTTCTTTTCAAAAGCATCTGTTTCAACTATTTTACTCCTATATCGGTTTACCTTGGGCTTCTAAAGAATAATCTCTATGCTTTTGCCCAAGCATTCTCAAACTTTTCTTCCCCATGGAGCCCCATTAAATACTTTTTGTAGCCACAGACCATGACCACAGATCCTCAAGACTTCACTCAAGTTTTAAATCATACATTATTTCACACCTTCATGGAGCCCCTGTGACAACATCACCCCCTCCCCCCCCGAGCTCCGTGGACCACAGGTTGAGAACCAGTGGTCTGGTCTATTTATTGATGTTGTGTTTCAACCAAAGATGTTATTGTATACTGTCCAGATCTCCAAATTTCATTCAGTCATCTTGTTAGGAGAAGGAGAAGGAGGTGTCAAGTAAGGAATTTGCCTGGACCCACTACGTAAAAACAGGAGGGGCAAGGTCTGAACCCTCTCCAAAAGCCTTTGAGATTTATCTGGTCTTTGCCAGGTAAAAGCTGACAGTCTAAAGAGATACCTGTATTATAGGCGGACAACAATAGAATAGAATAGAATAGAATAGAATAGAATAGAATAGAATAGAATAGAATAGAATAGAGTAGGGTAGGGTAGGGTAGGGTAGGGTAGGGTAGGGTAGGGTAGGGTAAGGTAGGGTAGAGTAGAATACAGAACAGAACAGAATAGAATAGAATAGAATAGAATAGAATAGAATAGAATAGAACACAAAATGGAATGGAATGGAATAAGAATGAAATAGAATATGGAATAAGAATACAATAGAATAGAATTAGAATGCAGAATGCAGAATGCAGAAATAGAATAGAGTGGAATGGAATAAGAATAGAATAGAATATGGAATAAGAATAGAATAGAATAGAATAGAATAGAATAGAATTAGAATGCAGAATGCAGAATGCAGAATAGAATGCAGAATAGAATGCAGAATGGAATGGAACGGAACAGAATGAGCTGGAAGACCTTGGAGGTCTTCTAGTCCAGCCCCCTGCTCAAGCAGGAGAATCTATACCATTTCAGATAAGTGCCTGTGTAGTCTCTTCTTAAAAACCTCCAGTAATTAGTTTGAATTCTATACATGGGGGTCTCCTTGTTCACACCTGACACATGTGGGCAGAAGAATGGGATTCCTGTCTTTCCAGGAGGAGTTATGGGGACTGAAATGGAGAAGCTGCCTTCTTTTGTTTTGTTTTTTTAGGTTTTGCTTCATTTTGTTTTTTTATCACATAGTTTCTTACTGAGGCTGGCAAAAAATGCATTCCACAATGGCAAGCAAGGCAACAGGGATTGGACAAAGATTTGATGTTTGTTTGTTTGCTTCCCCAGTGGTAAGCGCTAAGCGGAATGGAGATGCTTTGTGGACCGTACTTGAAAAAGCCATCAGGATCTGTTGTTGTTTTTTTCCCCTCTCTCCCTCTCTGTTTTTTGTATTATTCCATCCTTCTTTCTCCTCTTTAGCCTGGAGCAAGAACTTCCTTCTTTTCCCATCAGCTTTGATTGAGTCTCTTATTATGGAAAGGCGGGGGCCAGAAAAATGGGCAAAAGCTAGCATTATTTCTTCTTCTTTTCCTCTTTGTCTATCTGTCTCTGTCTCTGTCTCTGTCTCTGTCTCTCTCTCTGTCTCTCTCTGTCTCTCTCTCTCTCTCTCTCTCTCTCTCTCTCTCTCTCTCTCTCTCTCTCTCTCTCTCTCTCTCTGTGTATGTCTCTGTCTGTCTCTGTGTGTGTGTGTGTGTGTGTCTGTCTGTCTCTTTCTCTCACTGTCTCTGTCTATGTGTCTGTCTGTCTGTCTGTCTGTCTCTCTGTCTGTCTGTCTGTCTGTCTGTCTCTGTCTCTCTCTCTCTCTCTCTCTCTGTCTCTCTCTCTCTCTCTCTCTCTCTCTCTCTCTCTGCGTCTGTGTGCATGTCTGTCTCTCTGTCTCTGTCTCTCACTCTCTCTAAAAAAAACCTTTGCGGTCCCTGGCAGAAATGAAAATCATTAATTAAACGAGCAAAAAAAAACAAACAAACAAATCGTCCAAGCAGCTTCGGCTCCTGTGGCAAAAACCACACTCTGGCAGCTGAGTGTTCCTGCTTTTTTCTCACCTCTAAAGGGAATCGATACGACTTTAAACTGATTTCCCCGATGGCTACTATTCTTGTGTAGCATGCCTGTCATTGCAGCCATTCCATTAGCTCATCATTCCTACATTCCTACCTCCTCTTTTTCCTTCCTTCCTCCCCCCTCCCCAACCCCAGCCAGTCACTCCCAGCCTCTCCTGCCCGTTTTCTCTGCCACTGGTACAAACACGTTCAGATTCTTCTTTTTTTAAACACCTCCACGTTTATTCTTTGCCTTCTCTTTCTCCAAGCCATATCCTAGTGTGCTCTCGCAAGTGCCGGGTGCAAGTTAACATTGCTAGATAATAGAATTACAGAAGCTGGAAGGGACCTTAAGAGGTCTTCTAGTCCAACCCCCTGCACAAGCAGGAAACCAGAGGTGGGTTTCACATAATGTTATCACCGGTTCGCTGCACACTGGAACTGTGAGCGCATGCCTTCCGTGCATGCGCTTTGCTTGCGTGCGTGGCTTAGAAAACATGGCTAAATAGGGTGACATAGAGCTGGAGTGATGGAGCACCCATGACTTCTGAAGACAAGTCGTTCCACCTGATTGATTTTCTTCTTTAAAACCTCCTGTGATGGAGCGCTCACAATTTCTGGAAGCAAGCTGTTCCACTGGTTAATTGTTTTCACTGTTAAGAAATTTCTCCTTAATTCCAGGTTGCTTCTCTCTTTGGTCGGTTTCCAACCATTGTTTCTTGTCCTGCCCTCTGGTGCTTTGGATAATAATTTAACCCCCTCTGCTTTGTGACAGCCCTTCAAATCCTGGAATACTGCTATCATGTCCCACTCTAATTCTTCTTTTCTTCATACAGTTTTGTCTCCAGGCCTTTGATCATCCTAGCCGCTCTTCTCTGAACTTTTTCTAAGGTCTCAACATCTTTTTTGTAATGTGGTGACCAAAACGGGGATGCAATATTCCATGTGGGGTCTTACTAAGGCTTTATAAAACAGTACTAATACTTCACGTGATCTTGATTCTATGCCTCTGTTTATACAACCCAGGACTGTATTTGGGCTACTGCTACACCTGGCTGGCTCATGTTTAAGTGATTGTCCGCTAGGACTCCAAGATTCCTCTCGCAGTTACTGCTATTAAGCCTGGTTTCACCCAGTCTATACATGTGCTTTTAGTTTTTCTTGCCTAAGTGTAGGACTTTACTTTTCTCTACATTGAATTTCATTTTGTTAGATAGGGCCCAGTGTTCAAGTCTGTCAAGATCCATCTGGATCTTGAACCTATCTTCTAGGGTGTTGGCTATTCCTGTCGGCTTAGTATCATCTGCAAAAGTGGTAAGTTTCCCTTCTGTTCCCTTAGTAGAATGACCAATGAACAGATAACATGCAGCTGGTTCATTACACTGACCTTAGTCATAAAAAGTAAAGCAATGTCAAGTTTTCTTCTCTTTTTTCCACCGTAACCAAACAGATGCACCATCTTTCAGCTGGAGTTCTTCTTGGACTCTGGCGTCAGAATGGTTGAACAACACCTTTGAGATGGGGCTGTGGCCTTAAAACTTCAGGGAGGTCTACCTTTATGCCTGCCCTGGGCTTTTGCAAAAGCACACCCAGAGGTGGGTGTCAGGGTTCCAAATAGCATCCAAAATTAAATCAGAGTCCAAGGCAAAGTATTGCTCAGTTCCAATTTACTAAGAGAGCCATGTTGGCACATCTGGGAAAACCCGAATCTGAAAGCTTCCTGGTTTCCCCCACCCGGTTGAAAGTTCAAGATCTTGCCCCACACCCACAAGCCCATCACATGGTCCAATCTCCCACTGCCATGCTGGCAGTTCCACCCATCCAATTCTGGTCAGGTGCAGATGTGCAGAGATAAAGGATGACCTTGGCTTTCTAGAAGGAATTTTGTTTTGGCTACATAGCATCTGACTCCGTACAATCCCCCCTCCCATTTTCCCACAATAGAAAATGCAGAATAGAATCATAGAAAGTGTGGCAGGCCAAAGATCCAAGAGGAATATGGCTGCAGGCCTGACAGTGGGTTCCTACCAGTTTAGACTGATTTGGCCAAACTGGTAGTAACATGGCGGCCTGGTTCGCTGGAACCGGCAGCGACCCAGGCCTGCCACGTCCCCAAACTGGTTTTCCTATAGCGCTGCCATCTTGATTTTCAGTTCTGTGCATGCGCAGAACAATTTTCATTTCAGAAATGTACTTTTTCCCCTCTTCTAATGTTTTGCCATGCGCAGATCTTTTTAGGTGCAATCGCACATGCATTTGGATCCCACCACTGAGTATGAACATAGTAGATTCATATTGTAGGCAGCCATTGAATTTGGAGACATTATTCAAAGACAGTTCCAGCATGTACAGAAATGTGCCTTGACTCCAGGAAGCAGAGAAAGCATTAGGAAGAGATTAGTTCCTCCCTGACTTCCTGGTTTATAAATGGGAGGGAAAGGGGAAAAAATTGTGCACCGAACCGACAGTAATGCCAGCAGCAACCCACCCCTGAGCACACCTTAATGCTTCTTGAGCATTGGGGATTCAGACTTAATCATGAGGACCCCACTCGTGGTTGAACATTGAAAAATATTTGGAGTGGGCCTTTTCTCTGATTTGTGCCATCAGCATTGACAGGAGGGCTCCTGGTAGTTAGTTGATTCGGTTGTTGTTTACTTCTTATCTTGTTTTTCTGAGTTGGTATTGTTGGGTGTTGTTTACTGCTTGATTGTCGATCCAGTGTTAAGTCTGGTGTTAATCTCTGCTTATCTGGCTGTTGGTTGCTGGTGAAGAGGTATTTGGGTCCTTCTCTTTCCTTTCTTAGTGTTTTTGGTTGCCTCTTTTCACTACTACCTAGATGTTGTTCACCTCTACATGCCTGTTGAGATGGCTTGAGTGCTGTGTGAGAAACCAGAGAGCATTATGTTTGATCTGGAGTCCCCGGGGCTCTCCGAGTTTGGTTTGTTTGCTTGCAGATGTTTCAGAAAGCGCTGACTTTCTGTCAAAAAGTCCCACCCCAGATAAGGGAAAAAGCAAACAAATGCACAGGAGACACAGGAGTTGAGACAAGTAGGTGGCATCATCAGTGAGGATTAAGGAAGGTTATTATGTTTGGGGCTTGCTTCTGAGTGTTCATATCTCTCTCTTTATTGTTCTACAACTTTCTTGGAAGCCTCTGCTCCAAGAGCCTAATGCAGGGATGTCGAACTCAAGGCCCCTGGGCCGAATCCGGTCCATGATGTGGTTGGATCTGGCCCTCAGAGCTGTCCTGGTCTACCCAATGCAAAGAGGAAAGATCGGGCCAGTGGGGCTTCGGCCTGGTTTACCCAATGCAAAGAGCAGTTTGGGGAATAGCTGGCCACACCCACCTGTTTGGCCACATCCACCCAGTCAGCCACGCATGCCTGGCCTCCCAAGGTCAACCACAGCCCTGATACAGCCCTTAATGAAATTGAGTTTGACACCCCTGGCCTAATGCCATTATTGCTGCTTCCCTTGGGATCTACATATATAAAAATGGCTCTGTGTATGTGAGTGTGTCTGTGTGTGTGTGTGTGTACAATCCAGCATAACTCTGGAATGCCTCAAGCAATTTCAACCAAACTTGGTACACATATGACTTACTCTCTGGAAAAAAATACTGTGGGCGTAAGACACACCTAACACCTGTTAGTGTGTGTGTTCTGTTAAGATACAGCCTGTTGTGCCTTAAAATGGCTTCTACTGTACAGCACAGTGGAGTTGCCATGGTAACGGCTTCACAGTACTCCACAAGGGGGCTCCCTCTGGTAAGGTGGAAAATCCAACATTAGAAATTACGTTTGGTCTGGACATTTCCCCCCTATAAATAAATACCAGGCCCGGGCAATGCCATGTTATCGATTAGTTGTATGTAAAAGCCAGGGAGACTGCAGATTCTTGAAAAGAGAATTGGACCATGAATTATGGGATACTCTAACAACACTTTGTTAGCAATTCTTAATTGCCTGGCAATATTGATATACCTGTATAAATAAAGTTTTTTTTTAAAAAAAAACCATAGTTCAAGATTGTACAGTTAAGGTAATTTTATATTCTTTCTGTGCTCTTTGTTAACTAAGGGAGCTTACATTTCAACAAAGTTGTCCGTCATATCATTGCATTACACTGCAAGATAATGGCTTCAGTTACAAGCTACCTAAGTCTTTTGATCATAAATGAAACCCATCTCAGGTTAATGACTAGGGAGCTACTGTTATCACTCGACTTGAAATATTAATAAAAATAATTTATGTCATGTGACTGATTTTTAACTAGCAGCTTTCAAGATGTTAGCTGAGGATTAAAAAGGACACACAATCTATAAATTATTGGGCTGGAGTGCAAAGGCACCATATACTTCAGGGAGCACTTTTCTAGCTCTTTAAATTAATTTATTGTTATTCATTCAAGCTGTCTGCAATGTAAACCTTAAGCAGTAAATTTGTGCCATCGTCCAGCACGCCATTAAACTAAAGTGGGGCCTGTGCAAAAAAGCATAGAATAAAACCAGACAGTGAGACCAATTAGTCAGTGGAATGGCTTGCCTTCAGAAGTCATCACTGGAGGATTTTAAGAATAGATTGGAGATATAAAGTCTCTGGCTTGAGCAGGAGGCTGGAGTAGAAGACCACCAAGATCTCTTCCAACTCTGTTATTCTGTTATTCTCTCATTAGCCTCACATTGCAATGAACAAGGACACCCATTCAATTTTCCAGCTACTACATTTGTTAGCCAAGCAGGGAGAAAAATAGCCAGGGAAACAATTGAAGCCTGGAAATCGGGCCCTTGTCAGTCAAAAGAAGTGCTGATTTGCCACCATCTTACCTGGTACGTAGGTGCCCAAGGGTGTAGCAGCACAAGGAAATAACAACCAACCACTCAATAGTTTACTTTACTATACTTTATTGTCATTGCACATCATACAAAGAAATTAAATGCCATCTTCAGTGCACATTATAACTATGAAAATAAAAACACAAACACACGTCCTTCCAACGCTATATAATTGAAATTGAAAACCCGATATTGCATTAATATTGCACTATAACTGTAGAATTCAATATAGTTACTGCCCTGGGATAGAAGCTTTTTTTTCAGCCTGTTCGTCCTTGTTTTTATTGTCCTGTACCGTCTGCCAGATGGTAATAGTTCCAAAAAAAAATGGTGTCCAGGATGAGATGGATCTTTAAGAATGTTTTGAATTTTAATAGCCAGTCGTCAACATTCCAATTAACTGAAAGCCACACACAACCAGGCACCACTTAAATACTATGCACAGAAGAGCCCAATGCACCATAGAGGGAGAGGTTCCCTGAGAATAGGCTCCAGCATGAGCCCCAAAGCTTGGAAGATGAAATCTCGGATTCAGATTGGATTGTGTTATTCTGTTATACATTCAAATAAACTCTTTGTGAGGGCGTTCCAACCCTTAAAGTTTGCTCTTGGTTAATGATATAAAAGAAGCAGGAAGTGGGGGAATAACACAACAGTTTGGTGTTCATGGGGCGTGGTAGCAAGGGGCTAAAAATAGTTCTAGGTTGCAGGAAAATTGAACTTTGACCAATGGGTTCCTACCGGTTTGGACCAGTTCGGCTGAAACAGTAGTGGTTTGGTGGCCTGGGTCGCTGGAACTGGCAATGACCCAGGCCTGCCATGCCCCTGAACCGGTTCTCCTACACGGCCTCCATCTTGATTTTCAATTCTGCGCATGCGCAGAACAATTGTAATTGCACAAATGTGTTTTTTTTCCTTTTTAAACATTTTGTGCATGCACAGACCTATTTTTGTGCAAATGTTCATGCGTACACCAAACCAGCAGTAATGCCGGGAGCAACCCACCTCTGACTGGGACCTTATTCACCCAAATTAAAGTTAATGTAGTTTAGGGTTTGGTGTGGTTTGCAAAGCTGGTCACCAAATTGGAATGGAATGGAACAGAAGAGAACAGAATTCTTTATTGGCCAAGTGTAATCGGACAAAGGAATTTGCCTTTGGTATATATGATCTCAGTGTACATAAAAGCTATAAGTGATAACTCATGATCATAGTCATGATAAAAGCTTGCTATCAAGAACTACATATGTAGATGACTCTTCTATGTGTATATACTATGGTCAGACCATGTATAAATGTAAAAGAGAGAGACACAGAAACTGGTATTATTGCAACAGCCCTTATGAACTATGAACACAGCAGATTCATACTGTAAGCAGCCATTGAATTTGGAGACATTATTCAAAGACAGTTCCAGCATGTACAGAAATGTGCAGTTGACTCCAGGAAGCAGAGAAAGCATTAGGAAGAGATTGGTTCCTCCCTGACTTCCTGGTTTATAAATGGGAGGGAAGGGAAAATTACAGTCAGGCTTGTAAGCCTCTCCTACAGTAGCCTATGTCAATAAAGTATAGTATAGTTGTGGAATCTGTTTCCTGATTTGGTCAACCTCAATGGATTGACACATACAATGCTGAGTGGAATTGATCTCCACCCATCTCTGAATGAGCCAAAAACTACACTGGGGTGAAATGTTCGACTCTCATCAGTGATCCCTCTGTGGTTTCTATTGCCTCCCATTTACAGTCACTCCCAATCTCTTGACTTCAAGTAACAAAACCAGACAAATTTTACATACTTTGAGGTTGTCCTTGGATCAAGCTGGAAGGAGAAAAAAAACGTATAAGATTACTTTAGCAGAAGCTCAGCTAAGCAGGACTTAGGTCTGTCTCAGTCATGGGTTGGGTTAGGATGACAACATCATGGGGGACAGAACAGATACCATTCGATATGTGTTTGCATCATGACTGGGGCAAATAGGGATAGGTCTTATGTCATGCCCCTGTTCTGACCTAGGCTTCCCCAGCAGCCCGAAGCCGAGTCCTTGTCCCGATAAACCCCTTTTATTTAATATACAGTTAATTCCTCCCCAGCAAAGTCTTTCCTCTCACAGTTTTTCAAGAGAGTTCACAATTACTGACCTTTATCAGACTTGGAGAATGGCCAAGCAGATATTTTTCAGATGCCGCAATACTTGGCAAGAATGCAGGAATCAAGTAATTGTCTCCTGCAAACTCCACTCCCCTTTCACTCCTCTTTTATTCCCTATGGGAGGGGCCATTCATCGTCCACCTGTGGCCTTACTCCCAAGTCGACCCTTGTTCCTTAGCTGTTCTCTTCATCTGGCAACTCTGCACATGCACACACTGGGATCAGGCTCCAGTTGTTTGAATGCATGCATGAAGAACAATTTACATTGAACAGCGCATGTGTGAGCATTGCATGCTGGTTGCAAACCAGTAGTACAACTGGCAGCAACCCACCCTGCTCCAGTCCCCTAATCCTCTTAGGAAAGCAACCACTTCCTGATGCCATCTGTGACATGGTGGCATACTAACCTAGGCTTCCCAAGAGCATGAAGCAAACTGCTTGTCCCGACAAAAACCCCTTTTATTAATTTACTTTGAATTCTGCTCATTCACATCCAGCGAAGTCTTTCAAGGGAGGATTTACAGTCACAGACTTTATCTGGCTTGGAGAGCTGCCTGACTGATATCTGTAAAACTTGGCAAGGAGTCTTGGAGAGTCACGAACCAATTAAGCAAACAAATTGTCTCCCGCAAACTCCACTCCCCTTTCGCTCCTCTTTTATTTCCTCTGGGAGGGGCCATCCATTGTCCACCTCTGGCCTTACTTCCAAGTCGACCCCTGTTCTTTAGGTGTACCCTTTGTCTGGCAACTCTGCGCATGCACACACTGGGAATAAGTTTCAGCTGTTCACCTGCCTCACTGATGTCTCACTCTGAAGGCAGCTGATAACCGGCATACGGCTCTGCCCCCCTCTCCACGTCTGACACGAGCACTCGTCAGAGCCTTCCCCAGACTCCAGGACTGGCCCATGTTCCTCCCCAACCTCCTCACTGTCCGAATCTGCTGCCAGCTCTGCTGGCCTCTGGCAGGCCGCAACAGGTGGAAAGCTCCTGATAACTATTTTTGAGAGCTGAAAACCATGGATGAACCTATTGGTCTGGCTAAGCAGGATGCTGACCTCCATCCTGGATTGCCCAGCCTATTAATATCTTTGATTCCATTGTAATAGTCAGAAATTGGCAGGACCCTGGATCATCAATGATGAACTGGCTCGTGTTAATATTGGCATCGCTGTGAAACTTCCCCAACATCTTGAGGTCGATTACTGAAACACACTCTTTCCGATTTGGTGCCAGGAAATGTTAATGACTGCAGTGCCGTTTTCTTTTTTCTCTGGTGGAGGAGCAATTAATTTATACTGTTTGGGAAAACACTTCCAACATAATTTTTATTAAAGATCAATAGAAGTCAATTGATATGCTGTAAACCCAATGAAACCCAGAAAGCTCCTTTTATATATACCAACAAAGTATAGATGTAGCCACAGACTCTGTTTCATCTCTTTATAATCAAGAAAACGATTTTAAAAAATGCTGGCCTTTGCACTCACTGAAACAATTAGTTATTTTATTCAATGTTAACACAATAGAGGAAGAATGATTGGTTCTCGTCACATGACCCAGGCAATCAATGGCAGATTTTCTTTTGGAAAAGGCAGGGCATGATTCTTTAAACTGCATTTATAACAACACGTTTGATTTCTGATGAGGATCTAGGTGTTAAGAGCCAATCACCTTGAGATTATTAAAACATGGATATGGTGAATATTCATCTTTTGGGCCTTATCTCCAGTGAAAAAGGGCATTAAAATATAACACAGCAACTGTAGGGGAACAGAATAGAATAGAATAGAATAGAATAGAATAGAATAGAATAGAATAGAATAGAATAGCTTTATTGGCCAAGTGTGATTGGATACACAAGGAATTTGTCTTTGGTGCATATGCTCTCAGTGTAAATAAAAAGACAAGATACATTAATCACGAATCATAAAGTACAATACCAAACGATAGTCATAGGGTACAAATATGCAATCAAATCATACTCCAAAACAATCACTATAAACCTTAAGGATACAAGCAACAAAGTTACAGTCATACAGCCATAAGTGGGAGGAGATGGATGATAGGAACTATGAGAAGATTAATAGTAATGCAGCCTTAGTGAATAGTTTGACAGTGTTGAGGGAATTATTTGTTTAGAATGATGGTGTTCAGGAAAAAACTGTTCTTGTATCTAGTTGTTCTGATGTGCAATGTTCTATAGTCGGGATGGCGAACCTATGGCATGCGAGCCACAGGTGACACAAAGAGCCATTTGTCAGACACGCGAGGCATTGCCCTGTCAGCTGGCCAGTGCTCATGCGCACGTTGGCCAGCTGAGTTCAGCCTTTTTTAAAGCCATTTTTCATCCTCCCCAGGCTCCAGAGGCTTTATAGGAGCCTGGGGAGGGCGAAAAGAGCCTCCCCTCCCCACCCCCGAGGCCCTCTGGAGGCTTCAGGAGCTTCCCTGAAGCCTCCGGAGCGTGAAAAAATGGCCCTATGGCCAAACCGGAAGTTCAGGAATGGACTTCCGGTTTGCTCGTAGGGTCGGTTTAAGCTCTCCAGAGGTCTAAAAATAACCCTACAAGCAAACCCCTTTGTCTACTTTTTTGTGCCACTGTAAATCCCAGTGAAATCATCTGGTTTTTTTAATTTTCACTTCCTTTTCCTTCTTTTCTTCTTGTTCTTCATCTTTTCCCTCTTTTACCCCCTTCTCTCCTATTTCCTGGTCTGTGTGCTCCATCTAAGTTTCTGACTTTTTCTTACCATTTAAAATTTCACATACATATTTTAGCATCTCAAATAGTTCATCATACATCCAAGGTTCCATAATGCCAGTTTAACTAATTTAACAAATTTTTAAAATTTTTTGAGTTATATCACATTTAATTAAAGCTTAAAGTCCATGCAGTCCTTATTTCCTTTTATTTCCAGACTCTAATGTCCAATTCTAGTATTAGTCCAGTCCAATCCAAGTTGAGAACTTATTTTCTTCCACGGCCATAGAAAGTCAATACCAAACAATGTTGCAAAAACAAGCACTCCTTAAAAGTTCTTACAGTTTCAAAGTTATCTTTTCTGGTTGTCTAGGACTAGACTAGGGTTTCTCAACGTGGGCAGCTTTGAGGTGCATAGAATTTCAGAATTCCCCAGCCAGCTAAAATGGGGAAATGCTCAAAATAGAGCTTATTCTGACATAAAAATAATTAAATATGGTCGTATCATAGACTTTTTACACCTCAAACGTGTTCCTTTTGTAAAAAGAATGAGAACAGAGCTTATGAAAGGGCAGCTTTACGGCCATGTGAAGAGTTGATTTGATCTGAATCAAATCAGCCCTTGGAATCAAATGCTCAGATTGACTCTGATGTGATTTGGAGTGTCAAATTGAATCAGGTGTTTCTGAAAGCGTCAAATATTTGAGGGTGCTCCTGGCATTACAATGCTTGGAAAGGTCTTGTCACATTCCTCTCACCTATAGACAAAGCTGAGCAGGGGTTGAGGGTGTGAAGGGGTCTGTAATGTTGGTATTAGTAGCAAGTTTTCCATCACAAAGCCTGCTTTGGGGAAAGGGCTCGCTCACACTTTTCTGTTAACATTATTTTAGGCCAGGCATGTCAAACTCAAAGCCTGGGGGCCAGATCCGGCTCATGAGGTGCTTAGATCTGGCCCGCAAAGCCACCCTGGAGACAATGAAGGGCCAACCCACCGTGCCTCTGCCAGTGAAAATGGAGCTTGGGAGGGCTACGGGTAGCCCTCCCGAGCTTCGTTTTCACTGGCAGAGGGTTGGAGGAGGCTGTCACAGCTGAAAATGGAGCTCAGGCCACCACAGGTGCCCCCGACACAAGTGACACTTAGCTGGGGATGCCCACCCCGGCCCCCTGAGATCAAACACAACCCTGATGCAGCCCTCAATGAAATCGAATTTGCCACCCCTGTTGTAGTAGTTTATATTTGATGGGTTCAGGATGGGGTTTGTATAACCATCTTGGCTCTTTTCTCCAAAGCTTTTGAAACCATCAATCATTGTATTCTTCTGGACTGGCTAAGGGGGTCACGTATGGGGAAAGATAGTTCTTTGCTGGTTTTCCTCCTCCCTCACGGGCCAGTCCCAGTCCCAGTTGGTGTTGGTGTTGGTGGAAGGGGAGGTCAAGTTGCAGGCTTCTTTTTTGACATGGTCAACTGTTTAATCAATAACAAATACATGATGTTGTCAGGGTTACAAATAGCATCCAAAAGTAAATCCGAGTCCAAGGCAAAGCATTGCTCAAAGTTCCAATTTATTAAGAGAGCCATGTTGGCACATCTGGGAAAACCCGAATCTGAAAGCTTCCCTGTTTTCCCCACCAAGTTGAAAGTTCAAGATCTTGCCTCCACACCCATAAGTCCATCATATGGTCCAATCTCCCACTGCCATGCTGGCAGTTTCATCCATCCAGTTCCGGTGAGGTGCAGATGATCTTGGCTTTCGAGAAAGAATTTTGTTATGGCTACCTAGGATCTAACTCCATACAATCCCCACTCCCATTTTCCCACAATAGAAAATGCATAGTAGAATAATAGAAAGTGTGGCAGGCCAGAGATCCAAAAGAAAAGATGGCTGCAGACCTGACAGATGTATATCACAAAATTGTATTCTGCATTCTATTCTATTCTAGTCTAGTCTAGTCTAGTCTAGTCCATTCCATTCCATTCTATTCTTATTCTATTCTAATCTTATTCTATTCTGGTATTAATTTGTTATTTTCTCATTTGCTTTTAAAATTTGCATTACAGAAAAATAACCTCTTTCCCCCCACTCATTTCATCCAGCAGTAAAACCAGTGCTTTTCCAGAGAGGACCAATGGTGATTAGTAAATTTGCCAGAGAAGCTATTGTAGTTGCTCAGGATGGATTGGCGTTGCTGCTCTATGCTTTCATTTTGTTACCAACTGCCTAAAGTTATTCCATAAGGCAGCATCCCAATACGGGGGGAGAAAAATACTCTGTCCTAAATACAAAAATCACGAGGAGAATTTTTGTGGTGGAATCTCCTGTCTTCTCCAGCAAGGGGTAGATTTCACTGTTGCCTATAGTCAACATTTCCTTCTGGAGTTGGTTGAATTCTCACGAAGGTAATTAAAGGGGACGTGAGCAATGGAGCCCTGTCAGCTCTCAGAGCTTCTTGTCAATGAACGCCATAAGGTCTATCAGCCTTTTTAACAACAAAACAACAGGCAGCCAAGCAGACAGATCCAGCGTCCACCGAAAATAACTAAGACAATTAAGCAGATATGGCGGAAGCTATCCTTTTGGGGGGCACTGGCAATTTCCAATTGTGTGCAGAAATGGGAGTGCTAATCAGGTGTTTAAAAGGTCTGTAGCAGTAATGGTGTCCTATTTTCTTCACTACCAGTTTGGTAGCGGGAGCATGTGCAGAAGGTCTGCGATGACATCATGGTGGGTGGGCGGAGCCTCACGCCGCCACCACTACCGGTTTGCCTGAACTGGTGCAAACCGGCAGAATACCACTTCTGGTCTGTAGGAAGTTAGCACCCACCCATCTCTCCTAGAAGAATGAAATATTCTAGGAAATATTAAAAAAGCAGGATATTATATTTCCCTGGATGAGAAATGGAGAAACATGTTTTTGGAGGCAGGAAGCAGACTCACTCTTAAACACCCTCATCAATAGCCCACAGCAGATGTCTGCACTTAAGAGATAAAGAGATAGCTGGGTCTATTAATAAGCAAATGCCCTCAGCCAAGATCCAACAAAGATCGGAGTAGCCTTCTACCAGTGGTGGGATTCGAAAATTGTTACTATTGGTTCTGTGGGCGTGGCTTGGTGGGCATGATGTGACTTTGTGGGTGTGGCTTGGTAGGATGGCAGGGGAAGGATACTGCAAAATCCCCATTCCCTTCCCACTCCTGGAGGAAGGTTACTGCAAAATCCCCATTCCCTCACCACCCCACTAACCTGTTTTCCAACTCCATTCTCTTGTTCAGGGCAACAAAAGGAGATCAGCTGGGAGACAGCAGGAGCAGGGCCAGCCTATTTGCCGGTTTCTCTGAATTATGCAAAATTTCCGCTACTGGTTTTCCAGAACTGGTCAGAAGTAGCTGAATGCCACCTCTGCCCTCTACCCTTCTCACCACATGGCAACTGGGAAGATTACATCACCCAGCAAGATTCAAGTCCAATCTCCAGATCCCAGGACTCAAAAGACAACCTACAAAGTTACCCCTGCATGGCCCCATGGGAGTCTGACAACCAATAAGAATACAAATTCAAAAGCCTAGAGAGGGCAAAAAAAAACAAGCATTCTCAGCATCTCTTCCCTTTTTTGCCCAGGATCTCAAGCCATGTGATCCTGCTCATCAATAAGCCTTCTATCCAAGCAACTTCCATGAATCCAGTGTCTTTTTCCCCACTTGGAACTGAACCCAGATGGACATTTCTTCCAACAGGTCTTTATTCTTTCCTATTAGATTTCAATAGTTATCTTTCTTCCCCACCCCTTCACCCCATGGCAATAGGCACCCAAAGGGGTAGAAAGAAAAAGGTGACAATGAAATCTAAAAGGCTGCATGATCGCTAACAATAATAGCATAGGATGCTTCCTACATCACCAAGAAGTGAAGACAGTCTTCCAATAGTTGAGGGGCTACCACAAAGTAGAGAGGGTCAACCTATTCTCCAAAGCGCCTGAAGGCAGAACACAAAGCAATGGATGGAAACTAATTAATGAGAGAAGCAACCTAGAGCTAAGGAGGGATTTCCTGAAAGTTAGAACAAGTTATCAGTAGAACTGCTTGCCTTCAGAGACTGTGGGTGCTCCATCCCTAGAAGTTTCCAAGAAGAGATTGGTCAACCTTTTCTCTGAAAAGGTAAATAGGGTCTCCTGCTTGGATCTGGGGATTGGACTAGATGACCTTCAAGATCTCTCTCAACTCTGTTATTCTGTTTAGTTGAAGCATGAGAATGATTTCTGTTTCAAACTGTTGTAAAGTATTCTCAGAATGTTAACGGATCTTGCCAGGGCTGCTATTATTACAGGCAAATTAATTCTATTGTTAAGTACATCCATTCATTCAGATTTTGATCCCAAAATCTGACAGAGATAGAATTCTCCATCCAGAGAATTCAGCCACTGAGAACCCACAACCTCTGGAGGTAATCTATTCCACTGATGAATTGTCCTCACTGTCAGGAAAGTTCTAGGTTGCTTCTCACCTTGATTAGTTTCCACCCGTTGCTTCTTGTTCTCTCTTCAGGTCCTTTGGAGAATAGGTTGACTCAGGGGTGGCAGCCCCTGAGATATTGGATCACTGCTATCATGTCACCCCTAGTCCTAAGTTCTAGTGCTAAGTAACTAAGTAAATAAAGTTAAGTTCATTACTAAGAGCTGGTATGGTTTGCCTGAGCTTGCCTTGATTCTTGCATTACTCCAAATTATTGTGTTTTGCAGCAGGCTGCAAAACCAGTTTATTCCAGAAACTACCATAAAACCAAACCATAGTAGTGCCCTGTAGGAACTCATTCTCGAATGAGGTTGTCACTTCTCCCATGCATTCTTTCTAGGGCTAATATTCTAGGTTAGTAATGGTGAACCTTTCTGGCACTGAGTGCCCAAACCAGAATATGTGTGTATCAAAACACCAGAAACCCAAAGACCAGCTGGCTGGCATGCGCATGCCTGGTTTTTGGGTGGTTTTGGCCATTTTGCAGGCCGTTTTCAGGTCAAAAACGGCCTGAAAATGGCCCGGAAAATGGCCTCAAAGTGGCCCGGAAAATGGCCTGTTTTTTGGCTGTTTTGGGGGCCATTTTCCGGCAGTACGGTGCGCACAAAGACCAGCTGGCCAAGCACGTATGTGCATGCCGGAAACCAGAAGACCAGCTGGCAATGGCGCTCATGCCCACAACGAGGGCTCTGTGTGCCACCTCTGGCACGCGTGCCATAGGTTCACCATCACAGTTCCAGGCTGAATTGTACAATCACATTGCAGGTATCTCTACCTAGGTACTTCACGCAGTTTCAAAATCAATTATAGACATCTGGGTTCTCAAGCCATCACCTGGGCTCAGTGGCTAAAGTGATTTATATTGGGCTCTGCTCCACAGTATTTGAAACATATTACCTGCTATGCCCCCAAACCTCTGCGGAGTTTGTGAGCAGTCTGTTTCTCCCCTGGCAGGATTTTGACTTCTGGCTCCTGGGTTTTAAATGATGCAGCATTTAATTCTCTGGTTCTTAAAGGGGAAAGATGGCTTTCGGATCGTCTGCATATCAAGCAATCTATAGTTTATGCTTCACGATTTTTAGGCAAAATTGCTTCCATTTGTGTACAGTTTGCAGAGCTGGCATAATATCCTTCCTTCCTTCCCCCCTCCCTCTCTCTTTCCCTCCCTCTCTCCTCCCTCTCCCCTTCCTCCCTCCCTCTCCCCCTCTCCTCCTCCCTTTCTTCCTTTCTTCCTCCCTCCCTCCGAGAGGTGGTATTCAGCAGGTCCTGACCAGTTCTGGAAAACCGGTAGCGGAAATTTTGAGTAGTTCGGAGAACCGGTAAATAACACCTCTGACTGGCTCCGCCCCCATCTATTCTCTGCCTCCCGAGTCCCAGCTGATCAGGAGGGAATGGGGATTTTGCAGTAACCTTCCCAGGGGTGAGTTGCTGCTGCTTTTACTACCGTTTCACAACCTCCGTACCCGTTGCGCTGTTCAGTGTAAATTGTTCTTCGTGCATGTGCAGAACAATTTACAGTGAACTGCGCACGCACAGTCACTAAAAAGCAACATGGCAGCAACATCAGCAGCAGCAAGGGATCCAGTTTTGGGGCGTGGCAGACCTGGGTTGCTGCCGGTTCTGTGACCCAGGCTTGAATTCCACTACCGGTTCAAGCCAGGCCAAACTGGGCCGAACCAGGAGCAACCTACTTCTGATACTTCCCCTGGAGTGGGGAGGGAATGGAGATTTTATAGTATCCTTCCCCTGCCACACCCACCAAGCCATGCCACGTCCATCAAGCCACGGCCACGGAACCTGTAGTAAAAAAAAAATCCCACCACTGCTCCCTCCCTCCCTCCCTCCCTCCCTCCCTCCCTCCCTGCCTTCCTTCCTTCCCTACTGGCAAATGCATCCACCTCTGCTAATTCCAGTTTAGAAAGCAATAAAGAGCCTTTGAAGATCCTTGCAACTATTTATGAATGCATAATAGGCAAAAGAGAGAAACCTGGGCTGGCACTGAGGATGTTATTTCCCGATTTGTTTGTAGATGAAGGCTTCTAGTAATTTCTTTTGTTTCCCTTTAGGATGCATGAGAGTGGAGAGTTAAAGAAATGTTTGGTGTTTCAGAACTGTCTCCTAATCTTTGCATCCTGTTCCTGGTGCCAGTCTATTAGATTGTATTTCCCACTCTGTTTCTGGGAAAATTGCCAACACGTTGTCCTTTCACAGTGACCGCTAGCAATAGGAATTCCTCTTAGAGAATACAGAATACCACAATTGGAAGGGACCTTGCAGGTCTTCTAGTCCAACCTCCCAAGCAGGAGCTCCTATGCCAGTGATGGCAAACCTTTTTCTTATGACATGCCAAAATTGTGTGTGTACATGTTATCGCGTGCACAAGCATGCCCATGCCAATTAAATCCTCCCCGCCCATCTGCACATGCACGCATGACCTCCCCCCCCCCCGCAGGCTCCGGAAGCTTTCCTGAAGCCTGGGGAGGGTAAAAATGGTCTCCTCCAACCCCCAGAAGGTCGTAAATCTGCTGGCCAGGGCGCGTATGCATGCTGGAGCTGACAACTGGCGTGCCAGCAAATATGGCTCTGCGTGCCATTTGTGGCACGCGTGCCATAGGTTCGCCATCACAGTCCTATGCCATTACAGACAAATGGTCGTCCAATCTCTTCTTAATGGCCTTCAGTGATGGAGCTTCTGGAAGCAAGCAATTCCACTGATTAATTGTTTTAACCTCCAAGAAATTTCTCCTTAGTTCTAGTTGGAGCTTCCTTTAATGATCTTCTCCCACGTTATTTTTGTCCTACTCTCAGATGTTTTGGAGAATAGGTAGCCCCACCTCTTCTCTGTGACAGCTTCTCCAGTACTGGAAGACTGCTATCATGTCACCCTTAGTCCATCTCTTCGTTAGAGTAGACATACTCAGTTCATGACATCATGACACCTTTACAATAGTTGCTGCTTTTTTTCTTCTACATTTTTTATTTATTTTCAAACATACAACTACAATAAACTTAGACATAGACTACATTTAAACAATACATTGGAATTTCGTGTTCCTTCTTATAGCAGTTTCAAATCGGTACAATTCTCTTTATGCTATTTCCCCTTCTAATATATTTCACTTACTGTAAGTTTCACCGTTTAACCTCTTATTTCCTTATCTTTTATTTATTTATCTAATATATTGGCTAATTACCTCTGATAAATTTAATTTCTCTTGAGTACATATATATATGATAATCCTCCTGAACTTCTACTTTTTGACTTCATTCGATTCTTTCATTAACCTTTGTTTCTTTCCTCCAACCACCTATACCATTTTTCCCATATCCGGTAATATTCTGTCTCTTCCTTTCCCTGAATTTCTTTTGTCAACTTGTCCATTTCAGCACAGTCCAGAACCTTTCTTATTATTTGGTCTTCGTTTGGTATCAGTTTGTTTTCCCATTTCTGAGCGAAATTATGTGTAGAATTAAATACAAAGTCTCTTTTTTATATTTGGTCGCTGTTTTTATTACAAATCATCGGAAAGTTTCATACAACTGCACATGTCGAATGGAGGAATTTCATTATTTTTAAGGGACTTTGGGTTGCTGTGGGATTCACCGTTATCTTAGAAGAGATTGTTGAAAGAATAATAGTTTTCACGTTCTGCTATTGGTCACATAGAAAGAGAGCTCTGATCGACTCCTGGTGTTTCTTGCCTGTTCTTTATATTCTGAACCATTTGGAGGAAGGAAAGGAGTGGAAATATTGCCATGGGGAAATGCCTGTTTTGTAGTGTCTGAGCCAGGAAATCATGTTAGCATTACATGCAATAAATTGTGAAAATGCCTAAAGGCCCCTCACATTCTGATCATAAACTCTAGTGCCGTGATGGCAAATCTATGGCACATGTGCCACAGATGACACGCAAAGCCCTCTATGTTGGCACGCGAGCCGTTGCCCCAGCTCAGTTCCACCATGCATGGCCATGCACTTCCCGCCAGCCAGTTGATTTTGGATCAATGCCGCACATGCGTGAGAGGGGGCGGGGGGTCGCATGGGGGTTGCATCACGACTACCCCCCACCCCAAGGCCCATTTCTGCTCCCAGGGAGCTGCAGGGAGGCCTACTAGGCCCAAAACGGAGTGCAAGGGTGCAGCATGGCTCCCTGTGGCCCACTTTTCCTCTCAGAATGGTGCAGGGAGGCCTACTAGGCCCAAAATGGGGCATGGGGGGATGTGGTACACCCCCCCCCCCCCGCCACAGCCCATTTTTGCTCCTAGGAGGCTGCTGGAAGGCTGATTAGGCCCAAAATGGGGGGGCAGGGGGCTCCCCATGGCCCGTTTTTGCTCCAGGAGGGTGCAGGGAGGCATACTAGGCCCAAACGGGGCATGGGGGGGTAACAGGATGTGAGGGAGCATGGGGGGATTATGTGTCCATGCGCAGGGTCACATGCGCATTGCATTTGTTGGGCGCGCTTTCAGCATGCAACGACAAAAAGTTTAGCCATCACTGCTCTAGAGGGTCAGGTGGATCAGCCGAGTTAGTCCCTCAGATAATTGATTTGCTCTAAATCCAGTAGTATTTCTTTTCTCCAGTCTCCCTCCAATCCCATATTCTTGTCATCTGAATTATTCATCAGGAACGGGGATTCCAAGTTAGACTTCAAATGTCTCCAAGCCCTCAAGCATCAGAATGGCAAAATGTCCAATAGTCTCAGGGTCTGCAGATGACTTTTGTCTGTTACTTCTGAAATGAAATCCACCAACTTTCGATTGACACTTCTTAAAGCTTTAGCTCTGGCAACAAGCGGTGGATATAAAATCTGACAAACTGTAGGTTGTCAAATGCTTAATGTGATCGCATGTCATCTATCAAAGGCTGTCAGAGACTAACTGAATGATTCTATTCTCAGGTTACACAGACAAGAGAGAAGGAGGCAGGGGGTGGAAAAGGCTACATCCTTACAGCGTCGGGACGTGATTGCAATCTCGTCACAAACATGGGTATTGCACCCAAAAAAGCGCTGGGTGAGGAGAAGAACTAGATGACAATCCTGGGCAAAGCACATCCATCTGAATGGCACCCCAAAACTCAGCTGTGTTGGTCTAAATCAGAATGGGCAATCTGTATGGCTTGGGGAGAATCAGAGCTGGTGGCCACATGATGCATGTGTTGTTGAGCCCATTGGCCAGAAGGCATGTTAAAGCAGTAAAATAAGTGCATTGAAATATGTAGAGAATTTAATGCAGTCAAGTGGCCAGGAAGCAGTGAGGAGTCGGGGTTCCTTTCACCTCACAAGATAAAGGATTCAGGGCACCTCTGGGCTTTGGGCTGTTCACATCTGCTTGTGAACAGGTAGGTAGGTAGGTAGGTAGGTAGGTAGGTTGGTAGATAGGTAGGTAGGTAGGTAGGTAGGTAGGTGATGTGTACATAGATGATGGGTAGATAGATGATAGACAGACAGACAGAAATATGATACATAGATAGATGAGAGAGAGAGAGAGAGAGAGAGAGAGAGAGAGAGAGAGATGATAGATAGATAGATAGATAGATAGATAGATAGATAGATAGATAGATAGATAGATAGATAGATAGATAGATGATGGATAGATAGATAGATGATGGATAGATAGGATTAATAATAGGTGATGGATGGATGGATGATAGGTAGGTAGGTAGGTAGGTAGGTAGGTAGGTAGGTGATGGGTAGATAGATGATGGATAGATAGATGATAGATAGACAGAAATATGATATGGATGGATGGATGGATGGACAGATGGACGAACGGACTAACAGACAGACAGATAGATAGATAATAACTGGATAGGGATGGATGGATGGATGATGTTTTTTTCACTACAGAGTTTAGACATTAATCAATAATTCACTATTCTTAGGACTACCAAACCTGGACTGAGAAATTACAGGAGACTCCCAGTTGCTATCAAGGAGTTGTTCCTTCACCTTGATCATCCAGACTTTGCAAGCCAGATCTAGTTCCTTAAGTACAACCGATCTCCGTTTCAGAACCTTCAATTTCCTGCATCTCTCAACTTAAGTTGATTACTTACTAAAAGAACCGTCTCGTGGAGCAGATGACCTTGGATAAAAGTTGGGTTTCTATCTACCAGCCCTCATTTATACCGGGTCAATGTTACAAGTACGAAATGGACGTTCAGCCTGATCTGCACTGAAGATATTAAAGTCAGAGCTGATGGTGGGAAAGATTCAGCTTGGATGATTAATGCCTGTGACGAAAAAAAAAGGGAGGGAGGGAAGCCTGCAGCCTCAAAGTGGATATAGACAAAAAAAATGTGATTGAATTGGAGGAGAGAACAAAAGGGATTTAAAAAATAGTAATATCTGCAGAAAAACAATTTCCATCCATTTGTTTTTGGAATTTGGATGATCCTAAGGCTATCCGGCTATAAGAGGTTCGATCAGGTAACTAACTTGGGTCAAAATCCAAGCTTCAGGAGAAGCATAAACCTATAAACAACACCTGTTACAGGTAGCCCTTGACTTACAACAGTTCATTTAGTGACTGTTCACAGTTACGGCATTGAAAACACTGGCTGGTAACCATTTTCCAAACGTACCACTGCAGCGGCATCCCCGCAATCACGTTCGTGGAGGCTTGGCAACTAACTCATATTTATGATGGTTTGCAGATCCCCTTTTGTGACCCTCTGATGAGCAAAATCAAGAGGGAAGCCGGATTCACTTAATGACAGCTTTACTAACTTAACAACGGCAGGGATTCCCTTAAGAGCTGTGGCAAGAAAGTTCATAACAGTGGGGGAAGACTCACTTAACAAATGCCTCGCTTAGTAATGGAAATTTTGGGCTCCATTGTCATTGTAATAGTGGCAGATGAAGCTATTTCTGATTATTTAGGGCAGTGGTGGCTAACCTTTTTGTCATTGCGTGGTGAAAGCACGTCATAATGCCCACACCCATAATGCAATGTGCATGCCCATGCCCCCCTGCGCATGCAGTGTGCGACTCCCCTGCACTCCCCCTGCCCCCGTGCCCCATTTTGAGCCCAGCAAGCCTCCCTGAAGCCTCCTGGGACAAAAAATGGGCCACGGGGGGGGGGGGCATGCCTCACCCACCCCTTGTGCCCCGTTTTGGTCCTAGCAAGCTTCCATGATGCCTCCTGGGACCAAAAATGAGACGAGGGGGTACTGCACCCCCGGGCTGCCCATTTTGGGCCTAGCAGGCCTCCCTGAAGACTCCTGAGACCAAAAACAGTTTGCAAGGGAAGGAGCGCCGCACACCCGTGCTCCCCCACCCCCACATTTGTGTCTGTGACCGCCCCCTGCGCATCTCCCGCATGCACCCCTCCCACCACATGCGTGACAGAGATCTGAAAATCATTTGCCTGGCAGGAGACACGCCCGCATGTGCGGTGGAGTTGAGCTGGGGTGATGGCTTGCATGCCCGCAGGGAGGGCTCCGTGCCATAGGTTTGCCATCATGGATTTAGGGGCTCGAGGTTACGCACACGAAGAACGGTTGCAGGAACTTGGGTATGGCCAGTCTAGAGAAAAGAAAGACTGGGGGGGGGGGAGGGTGACATGATAACAGTGTTCCAATATTTGAGGGGCTGGAACAAAGAAGAGGTGGGTGGGGTGGCTTTTCAACCTCTTCTCCAAAACACCAGAAGATGCTTTGTGGCCAATTATAGAAATATAAGACTAGGTGACATTTATAAAGACATTATCTTTCCACTCTATAGTAACAGCTCTCTTTCCCACAACGCAAAGAATACATGTTGCCTGCCGGACAATTCATACAACGGAACACATTATGAACAATATCCTTCACAGCCTTGTTTCTGAGTTTGTTGTCTTTTCTGAAGACCACAGTGACAGTCTACGGTCAGCTTGACATTTATTCAACTTTGCTCTTCAGGATGGTATGTTCAGAGGAATGCCAACCAAATCCTTACTTAATTAGATATTTCAGAGGTGATGCTGAATTTCAGAATCGCTATCCATGCTATCAAGCAAAGGAGCTATCTAAAGAAATACTTCCACTTTCGTTGCTCATTGTGTGGGAGAAAGCAGATGGTGTATCAAATAACACTAGAGGCACTAAACCAGTCAAGTTCACAGCATGCATAGAATTCAAGTGACATTAAGAGGAGAAGACCTGCTCTATATATTGACTTAACTCATGTCCTGGGTTAGAAAAAATATATTGACTCAAGAAAAAAACCAAACAGGAGGTGGCTTTATTTAACCCAAGTCATGAAAGATCAAAAATGACTAAATGTAACATCCTGTACAAATGCCTCTGCTACAGCTTTACATGACCTACCTATGTATATTCTGGGAAACTCAGTTCTTATTTCTAGAAAACATATCCCTAGCATCTTCTGCACAATTGGAAGGGAATATATTTATACTCCATTGTACATTCTGATATGCTTAACAGGGATTTTGTTAAGAGAGCGAAATGAAATTCAATGGTGAAAAAAGGAAAATTCTACATTTGGGCAAGAAAAACAAAATGTGCAGGTATAATATATGTGGTACCACGCTCAGTAGCAATAACTCTGAGAGGGAACTTGGAGTCCTAGTGGACAATCAAATATGAGCCAGCGATGTGCTGCAGCTTCCAAAAAAGCCAACACAATTCTAGGCTGCATTAACAGAGGGATAGAATCAAGATCATAAGAAGTGTTAGGGCTAATTTATAAGGCCTTGGTAAAGCCACACTTGGAACACCACATCCAGTTTTGGTCGCCACAATGTAAAAAAGATGTTGAGACTCTAGAAAGAGTGCAAAGAAGAGCAACAAAGATGATTAAAGGGCTGAAGGCTAAAACATATGAAGAACGGTTGCAGGAACTGGGCATGTCTAGTTTGATGAAAAGAAGAACTGGGGGAGACATGATAGCAGTCTTCCAATATCTCAGGGGTTGCCACAAAGAAGAGGAAGTGAACCTATTCTCCAAAGCACCTGAGGGCAGGACAAGAAGCAACAGATGGAAACTAATCAAGGAGAGAAGCAACTTAAAACTGAGGAGAAATTTCCTGACAGTTAGAACAATTATTCAGTGGAACGACTTGCCTCCAGAAGTTGTGAATGCCCCAACACTGGAAGTCTTTAAGAAGAGTTTGGATAACCATTTATCTGAAGTGGTGTAGGGTTTCCTGCCTAAGCAGAGGGTTGGACTAGAAGACCTCCAAGGTTCCTTCCAACTCTGTTATCCTATCCTATCCTATTCTGTTCTATTCTTCAGAAATGTTCGGCCTCTCCATCAAAATGATCCATCTCTCCAGGCAAGTCTAATTGTTCTCTGACTAATTGTTCTCACTGTCGGGAAATTTCCCATTAATTCTAGATTGGATCTCTCCTTGATAAGTTTCCATTCATTGCTTCAGGTGCTTTGAAGAATAAGTTAACCCCTTCTTCTCTGTGACAGCCCTTCAAATATTGGAAGAGAGCTAACATGTCACTCCTTGTTTTTCTCTTCATTAGCCTATATGGTGAACGTTATCTTTCAAGATTGAAGATAGGTTGAGAAGGAGTTCACTGGAGGTTTTTAAGAAGAGATTGGCCTGCCATTTTCCCAGAATGGTATAGGGCAGGGGTGTCCAAACTTGGCAACTTTAAGACTTGTGGACTTCAACTCCCAGAATTCCCCAGCGAATTGAAGTCCACAAGTCTTAAAGTTGCCAAGTTTGGACACCCCTGGTATAGGGTCTGCTGCTTGGGCAGGGGTTTGGAGTAGAAGATCTCCAAGGTCCCTTCCAACTCAGTTATTCAGTGTCTATGCAGAGTCTCAGTCATCCAAATTATGGTTGTCCCAAAAGTGCTTTTTCAAGAGGTAACTGGACTTTTCTTGTTTATTTTTCTTTGAAGACATTTCGCTTCTCATCCAAGAAGCTTCTTCAGCTCTGACTAGATGGTGGGGAATTGTTATTCTGTATGCTTCCTCAGCCAATAACCTCTTTCTCCATCCAGAAAGACCAGAAATCAGACAACCTATGGTTGAAAGAAGTATCTTCTTCCATGAGTGATGAGTATCTATTTCCACACCTGCTAACTGAAGATGTGGGGATGGTGGAACCTGCAGAGGAGATGAGATGTGAGTAACTGTGTAGGGTGTATGGATGCATATCAATGAATAAGTGGGTGGTAGTGTGTGAAGTCTACCTGTGAAGTAAGCATCCTTCCAAATGTTCAGATTTAATCATCAAGTATATCTTATGTTCAACCTACTTCCTTCAAAGAGGATGCAGCATTCACATCAAACAAGATTACCCCTTACCTCAAGAGAAGGTTTTCTATGTTCCATCTGAAGTTCTAGTTCCGTGATGGTGAACTTATGGCACGCGTGCCACAGGTGGCAGGCGGAGCCATTTGTTAGGGCATGCGAGGCGTTGCCCTGTCAGCTCCAGTGTGCATGTGTGCACTGGCCAACTGACTTCATCCTTCATTTTTGGCCGTTTTTCGCCCTCCGGAGGCTTCCCTGAAGCCTCCAGAAGGTGAAAAACAACCCAATGTGCAACACGGAAGTTTGGAAATGGACTTCTGGTTTGCATGTTGGGCCATTTTTCTCCCTCCAGAGACTTTAGGGAAGCCTCCTGAACAGTGATGTGCAGTCAGGGGAGGCAGGAGAGGCACAGCCTCACCACTGTCATCATGAAAAGAAAAGAAAATGTAAAAGGAAAAAGGCGAGAGCTGAGGTCAGGCTGAGCTAGTTGCTGCCTCACCGCAGATGACTCTGCTTAACTATTCAAAAAAGCCTCTAAAAAAGCGCCCTCTACTATGAGGCAGGAGAACTGCATGCCTCATCTAGTATGACTTTAGGCGTTTTATGATCACTCCAGTAGAGTTAAGCAAGGATTAAAAGCCTAAAAATTCCTGATGTAGGTGAGGCATGCAGTTCTCCTGCCTCATAGTAGAGGGCGCTTGTTTGGGCGGGGCTTCTTCAGAGGACCCGAGGCAAGAGCATAGTTGAAATCCTCTCTGAAACAGATGGAAAAGGTACGTGTGGTTCGGAGGAGGGGGAGGAATTCAAACTTCATCCTCCTGGTGCGGGGCTTTGGGCAAAGGCTGGAGGGAAGAGTTAGGGTTTGATTGCAGGCAGAGCAACATTGCCTTTTCAAACCTGTAATCAGTGAAGCTGGGCTGGATCATTCCGGGGCTGGGGGAAAGTGTGTGTAGTCCAATCCAACGTGTGTGTGTGTTTGAGAGAGGGGGGAGGGAGGGAGGGAGGAAGGAGGGGAAGGAAGAAGAAAAAGAAAAAGAAAGACGGGAAATTCTTTCGCAAAGGAGAAAAACAAATGCTGTCACTTTAAATCGGAACTGAGCATGCCTGGCTGTGGAATTCTGGGAGTTGAAGTCCACAAGTCTAAAAAAATTTGAAACCCACCACTGGGTCAGTGCCTCACCAGCTATAAACCTCACCGCACATCACTGCTCCTGAAGGCTCCAGGGGGCAAAAAACGGCCCTACAGGCAAACCAGAAGTCTGTTCCTGAACTTCTGGGTTGCCCATAGGGTCATTTTTTGCCCTCTGGAGGCTTCAGGGAAGCCTCCTGAAGCCTCCGGAGGGCCTCCAGGTTGGCAGAGGAGGCTGTTTTTGCCCTCCCCAGGCTCCTAGAAAGCCTCTGGAGCCTGGGGAGGGTGAAAAATGGTTCCATCGTGCACCAAAGGAGGGGGGAGGGGGGTGGTCACATATGAAGAATTATGGGTGTGGGCACACCTGCGCATAACCCCTCTGTGCTCTTCCCACATATGGCACGTGATGGGGAAATGGTTAGCCATCACTGTCCTAGTTTGTATTGTATTTTTCGCACTATAAGATGCACATTAGCTTTAAGGAGGAAAAAAAGGGGGAAAGATCTGCCTCTGCCTCTCAGCATCAAACCAGTATTCGTCTGGCTAGCATCCTTACAACAAACAGCAAACAGCCTGCCTCCTCCGTGTCTGCTGCCTCTGCTGTAGAAGGCTGGTTTGGCGGTTGGATCAGCCTCCTGGAATACTACTGGAATATTGCTGATCAGCTGTTCTAGGTGGCAGGGATGGCCATTTCCACTGCCTATCACTGCTGCCTGTTTACTTCCGCCAAATGGGCGGCAGCGATCGGCGGCAGCAAATGGGTGGTGGTGAATGGCAGCAGTGATAGGCAGTGGAAGTGGCAATACCCGCAACCTAGAACAGCCTAGAACAGCTGATCGGTGGTATTACAGGAGGCCGATCCAACTGCCAATTAGCTGCTCAGCAGCGAAGGCTCCAGTGTTATCCAGCAGTGGTGTTTGCCCCCACGACTGCACCAACCCCCCTCGCTCCCACCACAATATTTGCTCTATAAGACACACAGACATTTTCACCCATTTTTTTTAGTGGGGGGAGTGCATCTTATAGTGTGAAAAATACGGTATGTGTTTCATTCAGGAAAAAATGGGACAGAATTTTCAAAACACCATCTACCGTATCTCCAGTCTACAACACAGTCCTTTCAATAGTTCCAAGAATGCTCCACACCCATTTGCACCACTCGGGTGACCCTGAGGACACAGACAAACCTCCAAGTGGCCTTAATGACACCCTAAAAGGATGCAAATGACCAGCTCTCTGTAAGGAGTATAAATCCTTCCATTCTCCACCATCCAGTCAGAGCTGAAGAAGCTTCTTGGATGAGAAGGGATACATCTTCAAAGAAAAACCAGAAAGTCCAGTTGCCTCTTGAAAAAAGCACCTTTGGGTTATTTCCAAAGACAAAAACAAAACACCTCACCACCACATGAATATCAAAAATTGAGTTTATTTCAACGGGAATTCTACCAGACAAAATCTCTCACAATTTTTTTTTTAAAACATAGAACCATAGCACTGGAAGGGATCTTGGAGGTCTTCTAGTCCAACTCCCTGCCGTGGCAAGAGAACCTATATCATTCTGGACAAATCTCTAAAAACCTCCAGTAATGGAGCACCCACAACTCCAGAAAGAAAGCCATTCTACTGATTAATTGTTCTCACTGTCAGGAAATTTGTCGTTACTTCTAGACTGGATCTCTCTTTGATAAACCTCTATCCATTACTTCTTATCCTGGTCTCAGCTGCTTTGGAGAATAGTCCCCTTTTCTCTGTGACAGTCCCTCAAATAGTGGAACAGTGCTGTCATGTCACCCCAGTCCTTATCTTTGATAGAGTAGACATATCTAGTTCCCACAACTAGATACGTCAACTCTAGTTGTGCTCCAGCCTCCAGCCCCTAATCGTCTTTGTTGCTCTTCTCTGCACTCTTTCTAGAGCCTCAACATTTGTTTGTATCATGGCAACAAAAACTGGACGCAGTATTCCAAGTGTGGCTTTAATCATTCAGTACGAAGGGGTATTACCTCTTCTCGTTGTCTTGATACTATCTCTCTGTTGGTGCAGTCTAGGATTGGCAGCTGCAGCACACTGCTGGCTCATATTGAAGTGATTGTCCACTAGGACATCTGGATCAGTGGTGGTATTCAAAAAATGTTACTTCTGGTTTTGTGGATGTGGCTTGGTGGGCGTGGCAGGGGAAAGATACCAGGGGTGGGTTCCTGCTGGCATTACTGCCAGTTCAATGCACAAAAAATTGTGCACATGTGCGCCAGCTTTGTCCTTGCGCATTTGCACCTTTGCAAAAAGATCTGTGCATGAGCACAACGTTAGAAAAGGGGGGGGGATTACATTTTTGTCAATGAAGATTTTTCTGCGCATGTGCAGAACCCAAAATCAAGATGGCGACAACGATGGTAGAACCGGTTTGGGGGTGGGGGTGGCAGGCTGAGTTACTACCTACTCGGTCGAACCAGTCTGAACCGGTAGAAATCCACCTCTGAAGGATACAGTAAAATCTCCATTCCCACTCCACTCCAGGGGAATGTCACTGCAAAATCCTCATTCCCTCCCGATCAGCTGGGACTCAGGAGGCAGAGAATAAATGGGGGCCAGTCAGAGGTGGTATTTACTGGTTCTCCGGACTACTCAAAATTTCCACTATTGGTTCTCCAAAACTGGTGAGAACCTGCTAAATACCACCTCTGATTTGGATGCCTCTAGCTGGGGTTATTCCTGTTGAGACGGCTACCAGCTTGTATGAAATTGTACAATGCAAAATCTTGTACAATCCTTTTCAAAATTTGGGGAGTATCTAAAAAAAAAAAAAACTTTCTCTCCATCCATTTGTTAAATATTGTTAAATTCTTCATCTGAGTTCACACCACAGAGTTAATCAAAGCAGTTCAAGTATGATACATATATTCCGCAAACCATCGCTAACCTAACTGTAATTAAAATAATAGGGCAACCTGGCTGTAGCTGAGCAGTTGAATTAAGGATATCAGAATGCAATTCGTATCAAAAGCAGGGTTTTTAAAAGAAAATATGGTGACACCCTTTCTCTAAAGCCCTACATCCTGTTTTCGTATTATAACGAAAGCTGTTCAGTGCCACATATTGGAGTGGATAAGATTAACTGCCAAGATTAATAAAAGATTGGTAAATTAATCAACATTTGAGTTGATTAATTAGTTCATAGCAGATTTTAATTTGTATTTAAATTTAAATCAATTATCATAAGACAACGGGAAACCTTAGCAGCTAGGATACGGCAAGTTTGACAAAATAAATAAATCGGAGCGTTGAGGAATGAGATGGTGTGCATCCACATTTAAAGCTTTTTCATTCTCGCAACACGGGCGGGATTTAAATGGACATAAAAAGGGAAATAGCAATGGCAGCTTTTACTTTGTCACTTTCTGAATTGCTTTACACGTTCCTCATTGTTTGGGGGAGGGAAATAGATGCTATATATTCACATGTAAGCCGAAGCCAATTTGGGGGGGTGTATTTTTGGCACCTAAAATTCTCAACTTATCTGTGAGTAAGTACAATAATGACTGTCTTAGTAATAGGCAACTGTGATTCCATTTCATAGATGAGTTTAGCTGAGATTGCTATTTAAAAAATAAACTTGGTTGCTTTGACCTTTGAGAAACTGGAATTACCAAAATCCAAGTCTCCCTTGGTTATAGGGACACGGTTGGTCAGTGGCTAAGATGCTGAGCTTGTCAATCAGAAGGTTGGCGGTTCAGCGGTTTGAATCCCTAATGCGTGTAACGGGATGAGCTCCCGTTACTTGTCCCAGCTTCTGCCAACCTAGCAGTTCAAAAACACATAAAAAATGCAAGTAGAAAAATACCTTTGGTGGGAAGGTAACAGCGTTCCGTGCACCTTTGGCGTTGAGTCATGCCGGCCACATGACCACAGAGATGTCTTTGGACACCGCTGGCTCTTCGGCTTTAAAACGGAAATGAGCATCACCCTCCAGAGCCAGGAACGACTAGCACATATGTGCAAGGGGAACCTTTACCTTTAAGTCTCCCTTCCTTAAAAATAGGGGCTGCATCCCACTACCGGTCCATGACTTATTTGCAACTGGGCCACATGAGTGGCCGTCTGGTGCACATGGGTGCTCTCAGCCCCACTCGTGTGAGCAACAGGTGCTCGCTCACATGAACATGGCTGCCCCTCCCACAAAACCATCCCTTCTTTCCCCTCTCCGCCCTCTGCTCTTGGCCACCAACTCAGAAAGGTTGGAAAACTCCACTTAAAAAGATGATTTTGTTTAATAATTAGGTAGGAAATATGAAGCTGCAATGATTTCCTTTCTTATTTGTTTAAGAGGGAGCAAGAACCAGTCTGGTATAGTGGTTAAGGTACCCAGGCTAAAAACCGGGAGACCCAGCATTCTAGTCCCATTTTGGGCACCAAGCCATATTAGTACCACTTTACAAATCCTTAGTAAGACCACACCTGGAATACTGCAAGCAATTTTGGTCACCGCATTACAAAAAAGACGTTGAGACTTTGGAAAAAGTTCAGAGAAGAGCAACTAAGATGACCAAAGGCCTGGAGACTAAATCATATGAAGAACAGTTGTAGGAATTGGGTATGTCTAGTTTAATGAAAAGAAGGACTAGGGGTGACATGATAGCAGTCTTCTAGTATTTGAGGGGCTGCCACAAAGAAGAGGGAGCCAAGCTATTCTCCAAAGCACCTGAAGGCAGGACAAGAAGCAATGGATGGAAACTAATCAAGGAGAGAAGCAACCTGGAATTAAGGAGAAACTTCCTAACAGTGAGGACAATTAACCAGTGGAACAGCTTGCCACCAGAGATCGTGGGTGCTCCGTCACAGGAGGTTTTTAAGAAGACAATATGTAGTCACTTATCTGAAATGGTATAGGTTCTCCTGCTTGATCAGAGGGCTGGACTAGAAGACCTCCAAGGTCCCTTCCAGCTCTATTCCCTTCCATTCCATTCCACTCTATTCTATTCTATTCCATTCCATTCTATTCTTATTCCATTGCATATTCTATTCTATTACGCATGCACCGAACTGGCAGTAATTCCAGCAGCAACCCACCCCTGCTCCCCACCCACCAACTTGCTTTCCAGCTCCATTCTCTGTTCTCTTGTGCAGGGCAACAAAAAAAAAGACACAGCCAATCAGCTGTGACTCAGCAGGCAGCAAATAGATCAGCGGTGGACCAGTCAGAGGTGATATTTGCCGGTTCTCGAAACTGCTCAAAATTTCCACTATCGGTTCACCAGAACCAGTCAGAACTGGCTGAATACCACCTCTGGTGTCCAGCCATCTTGTTCTTTGGCCGCCTGGATTCCTTTTACAGCTAACTCTTCCAAACGTAGTTGCTTTCTCCAGCTCATCTTAGTGTTTGGCTTTCATAGAATGTTTTCTTCTCTTCTCTTGGGGCCCTAGTGGGGCTCTCTCTTCCATTCCTTTTGTTCCTGGCACGGGACCTAGTTACTTGCGGGATCGCATCCTCCCACATACATCCCTGCGGCCAATTCGCTCACACAGGGAGGGACTTCTCCTGGTGCCGTCCACTAGGCAATGCCAGCGGGCGACACCGAGGAGTAGGGCCTTCTCTGTGATGGGCCCAACCCTCTGGAATGACCTCCCCCCCGACATTAGAACCACTTCTGACCTCCGCTCCTTCCGGCAAAAATTGAAGACTCACCTGTTCCGATTAGCAGGCCTGGCATAATTACAACTGTCCCTCCTGGCAAATGTATTATTATCTGGTTATCTTAGGGTTTTTTAATCTGTTGTGTCTGTTTTAGGGATTTTAAAAAAATTATATTTATTTAGCTTTGTACAGTTCTTTTAATTGCATTTTAACCTCCTCCAAACTGTACATATTTAATTTTTTATTGTATTTTTGTGATATTCTCTATGGACTGTACACCGCCCCGAGTCCCTTCTGGGAGAGGGGGCGGTCTAGAAGCACAAATAAATTGAAATTGAAATTGAAATTCCTTGCTTCTTCTTTGTCCGCTGGTTTCAGTTCCAGACCTCCCTGCAGCTACAGATAGCTTGTCCGTGGATTCCAGTTCAGACTGGAAGAGACATGGCAACAAGGTCAGCCAATGGGGGGCTGTTTGCAGATTCATACCGCAAGGAGCCTGGGCGTGGCTTCTGTACAAAAAGCTGCATACTAGTCTGCTGCTCTGAAGTGAAACTGAAACTGTTTTCTCCTCTGCCTGTGTTTGTACCTACTTACAATCTCTCCTCTCTACCAAAGGCCAGCTTTTGGTATTGTATATACCATATTTTTCAGAGTATAAGATGCACCGGAATATAAGACATGCCAAGATTTTGAAGAGGCCCATTCAAAAAAAAAAGTTTTTGCACTCTGCATACCTCCCCAAAATGGCCCATTTTTCTTTGCAAAAACAGGCTTGTTTTTGTCAAAAAAAAGGGGGCATGCATCACCTCTTAGAGGGTTTTTTTTAACCTCCCCAGCCCCCAGGAGCACTCTGGAAGCCTCCTAAAGGCTCTGCACAGCTGTTTTTGCAAAGGGGGCGTGGTTTCAGGAGGCCAAAAATGCTGTATTCAGTGTATAAATGCACCCAGATTTTCACCCTCTTTTTTGAGGGAAAAAGGTGCATCTCATACTCTGAAAAATATGGTATGTCTCATGTGATATATTATATATAAAGAGAAGTTAATGAATCCTGCTGAATCAGTTACCTGTGTGTGCTTTCTGGATGTGATTGCTGCCGAAAACTCTGACATAGCTGGATAAGGCTAGCCTTCAGCTTTATTTTCCTCTCTATGTGTGGCAGAGCAGAAGAACTCCCAAGAAAGGAGGGAGGGAGGGAGGGAGAGAGAAATATTCTCTCTTGCCCTGAAGGAGCAAAATAAAAGGACAATGAAGAGAACATTAAAGGTTAATGAACTATGTAGAGTTCTTTTTAAAAAAGGGACATTCTGTGGTTCAGATTTGTTGCTTTCTGTTCAGAGCTGACCTCAGGTAGGAAAAGAAATTTGCAGGGAGAAGAGCATGCAGGTTTTAAAACAATTTCAATGGCATTCCTTCACAACGGTGCAGTCTTGGACAAATCCACCTTTTTAAACTCATATTCTGTGGCAGCTGGACAGAGAGCAACTGAATTTACAATTTCAGTGTTCGTGCTGTAAGCACAAACCATAAAACTCAAGCAACCACTCATCCGGAGCCTGCATTGCCCACAGTTTCAATGTTATGTTGTGAGTACATGGCCCTATGATTAATTTATTTATTCGGGAAGGCTTTGATGTCACTTCAGTCTGACCGCATATAAGAAAGGTGTGCTGCACCCAGAATAGCAGCTCCTTGCTGTTGTTAGTTGCAAAGTCATGTCTGACCCATCACGATCCAATGGACAAAGTTCCTCCAGGCCTTCCTATTCTTTACCATCCTCTGGAGTCCATTTAAGCTCACACCTACTGCTTCAGTGACTCCCTCCAGCCACCTCATTCTCTGCCGCCCCCTTCTTCAGTCCTCACTCTTTCCCAGCATTAGGCTCTTCTCCAGTGAGTCCTTCCTTCTCATCAGGTGGCCAAAGGATTTGAGTTTCATCTTCAGGATCTGGCCTTCTAAAGAGCAGTCAGGGTTGATCTCCTCTAGGACTGACCGGTTTGATCGCCTTGCAGTCCAAGGGACTCACAGGAGTCTTCTCCAGCACCATAAGTTCAAAGGCCTCCATTCTCTGGTGCTCAGCTTTCTTATAGTCCAACTTTCACAGACATCCATTGCAACTTGGAAAACAATAGCCTTGACTAAGCACTCTGAAAATCCAGCTCTTTCAAGGGCCTACCCTTGAGTCTGAAGTATAGACATTTGTTGTTAGTTGCAAAGTCGTGTCTGACCCATCGCAACCCAATGGACAACATTCCCCCAGGCCTTTCTGTCTTCTATCATCCCACAGAGTCCATTTAAGCTCACGCCGATTGCTTCGATGACTCCATCCAGCCACCTCATTCTCTGCTGTCTCCTTCTTCTTTTGCCAGAAGCTCCTTAAACACCAAAAACTTTCCATTGAAGATGCGGCTGCAAATTCTCTTTCCAGTTGTGGTGTTATTTTCATTGCTACATTTGATTTTGCCTACAAATGGCATTATTACCTGAAGGCAGATGTTTTAGCATCTCTTCTAAGTACATCATAGCCCTCTCGAATCAGAAAAGAAAAGAAGAAAGAGGGAGGAAGGGAGGGGGTGGAAGGAAGGAAGGAAGGAAGGAAGGAAGGAAGGAAGGAAGGAAGGAAGGAAGGAAGGAAGGAAAAGGAATGGAATGGAATGGAATGAAATAGAATAGATGGGAGGGACGGGATGGGATGGGAAGGAATGGGACGGAACAGAACAGAACAGAATGAATATGGGAATGGAATGGAACGGAATGCAGTGGAGTGGATTGCAGTGGAGTGGAGTGGAGAGAAATGGAATGGAATGGAATGGAATGGAATGGAATGGAATGGAATAGAATAGAATAGAATAGAATAGAATAGAATAGAATAGAATAGAATAGATATGGGAATGGAATGGAATGGAATAGAATAGTTATGGGAATGGAATGGAATAGCATAGAATAGAATTATTTATTGGCCAAGCGTGTTTGCACGCACAAGGAATGTGTCTCTGGTGCAGAAGCTCTCAGTGTGCATACAAGCAGCAAGTGATCAATCATAATCATAAAATACAGTCCTCATAAAATCATAAAATACAACACTGAATGATAGCCGTGAGATACTAAATAAGCAATCAATATAAATCATAATAGGATACTAAATAAAAGCAATCAACATGAATCATACGTTCCAACAGCAAAGTTATAGTCATGAGAAGCTAAGGAAATAGACAATAGGAAAGAGGAGAAGGATAATAGGCTAGACAGTCTTATTAGGTGGTTTGACATCCCAGGGCATAAGATCGTGTTGTGGGAATTAGTTGTTTAGCAGAGGGAATGCATGGGGGGGAAACTGCAAAAAAAGGAAATTACGGCTGTTCTTCACACTGTTGCAGCCTCCCCCATGGTCACGTCATTGACATTCAGACGCTTGGTAACTGACTCATATTTATGATGGTCACAGTGTCCCGGGGTCCTGCGATCCCCTTCGGTAAACTTCCGACAAGCAAAAGTCAATGGGGAAGCCAGATTCGCTTAACAACCATATCACTAACTAAAGAACTGCAATGATTCACTTAATGACTACGACAGGAAAAGTCGTAAAATAGGGGCAAAACTCACTTGATAACTGTCTTACTTAGCAACTGAAATTTTGGGGTCAATTTTGGTCGCCAGTGGAGGACTACCTGGGTTTTTCCTTTGCGCACTAAAAAATAAAGCTACATAATCTTAATAGTGCGGGATATAGTATATAGGTTGCAAAAATCCAACCAAACACATGAAGAAAAGTTAGAGTTAACCAGGTTTAAAAGTAAGAAATCTTACTGTATTTTCGAAATTCAATAATTCTCTGTGGCCTTCCCTTATCTTAGTATCTTTGAAAGAAGGTATTCAAAACAACAGAGTTGAAAGGGACCTTGGAGGTCTTCTAGTCCAACATCCTGCTCAGACAGGAAATCTTATATCATTTCAGACAAGTGGTTGCCCAATCTCTTTTTAAAAACTTCCAGTGTTGGAGCATTCATAACTTCTGGAGACAAGTTGTTCCACCGGTTGATTGTTCTCATTGTCAGGAAACTTCTCCTTAGTTCCAGGTTGCTTCTCTCCTTGATGAGTTTCCACCCATTGCTTCTTGTCCTGCATTCTGGTGCTTTGGAGAATAGCTTGACCCCCTCTTTTTTGTGGCAGCCCCTGAGATATTGGAAGACTGCTATCATCTCGCCCCTAATCCTTCTTTTCACTAGACTAGACATACGCAGTTCCTGAAACAGTCCCTGCAACTGAAATTCCCTGAAGATGGGCTCCAGCACGAGTCCAAAACCTTGGAAGACAAAGTCTCTAGTCCCAATGAACAACTCAGGTTGGATCCTAAGATGTCTCTCTTATTATCTGCAGTTCCTTTAGAGCAGGGGTGTCAAACTCACCGCCCTCCCCCCCCCCCTGGCCAAATCTGACCCACAGAGTACTTAGATCTGGCCCAGATTGTCCACTCTGGAAACAGAAAAGGACGGACCTGCAGCGCCTCTCCAAGCAAAAATGGAGCTTGGGGGGGAGGGAGGGGGGCTGCGAATGCCCCTCCCCCAGCTCCATTTTTGTTGACAGAGGCCTAGCAAACAAACTGAAAAAAAAACAAAATGAAAAATGTTTCCCCTTTTGCATTTGAGCATGCAAGAAGGGACAGGAAAGGAGAACAGGAAAGAGGAAGGCCCCCAAAAAAAAGGGAAAATGGGAAGAGAGCAAGGAAGGGAGGAAAAAGAAGGAAAGAGGGGAAGGAAGAAGAAAGGTGAATGAAGAGGAAAGGAAAAAGAAGAAAAGGAAGGAAGGAAGGAAGGAAGGAAGGAAGGAAGGAAGGAAGGAAGGAAGGAAGGAAGGAAGGAAGGATATAATGAGAGTGAGGGAGGTTCTGAGGGAAGTCTTATCTTAGCACTTGGTCACCACAGGTCACCCCGAAACGAGTGGTCAAGATGGCCACACCCACCCTGGCTACACCCACTCTGGCCACGCCCACCCTGGCCACCTCCCCCACCCACCCCTCCCCCAAACACAACCCTGATGCGGCTCTCAATGAAATTGAGTTTGACACCCCTGCTTTAGAGCGTTTGAAGGGAAGGAATTGAATTATTGTTGTTGTTTTTAAATACATCTTTAAATAGATATATGTTATTATACCCATAATTGAGAATTGTATGTTGAGGTTTAGGAATTAACTTGAAACGAGTGACCCAAAAGTCTTGCAAATTAATTTTTTTTTTAGTTAATGCAGTGATGGTGCTTATTACAGGGCTTCAGTTTTATTCGAAAGCAACCATCTTACATTTGATAGGGTTGGACAGAGATAGGCAAGAAGTCATTAACTGTGGCTTCAGATCCAAATGTTCAAAATAAAAGCAAGCCAGGGTTCTCAAATGCTATCACACCTTAAAAGCTCCACCCCACATTTCCCTACAATGCTGGGTTTTTTCTTCCCGTGACAAACTATATATATTTCAAAGCTTGACCAGCAAAAGCCGCTTAAGTTATAATTATTGTGCATTTACGTAATCAGTGCAAATTCAGGCAATTATCACGGGTTGCTACACAATTACCGGCTACAATGGTGTTCTAACAATCCTTTAGCAAACTTTAATGGAGAGGGAGGGGATAAGCATGTCGAGGCATAAATAATATTTAAAACCTCTCCAGTCTTCCTGTTGCCTGCACACATTAGTCTCCCAAGTAATAATGGGAGGGGAAATCAATTAGGAGTGGGGTGTCAAGCACATTGTAACCTTAATTCTTTACCTATAATTTGGCCACCCCATTCAGGGATTTAGGATGCGTTCATGGGCACAAACCATACATGAAGTCAGAGAAGTTGCAACTGCGCTCATTTGAAAACTATAATTCTGCAGCTGAATTATACCCACTGTTGTACCATATAATAAAGTGATACGTCATTCTTATAATGTTGAAGGCTGGACATAGTCTTTATTTATGAGCCACAGTGGCGCAGGGGTTAGAGTGCAGTACTGCAGGCTGCTTCTGCTGATCACCGGCTGCCTGCAATTTGGCAGTTCGAATCCCACCAGGCTCAAGGTTGACTCAGCCTTCCGTCCTTCCGGGGTGGGTAAAATGAGGACCCAGACTGTTGGGAGCAAATAGGCTGACTCTGTCAACCGCTTAGAGAGGGCTGTAAAAGCACTGTGAAGCGGTATACAAGTCTAAGTGCTATTGCTATTTATCACTGATTTTCATTAAAAGGTACCTAGGAGCCAAATTGGTCTAGTGGTTAAGGTACTAGCCAAGGACCCAGAAGGTTGCAAGTTCTAGTCCAGTGATGGTGAAACTTTTCGGCACCGAGTGCCCAAGCCGCAATGTGTGTGCATGCACGCATGCTGGAGCATTGGAAAACCAGCTGGACGGCGTATGCATGCCTGTTTTTTTGCCATTTTTCAGGCTACTTTTTGAGTTGTTTCCAGGCTGTTTTTTCCAGCCAAAACCAGCCTCAAAGCAGCCCAAAAAACAGCTTGCAAAAAAGCTGTTTTTCGAGTCTTTTTTGGGCTGTTTTCCAGTGCTCCGACGCCCGCAAAGACCAGCTGGAAACCAGAAGAGCAGCTGGTGACAGCACACGTGCCCACAGAGAAGGCTATGTGTGTCACCTCTGGCACACGTGCCATAGGTTCACCGTCACGGATCTAGTCTTACCTTAGATGTAATGACTACGTGACTTTGGGCTATTTTTTCTCTCTCAGTCCAACCCACCTCACAGGGCCGGTTTTTTGGGGGTGGTTGGTCTTTTAATGACCCTGTAATCCCTTGCACTGGGGTGGAGTCGGGGCAACTGAATGGAGCCAAGTATTTACTGGCCAGATGCCCTTCCTGTCACTAATGTGGAGTTCACAACAGATATATCCTCAGTGTGCCCAGAGAGAGAAATATCTGCCGCTACCTAGGATTGAACTCACAGCCTCCTGATTGTGAGGTGACAGGTCCACCTCTAGCTCACCACACCACAGGGCTGTTGTGGTGGGCAAAATAGAGGAAGGAAGAAGTACAGACAGTCCTTGACTTACGACAGTTCACTTAGTGACTGTTCAAAGTTACAACAGCACTGAAAAAAGGGAGTTATGACCATTTTTCACACTTATGACCTTTGTAGCATCTCCAGGATCACATGATCAAAATTCAGGTGCTTGGCAACCGGTTCACACTTATGACCGTTGCTGCGTCCGAACATAATTTTGTGACCACCTGACAACCAAAACCAATGGGGAAGCCTGGATTCACTTAACAACCCCGTTACTAACTTATCAGCTGCAGGGATTCGCTTAACAGCGGTGGCAAAAAAAAGGTCGTAAAATGGGGCAAAAATTCAATTCACAACCTGCCTCGCTGAGCAGCGAAAATTTTGGGCTCAATTACGGTCATTAACGCCTTTGAGGCAAAATTAATAATGCCTTTGAGGGTGAAGAAGTCATAAGAAGATGGATTGCATCCAGGGGTGGCATTCAAAAATGTTAGCAACCGGTTCTCTGCCCAGTTGCTGGGTGGCCGTGGGCATGGTGGGCATGGCCTACTCAGCCTCTTGCACGGGGGGGGAGTTTTCACCCTCCCCAGGATCCAGAGGATTTCCTCAAGCCTCTGGGAGGGCAAAACCGGCCTCCCCCTGGCTCCAGAGACCCTCTGGAGGCTGGAAACATCCCGTTTCCAGACTTCCATAACTTCCAGGAGGCCCGATTTTTGCCCTGCCCAGGCTCCGGAGACTTTTCTCGAGCCTCTGGGAGGGTGAAAACAGCCTCCCCCATCCTCCGGAGGCCTTCCGGAAGCCGGAAATGGGCCCTTTTTGCAGACTTCCGGAACTTCTGGGAGGCTCATTTTTTGCCCTCCCATAACCTCGGCACGGGCCCCGCACTTACCTGGCATCTAAAACAGGCCGCTTGGAGACTCCTGGGAGGGGCGAGGTGGGGTGGGCAGGGCCAGCCAGTCCTTGTAACTAACGGTTTGGCAAACCAGATGTAAAATTAGCATCCGGTTTGCCTGAACTAGTCCGAACCAGCTGAATCCCACCCCTGCTTGCATCCAATGGGAGCAAAGTCTTTGCAGGATTAGACTTCAGGGATTCAGGGCTTGATTAGCTTCACCTTCCTTGAGAAAAGTTGAGTTTCCTAGAACTAGAAGCCCATGTGTGGAGGACAAAGGGCTGAAAGTTGTCCTCTTCTAAAACTTTGTGGCTTGAGCCTATTCATGTCAATTCTTTGGAATTGGTGCTGGGCCCTGACACGGACAGCTGTTTTATTACTGACCCCATGCTGCTCTGTTTAGGTAGCTTTCTGAAACCCAGTCTTAATATTACTGTTGTCAGGCCTGTAGTTATGTTCTTTTTAGGATCTTTGGCCTGCCACACTTTCTTATAATTTTCTATGCTGTTTCAATAGTGTAGTAGTTGGGAGGGGGGAATAGAAAGGAGTAGGATTGTGGAATGTATTGTTGACATTCTTTTATAGAAGCTCAAGGTCATCTTTTGTCTCCGCACCTCGACACCTGACCGGAAGCAGAGGGGTGTAGATGCCAGTGTGGAAGATGATGATTGGAACATGTGATGAATTATGGGGTGTGGGGATAGATCATGAACTTTCAACTGGGTGGAATTCCAAGAAAAAAATCAGAGTTGGAATTCCATAGATGTGCTAACTTGCCTGTACGAATAAATTGGACCTTTAAGGATAACTTTGCCTTGGACAATGATTTAATTCTGCATGGTATTTAGAATGCTAACAACTGTCTTGAAACTTCAATGGAGGCCCAAAGACGTGATTGGCTGGCAGCTGGATGACCATACATATAAGTTGACCTTTTTTAAAAGTTTGGTTTTGTTTAACTCTCTGCTGGAATAAAATATGTGAAAATATTGAGCTCGTGTGATCCCCTTTTGTGACCTTCTGACAAGTAATGTCAATGGGGAATCCAGATTCACTTAACAACCATGTTGTCAGGGCTGGGAATGAATCTTGCCTAATGAAGCTGTTAATAAATCATTAGTTTCTGTATTGAAACATTGGCTCTTATTATGCGTTAGTTACGGCATCATTGGGAAACTTTACAGATGGCTCCTTTTGGGATCTTTGGCCTGCCACACTAATATTCTATCCTACTATGCTGTTTCATTAGTGGGAAATTGGGAGGGGGAATAGTAAGGAGTAGAATGTGATGTTGTCAAAATAAAATTCCTTTCTAGAATCCAAGGTCATCCTTTGTCTCTGCACCTCTGCACCTGAACTGAACTGGATGTGTGGAACTGCCAGCATGGCAGTGGGAGATTGGACCATGGGATGGACTTGTGGGTGTGGGGGTAAGATCTTGAACTTTCAACTGGGTGGGGAAAACAGGGAAGCTTTCAGATTTGGGTTTCCCCAGATGTGCCAACATGGCTCTCTTAATAAAGTGGAACTTTGAGCAATACTTTGCCTTGGATTCTGATTTACGTTTGGATGCTATTTGGAACCCTGACACATGTTCCTTAACAACTGTAGTGATTCACTTAATAACTATAACAAGGTACAAGAAACAATGGTTGGAAACTAATCAAGGAGAGAAGCAACCTGAAATTAAGGAGAAACTTCCTAACAGTGGGGACAATTAACCAGTGGAACCGCTTGCCATCAGAAGTTGTGGGTGCTCCATCACTGGAGGTTTTTAAGAAGAGACAAGACAGCCACTTGCTCGAAATGGCATAGGTTCTCTTGTTTGAGCAGGGGGCTGGACTAGAAGACCTCCAAGGTCCCTTCCAGCTCTATTCCATTTTGATATTTAGGTGTCACAAGTAGCATTTGATTATTGCCAAATCGGGATGAAATCCATAGGAACTGTCTAACACTTGACGTCACTATACTTCCTTCGATTTAGTTTTGTATGCGTACGTGCACACGTGCAAGGATAGCTTTGTTAGCATCTTCAGAAGAGATTAGTTCTCCTGAAAAATGTAATGTAGACTTTCTCTCCCAAGCTGTTGCTTAATACTGTTGTTGTCAACCCTCCCACGTTCAACTGGCAAAAATAAAAAATTAAAAATGGGACATCGTGTCTCTGTTCCTCCACCAAGGAGCTCCGAGATCGCAGTCGATACTTTTGCTGCTGGACGGTCCTTTTGGACCTAAACCGTCCCGAAGAGACGGTGGCAGGGAAGAGTACCTCTTGCTGATCTTGGGGACATCGCAAAATCCCTGATTGATCCAAGAGAATCTTTTCTTGCCGATGACAGAAGCGCAGCCAAAAGCTGCTGAAGTTGGGACAGCTCCGGAACGAGAGGAAAGCAGAAAGAGAAAGTGTGTCCATCTGGTGAGGAAATCTTATTGTTATAAAAGAAACTGCCCCCCCAAAAGATTAAAGCTAAATTAAATTTGAAAAAAGAATAAAATAAGTGGCGAAAATAAGCTACATTGGACAGTGTGTTTTCTTTTTTTTTAACTTTCTTCTATGGATGGAATTTTTGAAAATATTTCCTATTTTTTAAAGTGAACGGATTAGTTTTTCTTCTTCTACTTCTTTTTTTACCTATGGATTAAAATCTTTTTTTAAAAATTTTTATAATATTGGTTTGGATGGGTTTTTTCTTTCTATTTTGCTTCACTTAAGAATTTTGTTTCTTTTAAGCCTGGAATATAAAGACAATATAAAAGGAATACAAAGAGGGTTGTAATATCAGAGGGAAAGAAAGTAACACTGCAACTTGGAGGCTAGAGGCTTGAGTCCTGGAAACATTGCCTTTCTTTTTTCGCTTTGATCATTTTGAGTTTGCACTTCAAGGTTCTTCAGCTTGTTTATAGAGTGATAAGGAGAAGAGCATGGGTTGTTTATACAGGTGCTCTTTGGGAGCTTCATTGGCAGCTGGAGAGAAGTGAAAACAAAGCCTTGTTTTGAAAGATTATAAATGAACTTGCGTCAAATCTAATAAAAAGTTTTGAATGCTAGCATGGCAGTATTTACCAGTTGGAAGAATGGCACAACATCAAAAATAAACCTTAACATTGCAAAAGATTATGTTTGAAATTCAAAAATTATTAGAAGTAACAGAGAAAATTGAGAAGAGATTGGAAAACATAGATTGTAAAACAGTAAAATTTGATGGAAAAATTGAAGATATTCACCAAATGGAAAAAGTGGAGGTTAGAGTTCTAAAAACTGAAGGGAAAAAATGAACAAAGAGGCAAGATAATTGTTGATAGCAACAGTGAACTGAGCATGGTTGGAAATGGAAAGAGTGGAATAGGGAAAGGGGAGATAGATGGACAGGAGCTCCACCCCAGATTTCAAGGTATAGAAGAAGAAAAAAGAGAAGAATTTATGTATCTAAGGAGAGAAATTTTGTCAGAAGCACTATTGATAACCAAAGATAAGCTGATTAAAGAAGCAGATGGAGGGTTTCGAGATTATATAAGATATGCAACAAGCAACAAGTTGCGAAGAGAAGTCCATACAAATCTTATTAAGGAAACAACCAGAAGACTAATCCCATAAATGGCAAAAGACATAAGACTGCACTATTACTGGAAAGAAACAGGTTGATATATGAAAGCTTATAATAAAAAATTAGTCAAATTTAGTTAAATTTAGAGCATTATGTAAAAAATGAAGTGATAATGGATATAGTTAGATACATAATTGATATGATAACAATGTACACATATGTATTGGTTTGATAAGAAGAATTTTGATATAAGTTGCAAATGGTGACTACGAAAGGAAGTTTAGAAATTCTGTTATGTATGAAAGCTTATAATAAAAAATTAAGTCAAATTAAGTTAAAAATAATGTATATATATATATATATTGGTTTGATAAAAGGAAATTGGATATAAATTATAAACAGTGATTAAGAAAGGAGGCCTAGAAACTTTGTTATTAAATATAATCAATTTTTATTGAGAACATGTCATAAAGATGAAATGCTACCGGATGATAATGGAAACAGTTAATGGAATGCCATTTTGTGGTTTTTCTTTAAATTTTGGAATATTTTATATAAAAGGACATAAAAACAATTATAGTCAAATGAAGGTTGAGATATGATGATAGTTTTATATATATAACTATCAAATAATCAAAGAAGATGGAGTCAAACTATTCTCCAAGGCACCTGAGGGTAGAACAAGAAGCAATGGGTGGAAACTAATCAAGGAGAGAAGCAACTTAGAACTGAGGAGAATTTTCCTGACAGTTAGAACAATTAATCAGTGGAACAGCTTGCCTTCAGAAGTTGTGAATGCCCCAACACTGGAAGTCTTTAAGAAGATGTTGGATAGCCATTTGTCTGAAATGGTATAGGGTTTCCTGCCTAGGCAGGGGGTTGGACTAGAAGACCTCCAAGGTCCCTTCCAACTCTACTATTGTATTGTATTGTATTGCATTGCATTGCATTGCATTGCATTGCATGCACTGCACTGCACTGTACTGCAGTGTGTGTGTGTGTGTGTGTGTGTGTGTGTGTGTGTGTGTGATTTAAAATACATAACTTGATATGAATTGTAGGTGATGACTGTGGAAGGGATGCACGAAAGTTTTTTATAACCAATTGACATACTTTCTACAATTTGTAATGGAAGATAGTTTTGTAGTGTTTTTTGTGTTTTGTTTGTCGGTGTTTATTCAAAAATAAAAAATTCTTATAAAAAAAGATTTTACTGGACCATTGCAAACATTTTAGTTTTTTTTTAAAATGACCAGTGATGTTCAGCACAAGCTGAAATGGCATACACTTATTTTACCTCAGGAAAGAGTATTTTTAAGATAGCATCGGGAGAAGTTGTGAATTTCAACTTCATCTAATCAGAAAATTAGAAAAAAACTCCAGGATTTTGAATTGGCCTAGCTAAATAATAATAATGATAGAATAGAATGAATATGAGAATGCAATGGAATGGAATGGAATGGGATAGGATAGGATAGGATAGGATAGGATAGGATAGGATAGGATAGGATAGGATAGGTTAGAATAGAATAGAATAGAATAGAATAGAATAGAATAGAGGAATTGAATGGAATAGAATAGAATAGAATAGAATAGAATAGCTCAGTTGGACAATGGCGGTGAGTTTCTGCTGCCTTGGGAGGCCTTTGTGGTGGTACACCAACCAGCCAGGCTGTCTTGCACCCACAGGTATGCAGCGCGTTGGATGCTGCTATGGTATTGGACTACAGGCAGGCTGGCTGTAGTCCCTGCTTGAGCAGGGAGTTGGACTCCAAAGTCCCTTTCAACTGCCTTATATTCCATTACATCCTCCTGCAGCTGTGATTCTCTTAATCATCAAGAAAAATGGGGTATGTTAGGGTCTCCTGCTTGAGCAGGAGGTTGGACTAGAAGACCTCCAAGGTCCCTTCCAACTCTGTCGTTCTATTATATCCTGCTTTAGCAGTGGTTCTCTTAATCAACAAGACAAGTGCGCATTGGATGCTGCTGTGGTATTGGACTACAGGCAGGCAGGCTGGCCGGTGACATGCTGACCTCTTAGCCTTTCAAACCTCATCAGTCTGCTGCAGTGACCTCTCAGCCTTGGGAAAGCCAGTTAATCAAGCCCAGCAAAAATTCCCTTTCCATGAGGAAAAAGGTCCGGTTTGTTGACATGGAAACGGCTCCCAAATTGCCTCTTTTTACCCCGAAGGTGCTGGGTGAGGAAGACCTGATTTTACGTCTCAGGCTCTGCATTGCTTTGGCTTGACAGTTGCATTGGATGTCAGGTTCAGCGAAGGACTCTTCCCCCTGGCAGGGAGCCAGTAGAGAGCCTCATGGCATTATTCTCCTTTACAGATGATACAGAATAACAGGAGGACCTTGGAGGTCTTCTAGTGCAACCTCCTGTTTCAAGCAGGAGAGCTTAACGTATCCCATTTGTCTCGTTGATTAAGAGAACCACTGGTAAAGCAGGATGTAATGGAATGACAGAGTTGGAAGGGACCTTTGAGGTATTCTAGTTGAACCCTCTGTTGAAGCAGGACACCTTAACTTACCCCATTTTTCTTGATGATTAAGAGAATCACAGCTACAGCAGGAAGTTATGGAATATAAGACCGTTGAAAGGGACTTTGGAGTCCAACTCCCTGCTCAAGCAGGAGACCCAGTCAAATAGCAGTCCTGTCTCTTCTTGAAAACTTCCAATATTGGAGCACTCACAACTTTTAGAGGCTAGTTTGTTCCACTGGTTAATTGTTTTAACTGTCAGGAAATTTCTTCTTAGTTCTAGGTTTGCTTCTCTCCTTGCTTAGTTCCCATCCACTGCTTCTTGTCCTACCCTCAGGTGCTTTGGAGAATAGCTTGACTCCAGTGGTGAGTCTGCCCGGAGTACCGGGTACCGTTCCGGTACGGTGCTCCAGAGGGCCCACCTGCCTGCCCGAGCTCCTTACCGTATTTTAAAGCTTTCGGCATTTACGTGCACGCGCATGGCGCATACAATGCCTGTGCGATGCTCCCCCGAGCAGCTGGAGCGTTGCAGAGGCTTGCGGAAGCATCCTTTGCAGCTGTAACATATGCGCTCACCACGCACGTCCATGTGGGTGATGCTGGGCCCATTCCAACCGTACCAGTTGGAACAGGATCCAGAACCCACCACTGCTTGACTCCCTCTTCTTTGTGGCATCTCCTGAGATACTGCAACACTGCTATTATGCATCCCTTTTTTTCATTAGACTAGACATACTCAAAGACTTTGGCCACCTAATGAGAAGGAAGGACTCACTGGAGAAGAGCCTAATGCTGGGAAGGATTGAGGGCAAAAGAAGAAGGGAATGACAGAGAATGAGGAGGCTGGATGGAGTCACTAAAGCAGTAGGCATGAGCTTAAATGGACTCCAGAGGATGGTAGAGGAGAGGAAGGCCTGGAGGAATGTTGTCCATGGGGTTGGACATGACTTTGTGACTAACAACAAGGCACACCCAAGTCCCACAACCATTCATCATATGCTTTAGGTTCCAGCTCTGCCTTTGTCTCCTGCTGTGCTGAGCCAGCAAGGTGTGGCTATCAATGCAAAACATATCCAAAATTTCTTCCGTTTGACCAGTTCCCAGGTGCAATTTGGGAACAAACCAATCACAGCAAGGGAGTGTGTGTCACCCTCACCAATGCCAAATCTCATCTGCATTATAATAAATCCTTAATTTAAAGGGCTGTTGAAAAAAGGAAGGGGGTGTCAGTTCATCCCAATGTACATTAAAGCTAGATTTATGCTACCTGCATTGATGAGTGGCATCTGTGTAATTACGTAATTGAGAGAAGCGATGTCATTTGCGGCGGGGCCTTGATTTAATAGCAGGGGTTTGTTTTATCCGAGATCCATTAAGCTGGGCTGCTTCTAAATAATATTGATAGGCTGGGTTGTAGACCTCGATAGATGATGATAAAAAAAAGAGCCTAGTGTGGACTTCCCAATATCTTAAAGGAAAATGGAAGGGAAACGGATCAATGCATCATAAATCCTGGGGATTATGACCTACTTATTTAACTTATTCAACTTTTCTTCTTGACTGAGAAAATCCACTGCTACAGCAGGATATAACAGAATGACAGAGTTGAAAGGGACCTTGGAGGTCTTCTGGTCCAACCCCCTGAACCCTATATCATTTCAGATGAATGGCTGTCCTATCTCAAAAATCCCTAGTGATGAAGCACCCACAACTTTCGAGGCAAGCCATTCCACTGATTAATTGTTCTCACTATCAGGAAGTTTCTCCTTAGTTCTAGGTTGCATCTCTCTTTCTTCATTTTCTATTCATTGCTTCCTGTCCTGCCTTCAGGTGCTTTGGAGAATAGCTTGAATCCCTCTTCTTTGTGGCAATCCCCAAGATATTGGAAGATTGCTATCATGCCCCCCCCCCCCAGTCCTTCTTTTCATTAAATGAGACACAACCAATTCCTGCAACTATTCTTCATGTTTGATCCTCCAGTCCCCTAATCAACTTCTCTGCTTTTCTCTGCACTTTTTCTTAGAGTCATCTTATTTTTAAATCATGGCAATTCAAAACTGGGTGCAATATTCAAGTCTGGTCTTACCAAGGCAGTATAAAGTGGTATTAACCCTTCACATGATCTTGATTCTATCCCTCTGTTAATGCAGCCTAGAACTGTGTTGGCTTTCTTGGCAGCTGCTGCAAATGGCTGGCTCATATTTAAATGGTTGTTCACTAGGACTAGAAAGATAGAAAGAAAGAAAGAAAAAAGAAAGAAAGAAAGAAAGAAAGAAAGAAAGAGGAGAAGGAGGAGAAGCAGGAGAAGGAGAGGAAGAGGAGGAGGAGAAAGAAAGAAAGTGAAAGAAAGAAAGAAAAATGGAGGGGGAAGGGAGGGAGGGAGAGAGGGAGGAAGGAGAGGAAGGAGAAGGAGAAGGGAGAAGGAGAAGGAGGGGAGAAGGAATAGAATACAAAATAACGAAAGGAAGGAAGGAAGGAAGGAAGGAAGGAAGGAAGGAAGGAAGGAAGGAAGGAAGGAAGGAAGGAAAACAGGGAAGGGAGGGAGGGAGGGAGGGAGGAAGGAAGGAAAACAGGGAAGGGAGGGAGGGAGGGAGGAAGGAAGATCTATCAATGGCCATTCTCTGAATCCCTTTAATTATTCCTCAACTTCACACCTGGTGAGTAGTTAAGAACAATATAATACTCTTCAGGGTTGCATGGGTTTAAGTTAGGAGTTGTTTCTCTGTATAGATGTTCTTGTCTCTCAACAGGAGAGGTTTAAGTTGAATCAAATAACTGGACCCTAGTCATCAACATCCCCATCTTACTCCCAATGTCGTGGAGCTACACTACAGCTGAGTATTATGGGAAGTGAAAATGGCAGCCTCCCTTTGTCACAAAACATGCAGTCTGTTTCTTTTTCTTTTTTAAAAGAAAGCAGGGTGTTAGATATTAGCATATATCCTGGCAAGTCTCCCCTCTGGTCCTCTGCTACAGCGGGAAACAGGTATCGTTCTGATTGGTCGAGGGGCATACCCGATCCCTATAAAAGGGGAACCCTCCGACCACAGAGTAAGCTGGATCACGACTACTACTAATAAAGAGCTGTTAAGTCACTTCGTGTCCGCAGTCTGTCTCTCGTTGCCCAGATCTAACATTGGCGACGAGGGTGGGATCGAGAGGCAGATAGGACGAAGAACGCTACCTCCAGAATCTCCGGATTTGATCCAGCCCAGGAATTCGGCAGAAATTCCGGCAGCCATCTCAGATCACCGCAGCGCGGCAAATTCAAACAGAGAAGATGGCGATGCATGCTCCCCCCGCTCCTTTTGACCCAGCAAACGACGAATGGGAAGCCTTCATGATTCGTTTCGAGTGTTTCCTCGAAGCGAACGAATACACGGGGATCACCGACGCGAGGAAGAAAAATATCTTCCTCGGCTACTGCGGAAAGGAAGTCTTCAATACGGCCAGAGACCTCACCGTGCCTACTCCAATACAGGCAGTATCGTGGACGGCGTTGCAACAGGCCCTGCAAACTCATTACGCGCCAAAACCTTCCCGCCATGTCTGCCGCAAGGAATTCAACACGAGGAACCAGAAGGCGGGAGAATCCATCAATCAATATGTTGCAGCCCTACGAAAAGCAGCAACTCACTGCGAGTTCAGGGATCTGGACGAGCACATCTTAGCGCAGCTCATCTGTGGATTAAGAGACATTTCACTACAAAAGAAGCTGTTGGCAAACCCGAATTTAACCCTACAGATAGCGCTAAACGAAGCAAGAGCGTCAGAGTCAGCAGAGAAATCATCGGTGACCATACAACGAGGGGCCAACGTAAACCAGCCAGCACCAAGGCAAACCAGAGTACACTACGAGGACACAAGCCCCGACTACGAGAATCCCGAGTTCGAGGACAGTCACATGATGCAGAGCAGTCACTGGAGGCCTGGGGGGAGACCCGGATCCCGTTTGCCGCCCTGCGCAAGTTGCGGAGGGAATCACCCCAGGTCTACTTGTAGGTTCAGGAACGTTGTTTGTTCGCACTGCAACAAACTTGGGCACATCACACGAGTGTGCCGGAGCGGAGTCCCTGCCTCACGGCAGCCACCCATGTACCGCCAACAGAAGCCCAACCCAGGGGCTTGGCGAAATCAAAAAGGGCGCCCAGAGAGAAATCCACAAGTGTTTACCCAGAGAGAAAATTTCCAAAGAGCTGAACGAGCGTATCCCCAGAGAGATTACTCACAAGGAGCTGAGCGAGCGTATCCCCAGAGAGAATACACACAAAGAGCTGAAAGAGCGTTCTATCAAGACGCTCAACGAGAGTATTTTCAGGATGTAGACGATGAGATAGAGTTGACCCAGAGAGAGGAGTTGCGAACGTATCTCACCACAATACATCAGGTCCGCCCTAAGCGGCCAAAAAGGCTGAGAGTCACAGTCCTCTTGGAGGGCTCACCTTGCGAGCTAGAAGTGGACACAGGATCGACCCTGACGATTATTTCATGGGCATCCATGAAACAGGCTATCCCTAGCCTCAGAAAGAGCCAACTACGCGCTCCAGACGTCCTGCTACGAGACTACCAGGGGAACCAAGTCCCCATCGTGGGCCAAGGCACATTCCAAATCCGTTTCAAGGACATCGAAGCCCAGCTGCCCGTGACCATCGCCAGCGCGCCATTACAGAACCTTCTGGGGCTTGATTGGTTTGAAGCCCTGGGGTTAGAAGTCACCGGAATCAACGCCGTGAGAAACAGCAGCGCTGAAAAGATTTTTAAGGAGTTCGAGGATGTGTTCAGCCCCGGTCTTGGTAAGTATGTGGGTAAACCGATATCATTCAATTTAGACCCCAAAGTGGCGCCAATCCGACTTAAACCGAGACGAGTGCCCTTTGCACTCCGCCCAAAAATAGATAAGGAAATAGATAAGTTAGTGGAGCAAGGAATCCTTGAGCCGGTGGATCACGCGCGCTGGGAAACACCCATCGTGACCCCAGTCAAACCAGACGGATCAGTCCGCATCTGCGCGGACTATAAATGCACAATTAATGTCGCGCTACAACAGAGCGCATATCCTGTGCCTGTAGTACAGCACTTATTGCACTCGTTGGGGCCAGGAAAGGTATTTGCTAAATTAGACATGGCACAAGCTTACCAGCAACTGCCAGTAGATAGCGCCACAGCGGAGGCCCAAACTATAGTGACGCATAGAGGAGCATTCAAATGCAACCGGCTACAATTCGATGTGAGTATTGCCCCAGGATTGTTCCAGAGCGTCATGGAACGACTTTTGCAAGGGATACCGGGAGTCGTCCCCTATTTTGACGACATCCTGGTGTCCGCTGCAAACGAGGAGCAATTAAATAAAAGAGTCAGAACTGTTTTGGCCAGAATCAGAGAAAAGGGTCTCCGCCTCAAAAAGGAAAAATGCCAAATTAACGTGCCTAGCGTAGAATTCCTGGGTTATAGAATCGATGGTCAGGGAATACACCCCACTTCAAAGAAAATTAAGGCGATCCAGGACGCCCCCACACCACGAAATCAGACCGAGTTGCAGGCCTTCCTCGGACTACTTAACTTCTACAGCGTTTTTCTGAGGCAGAAGGCGACCGTTGCTGAGCCACTACACCGTCTACTCCAGAGGAACGCACCATGGAAATGGGGACGATCCGAAGCTGCAGCTTTCGCCGGGGTAAAGCGCCTGCTCACCACTGACTCACTGCTTGTCCAATACAGCCAGACCCTACCGCTAGTATTGACCTGCGACGCATCACCCTTCGGAGTTGGAGCAGTCCTCAGCCACAGGATGCCCGACGGAAAAGAAGCGCCCATCGCCTTCTACTCCAGAACTCTTTCATCGGCCGAAAGGAATTACAGCCAAATGGACAGGGAAGCGCTGGCTGCTGTAGCTGGAGTAAAACGTTTCCACGAATACCTCTACGGCCGCGATTTTGAACTAATTACAGATCACAAGCCGTTGTTGGGACTTTTGGCGGGAAACCGCCCCACTCCGGTCTCCCTTTCTCCACGCATGACCAGGTGGACTGTTTTCCTGGCTGCGTACTCATACAAATTGATTCATCGACCGGGCGCCACTCTCGGACACGCAGACGCACTCAGCCGTTGCCCATTACCTGACATTCTGCCAGACCCCACTCCAGAAGTACCGGTATTGCTCATTGACTGTTTGGACTCTGGACCGGTTTCTTCATACGACGTTGCAAGGTTCTCCTCTAAAGACAATTTAATAAAGCAAGTTCAAACTTGGGTTTGGAGGGGGTGGCCGAAGGGAAACGTGGGCCCGGAATTTAAAGTGTTTTGGTCAAAACAGGACGAACTCTCAGTGTTGCAAGGTTGTTTATTGTGGGGGGATCGAGTTGTTATTCTGTATGTTTTACGTAGAAATGTATTAGATGCTTTACATGTGGGTCATCCGGGGATTGTTAGAATGAAGGCGTTAGCAAGAAGTTACGTTTGGTGGCCAAACATGGACAAAGAAATAGAGGAGTGGGTGGCCACTTGCGACCCATGCCAGGAATCGAGACCAGCACCCCCGGAAGCGCCCGCCACAGAATGGGAGAAACCTAAAGCACCCTGGTCGCGAATACACATCGACTTCGCAGGGCCATTCCAAGGTCAGACTTTCCTTATAGTTGTGGATGCATACTCAAAATGGCTAGATGTAGTCCTAATGACTTCAACCACGGCAGAGGCAGTCATTAAGGTTCTACGGCGACTTTTCGCCACCCATGGCCTGCCCGACCTCCTGGTCTCCGATAACGGGCCCCAGTTCACGGCCATGCAATTTGAGACATATCTAGCAGGTCAGGGAATTCGGCACGCCCTCGTCGCGCCATTCCATCTGGCATCAAATGGACAGGTGGAGAGAATGGTACGATTCGCAAAAGAGGCCCTCGCTAGGATGGGTCCAGGTGATTGGCAAACACGCATTGATCATTACCTTTTAATTCAGCATATCACCCCAAGTGCAACGACGGGTAGGAGCCCCGCTGAACTACTCATGGGCCGCCGTCTACGGTCTCACCTGGACCGTCTTCACCCAAATTACTCTGCCACAGCTCCCCCAGACTCCACAAGCAAAATTCGGTCTTTTAGCATAGGGGATTCAGTATACGCCCACAACTATGCAGGGGGAACATTGTGGATGCCGGCAAAGGTCATTGGCATCACGGGTCCACGATCGTATCTGCTGGAACTGGAAGATGGGCGGAACTGGAAAAGGCACATCGATCAACTTCGGGGTCGCCTAGCACACTCAGACCTTCGAAACGAAGACGAGATTTTCCTGCCTACAGAAAGTCAGCCACGCGAGAGCCCCATCATAGAAAACTACGACACCTGCGAACCAAGCTTGGAACAAGAAAACACGCACGAAGCAGAGCAAACCCCAGGCAACGAAACCGAGCAGACTCCGGAACGCCCTAGCAACAAGGACACGAAACCTCCCGAACGGGGAACGGGAAAAGCATCCGATCCGGAAACCATTTCTGACCAACCAGAACCACGACGTTCCTCCCGAGTAAGGCAACCCCCCACATACCTAAAAGACTATGTTACCTACCGCAACGTTCCGTCTAGGAGGGGAGGGGTGTTAGATATTAGCATATATCCTGGCAAGTCTCCCCTCTGGTCCGCTGCTACAGCAGGAAACAGGTATCGTTCTGATTGGTCGAGGGGCGTACCCGATCCCTATAAAAGGGGAACCCTCCGACCACAGAGTAAGCTGGATCACGACTACTACTAATAAAGAGCTGTTAAGTCACTTCGTGTCCGCAGTCTGTCTCTCGTTGCCCAGATCTAACACAGTGGTTGTAACTCTACACCTCCACGAACGGCGTTCTTTTTTCTGCATCTTTTCTGGAGTGCTAAGGAATCTGATTTAAATAACATGGCATTGATAACTTGCAGGCTTCCCTAAAATAATATCCAGAGTGAAAAGCTTTGATTCCTTTTTTAAGGAAAAAGAATTGAGCAATGGCTCCAGTGTCAATCCATCCCTCTTAATAAAGCTACTCAACAGAACCTCTCTGTGCGTAGACAGCAAGCGAGCATTAGGCTTCATCATAATATTGTTGGTTTTTATTTTGAGCTCAGATGCTACACTCTTGAAGGTTGGGTGCCAGAGGGAAGCAATGGCAAAAAAAGGCCATCTGGGCCACACTGTTCTTGTGTTTAGAAACAGCTCCTTCCTTCTTAAGGTAAAGGTAAGGTTCCCGTCGCACATATGTGCTAGTTGTTCTCGACTCTAGGGGGCGGTGCTCAACTCTGTTTCAAAGCCGAAGAACCAGCGCTGTCCAAAGACGTCTCCGTGGTCATGTGGCTGGCATGACTAAACACCGTAGGCGCACGGAATGCTGTTACCTTCCCACCAAAGGTGCTTCCTATTTTTCTACTTGCATTTTTACATGCGTTCGAACTGCTAGGTTGGCAGAAGCTGGGACAAGTAATGGGAGCTCACTCTGTTATGTGGGGCTAAGGATTTGAACTGCTGAACTGCCGACCTTTCTGATCGACAAGCTCAGCATCATAGCTACTGAGCCACTGTATCCCAATTAGTTTCATTAGTTGGAAACAAAACCTCAGGAGATATTCCTTGAGGTTTTTGGAGAGCATTCTTTTGGTGACTATTCCCTATTAAGTTATTTCTTCACTGCAGCCATGATTGCATTTGGCAATTGACCTCCATAGGACAGCATGCAGTGGAGTCTGATGAGTGTGTTGCCGTTAAAATAAATCCTTTGTGTCAAGTGCCATTTATTTTAACGGCAACACACTCAACATAAAGCATACTTTACAGTGTGTGTGTGTGTGTGTGTGTGTGTGTGTGTGTGTGTGTGTGTGTGTCAGGGCCAGAGAGAAAATATCTGCTGTGAACCCCATGTTGGCATCAGGAAGGGCATCCAGCCAATAAACTCTCAGTGCACTCAGTTGCCTGGACTCAATCCAGAATAAAAGGGATTAAAGAGGGAAGGAGGGAGGGAGGGAGGGAGGGAGGGAGGGAGGGAGGGAGAGAGAGAGAGAGAGAGAGAGAGAGAGAGAGAGAGAGAATTTCGTGTTTCCCCCAAAAATATTCCCTACCCAAAATATAAGCCCTAGTGAAGGAGGTGAGCATGGCCAGCCCAGGAGTCAGCCCTTCCCTTCCCCAGTACGCCGTGCTTGGCCCCTTATCTATGGCCTGTGGATCAACTGAGCCAGCAAGGACCAGGAGTTCTGTCTCTCCAGGTGCCAGGAGATGTTTACAGCGCCTCTTGCTATCCCCAGTACTGCCCATGGTGCCAGGCAACCTGGCAGTTGAAGGCCCCTCTCTTCTGCAGCTCACCTTGGGGCTATGGAGCAGGTGATGAGCATGGTTTGTGCTCCGCCAGGCCTGGAACTTGGGTAAGAAGCCCTAGCTGTTTTTTTAGGGGTCAAAAGAAAATAAGACCCGGTCTTATTTTCGGGGAAACACGGTATATAAAATAGATATATAAAATTTGATATGAGTTAATACACTGTTTAAAAAACAACTCCCTATCCAGGGGTGAAATTCGCTTACCTTCCCTACCGGCTTGGAAGTGTGTGCATGCCATCGTCACATTCAGGTTTTGACCCTCTGCATGAGCAGAGGGTTAAAACCAGGACGTGATGACATCCGGGTGGGTGGGCGGAGTCTCCCAAAGCCCATGCTACCAGCTCGCCGAGCCTACTGCCTCCAGCGCTACCAGCTCGCGCAAGCCGGATAGAGCCAGCTGCATTTCAACCCTGTCCCTATCCCGTTAGATTTTGGTATGCACCCAACTTGTAATCTTCGCAAGCAAGGAGGTCTGCTTGAAAAGTTGTGACTCGTTAGCCAGGTGGTGGTTGTTCGAAAAGGGGTAAAGGTTACCTTATCCATGTCAGGGGAAGATTTCACCCTGAAGTAAATGAGGCTTAGACCGCGGCTTTTCCAAACAGGCATATCTTCAATAAGCGAAAAAATGAAAATAAAATCCCGGAAACGTGTTCTAATGAAAAACAAACTTTTAATACAAAAATAAGAAATAAGGAAATAAAACAAATCTATCTAATTGTTACATTTTGGCAGAAACAGTTTGTCTCCCAGCTTCCTGGCAGACGAACAAAGATCAAAAAGGGAAGAAGTCTCTGGAATGTGTGATGTATATAAACATGTTAAGCATGCGCAAAAAATCATTGTCAGATAAGGCTTATGACCTGCGCAGTAACTCTTTCAGTAACTATTCAGTTCAGTTCGGCTAGCAAACCAATTAACGCAGTGACAGTCCAGTCATTTCTGGTGGTCAGGAGTTAGGGCAAGAACAGGAGCTCACCCCGTTGCATGGCACTTAGGTCTCAAACTCGGGACTGTCAGCTTTCCGGCTGACAAACTCAGCATCTTCACCCACTGAGCCATTCCGCCCTCCATTCAATAAGAAGAGAAAATTAATTGCAAATTGACATGCTATTAAGGTGAGATGCTAATGACACATCATTTATGTTATTATAATGAAATGAATGCATGGGCACCATGTCATCACTTATAAAAGAAAACTGGCTATTTTTTTTCTCCCCCATTATAATAATGGGCATAGAAGCTGTGATTGATGGCTCACGTTGACTAAACAGTATCCCTCTTCTTAATCTCTTGACCGCTGGGTAAAATTATGGGGGCTTATGTTCATCTCGAAGGAAAGGCAACCAAGTGTAAATAAATAAAGATAAAACAACTGGCTGTGGTGACAACATTGCCCTGGTTCTCCTGGACCTTCTGAGAACATTGTTGGAGAACCTTCATCACACCTGGCCCATCTATAATAACTGGTAAACCGTTATACACAGGGGTGGGCTTCAAAAATTGCAGCAACAGGTTGACTGCCCTGTTGCTGGGTGGGCGTGGCAATGCGGGGGGGGGGGCATTTTTCGTCCTCCCCAGGCTCCGGAGGCTTTCCTTGAGACTCTGGAAGGGTGAAAATTGCTTCCTCCGGTCTCCAGAGGCCCTCCAGAGGCTGGAAACAGGTCCGTTTCTGGACTTCCAGCACCTCCGTTAGGCCCATTTTCTCCCCTACCCCGAGGTGGGTTCCTACCGATTCGGACCGATTCGGACCAGTTTGGATGAGTAAGTAGTAACTCGGCCTGCCATGCCCCTGAACTGGTTCTCTCCGCAGCACCATAGGCACTGCCATCTTGTTTTTTGTTTCTGAGCATGCGCAAAAGCATTTTTTTTACTACTACGGATGTGCGCATAGCACATATTAAGTGTGTGCCCACGCAAAATGGGTGTGGCGCATCCCTGAGCGAACCGGCAGTAGCAGCAGCCAGAACCCCCCTCTGCCCCTATTCAAGCCTCCTCGCAGGCCCTGCACTTACCTGGCATGATGAACGGGCCGCGTGGAGACTCCTGGGAGGGGTAGGCAGGGGCAGACAGGAGTGGGATTTGGGGGTTCGCTGAACCACGTGGAACCTTCACTAGAGAATCGTCTGAACCCATGCGAACCGCCAGCAGCCCACCCCAACATAGATTCTGCCTACCATCCTCTAACTGGAAGAGATTAAAGGCAATAGAACATCATCTCTTGGAGGTTTCCCAGCTTGATTCCCGAGGCTGTGTTGGTTGGGGATGATGGGCTTTGGAGGAAGTGAGATGAGGGGGGAGGCTGGGTTTCAGAATGAAACACTCTCAGACTAATATGAACAAACAAGGAACAACTAATACGACCAAGAGCCCCATCACTGGAGGAGACTGGATAGTCCTTTGTCTGAAATGGTATAGACTCTCCTGCTCGTGCAGGGAGTTGGATTAGATGACCTCCAAGGTCCCTTCCAGCTCTGTTGTTCTATTATTCTGAAGGATTCACCTCCAGGAATTGTGGGTGTTCCAACACTGGAGGTTTTAAAGAAGAGATTAGGCAACAATTCATCTGAAATGATCTAGGGCAGCGGTCACCAACTGGTGACCCACGGACCACTGGTGGTCAGGAACAAAATTTTGGTGGTGCGCAGAAAAATTATTTGCATTTTTCATATTGTACTAAATCAGGGGTCCTCAAACTATGGTCCCTGGGCCGGATATGTGCAATGAATTCTTGTGTTGCTGCAGACAGTCTCCCCCTTAGGGAACTTGTTGTGCAGGTCAGAAGGGGGCAGAAATTCCAACTTGGGGTTTGCTTCAGCCTCCTGGTGCAGGGCTTTGGACAAAGGCAGGAGGGAAGCGCCACTGGTGGCGAAGAGCCGGAGGGCTTGTTCCAGTGGGACTGCATCATGGCCTAGAACTGGCTGACCATCTCAGCCTGCTGAGCCTCCAGGTAGTGCTACCTGGCCGTGCACTCCTGCAGGTCTTCCCTCTGCTTGGAAAGCCTATGCTCGTAGTCCTCAGTGAGGTGCTTCTGCTCGGTCAGATCCAATTTGAGCTGAGCCAGCTGTTTTGCCAACTCTTTCTCCCAGTGGCTGCTTAGCTCCAGCAGCTGCTTCCTGTTGGGGCCCTAAGGAGCTCAGGAGGGTAGGCAAGGAGTTGCTGGGGAGGGGAGGGGCGAAGAGAGGCTGGGGTGGCACTCCTCGACATGAGTGACATTGAGTTGGCCACGCCCACCCAGTCACATGCCCACCTAGCCACGCCCAACCAGCCATCATTAGGCAGATCATATTAGTGGTCCACAGGATTTAGAATGATGAATTTAGTGGTCCCTGAGGTCTGAAAGGTTGTTGACCCCAGTCTAGGGTTTCCTTCTTGTGGGATGGGGAGTGGGGAATTGGACAAGAAGACCTCCAAGTTCCCTTCCAACTCTGTTATTCAGTGTTCTAATTGAATAGGAGTCTGGCAGTTCTCCCTGCCAGGGTATTACTTGTCTGTTCAAAGACAGGTTTTCCCCTATTTCATCGTGTGGTACCAGTCATTTTCCTGGGGGCAGGGGGGATGTGGGGGGGGAGAGGGTGTGCATGGAGTGAGAGTAAGCTCATTGGGCAGGATTTGCCAAGTGTCTGCGATCGAACGCCCAGGCAATTGGTTCTTTTGGATCAGGAAACAATGAATACCCCAGTAAATCAAGGGATTTGAGCTTTATAATTAGTTCAAGCAAACAGAGTTTAAAATGTAACATTAAAAAGCACGCATACCGAGCAACATGATACCAAACTCTCTTACAGGCTGCCAGGAGCTCTTTAATAAAGACAGCAGAGATACGCCAAGGGTGATTAATTTCCACAATATCCAGTGCTAGGTTGTGTGCAAAAGCACCCCACACAAACAAATAAACCCCAAGGTGGTGGTGGTATGATGATGATGATGGTGGTGGTGGTGGTGGTGGTGGTGGTGGTGATGATGATGATGATGATGATGATGATGATGATGATGTTAATCTTTGGTGAGATTCACAGCCTTTGGGCTGGTTGGTAGCCTAACAGCTCGAGTCCTAACCAAGGACCTAGGAACTGTTCAGGTAACGTCGGAGGATATAAGCTGTTCCAAGTAAGGTGGTTTTTTGTAGAGTCAGAATGTTCAAGTCCGATAAATTTAGAATTTCCAAATACTGAGGTAGCCCTTTAGGTATTGCTCCAAGAGCTTCAATTACAATTGGGACAACACACGGTTTCTTTTTCCACAGTCACTCAACTTAAATTTGCAAGTCCCAGTACTTGGTGATTTTTTCTTGCTGCTTATCTTCAATTCGTGCATCTCCAGGTATTGCAATGTCAATGAACCAAACTTTTTTCTTTTCAACTATTGTTATGTCAGGTGTGTTGTGGGCCAAGTGCCTGTCAGTCTGGATTCTGCAATCTGACAAGATCTTGGCGAAACTTTTTTGGCTCGCGTGCCAGAAGTGGGGAGAGCGCAGGGGGGGTCGTGTGCGGGCGTGCCGCACCCATAATGCAATGCGTGACCACCCAGTGTGCATGCGCGCACTACAGCCACTCCCCCCCCATTTTTACATCGTTTTTTTCACCCTCCCCAGGCTCCAGAGGCTTTATAGGACCTGGGGAGGGCGAAAAGAGCCTCCACCCCCGGAGGCCCTCCGGAGGCTTCAGGGATTGTCCGGAGGCTTCCCTGAAGCCTTCGGAACACTTAAAACGACCCTCCGCTCGGAGGTTCATTTTAAGCATTCCGAAGGTTTCAGGGAAGCCTCCGGATGATCCCTGAAGCTTCCGGGGGGGCACTTTTCGCCCTCCCCAGGCTCCTATAAAGCCTCTGGAGCCTGGGGAGGGCGAAAAATGGCTTTTAAAAACGGTTAACTCAGCTGGCCAGTGCGTGCATGCGCGCTGGCCAGCTGACAGGGCAGCGCCTCGCGTGCCCCGACAAATGGCTCCGCATGCCCCCCGTGGCACATGTGCCATAGGTTCGCCATCACTGCTCTAGAACCTTCTCAACCTGATGTTCCCAGTGGTTTTTGCTGTACTCAAATCCAAACTTCTGGCACAATTTCCAGTGAATAATCTTAGCAACTCGGCCATGGCGTTGTAGATAGTCAGTTTGTGAAATTTTGCTGCACCCACTGATCAAATGGTCGAATGGAATAGAATAGAATATCAATTGGAATAGAATAGAATAGAATAGAATAGAATAGAATAGAAGAGAAGAGAAGAGAAGAGAAGAGAAGAGAAGAGAAGAGAAGAGAAGCTGGAAGGGACCTTGAAGATCTTCTAGTCCAACCCCCTGCTCAAGCAGGAGAACCTATACCAATTCAGACAAGTGGCTGTCCAGTCTCTTCTTATAAACCTCCAGTGATGAAGCTGTTCCACAATTTCCAAAGCTCTTCCACTAGTTAATTGTCCTCACTGTCAGGAGGTTTCTCCTTAATTCCAGGTTGCTTCTCTCCTTGATTAGTTTCCATCCGTTGTTTCTTATCTTGCCTTCTGGTGTTTTGAAAAATACCATATTTTTCAGAGTATAAGAGGCACCAGAGCATAAGACGCACCAAGGTTTTGAAGAGGCAATTTTTTTAAAAAAAGGTTGTTGCACTCTGCAAACCTCCAAAACCAGCCCATTTTTTGCTAAAACAGGCTGGTCCCCCCCCCCAAAAAAGGCATGAATTGCCTTTAGCGGGTTTGCAGAGTGTTCCTGGGGGGTGTCACCCCACAAAACGAGCAAAAAACGGCCCATTTTTCGCAAAAAGAGCCGTTTTTTATCAAAAAATGCATGCATAGCCTTTAGGAGGCTCCTGGGGGCTGGGGGTGGGGGGCAAAATTGAGCAGAAAAACCAGCCCGTTTTTCACTCATTTCTGTCCTCCCCAGCCCCCAGAAGCTCTCTGAAAGCCTTCTACAGGCTCTGCATGACCATTTTGGTGAAGGAGGCTCAGCTTCGGGAGGCAAAAAATGCTGTATTCAGTATATAAGATGCACCTAGATTTTCAGCCTCTTTTTTGAGGGAAAAAGGTGCATCTTATACTCCAAAAATACAGTAAGTTGTCTCCATTTTCTTTGTGGCAGCTCCTCAAATTCTGGAACATTGCTATCATGTCACCCCTAGTTCTTCCTTTCTCTAGACTGGCCGTACTCAGTTACTGCAACCGTTCTTCATGTGTTTTAGTCTCCAGGCCTTTAATTATCTTAGTTGCTCTTCTTTGCACTTTTTCCAAAGTACAGTAGCAGAGTTTTATAGTGGGAGTTTGTCCGGGGTGAAGTGTCTATGTGCTGATTTTAGAGTGACACCTGAAGGGCATGTGTGCATGTGGGTGTAGGTATGTTTATTCTTGTGAACATGCCGCTCCTCTGGGAGACCTCATTAAATTAATCCCGGTTGTTTTTGCAGACCTTATCCTTTGATATGGGGATTAGGTCTGGGTAACTTATTTGGGATTTGCCAATTTTAGTTAATGAACATAGTTTCAGCTTGACTGTCAATTATGTAGTGGAGACAATGCTTCTCAAACCATTGTGGATTCTGTTCATATTTTAAAGGGAAGATGGAAACAGTATAAAGAATAGAATGTGTTTGGCTATTTCTCACTCTCTCAATGTCTTTTTTGTAATGTGGTGACCAAAATAAAGAACTTTAATGATTCTTACAGGATGCCTTTGCATGTTATTATCCAAAAAAAGAAAGCCACTTTTGCCATGTTGGTGAATATGGGGCTGAATTCCAAGCGAAAGGAGACATTTTAATCAATGGCATTTCAGACTTCTGTGCCCTTCTGAGGCAACTTCAGATCTGCAATCCGAGTGAAAAAGGGATGTGAGTAAGAAAACATTTACTTCTCAACAATTAGTTTCTTCAATTACAAGTTAATTCACTCTTCCTCCCAACATCTGGAAGGAATGCTTATATTGAATTTTCCCCCTCCTCAAAATGCAAATTGATTTGAATGATTAATCAATTAGCTGGTTAAAATGGCAGACGAGAGAACTCAGTTTGAACTTGGTTAGTCTGCCTGTTAGAACATCCAGCTAGCTTTTTGCATTTATATTCTTAACACTTACAAATATTTTTTTTAACAAAACACCACTTCTGCCTAATGTAGCACTTATGAATGCTGACAAGGTATACAAACAGGTCACGTCCCTAAAAAAAATTATTGATCTGCTTAAAATCAATTTTTTAATATTATTAAGTGGTGTGTGAATACACACACACAGTGGCATAAGTGCCATCAAAGAAAGCATTTCAACTGGATGGACCTTGAGGTCATCAAATTTCTCCTCTTCGTTCTTGTTTTGAAAAACAAAGCTAAACATTTGTTGAATCCAATGCATAAATTACTTTATCTTTTTAGTAATGATTTGGTCGTTGTACGTTACCCAGAGCTGTCGTGAAGGTGGGCAGCCTTATAAATTTAATACATGAATAGTTTTGTATGAGAAACATAATAGAGAATTAAAGAGCTATGCCATTATACCTTTTACCTTAAACTGTCTACCGTGGACCTTACATATTATTATATACTTTATTCATTAAACATGAAACTCAGCTAACTGAACATTCAAAAATGCATTACAAATACCAGGGACTGGTGCTAATGGTTGATACGGTTTGCTGCCAGCGTCCTAGGTATCAACCAAGTACCTTCTTAAAATATAAAATGTTCTGAGTAGCGCAGTTTTTTGCAGTTCCGCTGGTGTTATTGCAGGAAGCTGCAATTTGTTGATGTATCGTGTAAAATTCTTGGACATGGTGCCAAGTGCCCCGATGACAATAGGTATCACTGGTACATGCTTCATCCATAGCCGTGTAGTTTCGATGGCCAGGTCGTGATATTTCATTATTATTCTAGTTCTTTTTCTTCGACTCTGGCATCTCCAGGAACAGCGATATCAATAAACTGTACACTTCAGCCCTTTACAACCGTGATATCTGCCGTGTTGTGCTCCAAATGACGATCCGTTTGTATTCGAAAGTCCCACAAGATGTTCACCTTCTCATTTTCAATAACTTTTTCCACTTTATCTTCCCATGATTTTCTACGGGTAAATCATATTTTTTACATAATGACCAGTAGATTAATTTAGCAACTCGGTCATGTCTAGCTTTGTAACCAGTTTATGCGATTTTGCTACATTCACATATTAAATGTGAAACAGTTTCAACTTTGTCATTGCAAAGTCAGCAGTTTGTCAGTGGATTTTTGTATATTATTATTATTATTATTATTATTATTATTATTATTATTATTATTATTATTATTATTATTACTATTACTATTATTATTACTATTATTACTATTATTACTATTATTACTATTATTACTATTATTACTATTATTACTATTATTACTATTATTACTATTATTACTATTATTACTATTATTACTATTATTATTATTCTACATAAATATCATCTTTGCAACATTTGTACATTGTTAAATATTCATTATACTCCTTTTATCTATACATATATACCTTTATTTTCTGATTTCTCAATCTTTTTTCCTCCCTTGATTGCTTTCTTGTTCTTTGCATCTTTCCTCTAGCCATTTGTACCATAAATTCCATACTGAATAGTATTCGGATTCTTCTTTGTCTTTTATTTCCTTTGTGAATCTGTCCATTTTGGCGCATTCTAGTACTTTTTTTATCACATTTTCTTCTGTTGGTATATTTGTTTTTCTAGTTCTGCATGTATATGATTCTTGCTGCCGTTATTACCTGTAGTATTAGGTATTTGATTTTTTTGGCACAGTTCCCTGTAATTATTCCTAATAAAAATAATTTTGGCTTTAATTCTATTGGTTGTGTAATTATCTCTTCCAGCCAGTTTTTTTATTTTTATCCAATATTTTTTAGTTGTTGTACACCTCCACCACATATGATAAAAAGTTCCGTGTGCCTGGCTACATTTCCAGCCACATTTCTTAAGAGGTCCCCAAGGGGGCGTGGATAAGTGCACCAGCATGCCTACCACCCCTGTCCTACTATCCCCATTTATCTGTACTCATTTTATGGGTTTATGGCTATAATTTCCTTATTTTTATCCATTTATTTGTGCCATTTTTTCATGCGTCCATGTCTATGATCTGTACTGATACTTGTTTCCTTGTACTTGTTGACAAAAGATAAATAAAAAATGAATAAAATTGCTTTAGAAAGCCTGCTACAGGCGGTCCATGACTTATGACCGTAATTATGTGAGTTACCGTATGAACATGCCTGATGTTGTGACCATTGCTGGAAGTTATTAAGTGAACACCATTGAGCCGAGGTGGCACAGTGGTTAGAGTGCAGTATGTCAGGGGAAAAAAAACACCCTGTTAGAGATCGATGAACCGTGGCTGATTCCCTTCTGCATATCTTTTGAGATATTGAGAAAAATAAGTCTTTAAAAGTATTCTAATTAATAAACAAACTTTAATAATAAAATAAAACAGAAAATAACTAATTGGTTACATTTTGATAATGAAAACTACGTTAGCCAAAGTTGGCTGCCGAACAAAGAAGAGAGGAATTTTGGAATGTGTAACGCGTGCGCAATAAATCACTTTCAGATAAGAACCTTTTTTTTGTTTTATGACCTGCGCAATAAAGCTTTCTTAGTTTAACTCTTGAGTGTCAATTCAGGCAGTTCAGGCCTAGCAAACCTTTTAACATCGTGACACCCCTTCTTTTGCTAGTCTGGGCTGACGTCATCAAATCATCAATTAAGGCACATCTTCTTTCGCAGATACTCGTGTTGATTTGCGGCAAGTGGTTTGTTAAGCATGTCTGCGATCTGATCATGTGTAGAAACATATTGCAATTTAACAAAACCTTGCTTAACTAATTGCTTTGTGTTTTGATAACGAATGTCAATGTGTCTGGACCTAGAACCTGTGAAATGTGACTCAGAAATATAAACAACAGATACATTATCTTCCATCACGGTGATTGGTCGAATCGGACGTGTCCAGATATCTGTGATCAAAGCATCAAACCACGTTAGAGAATTACAAGCATCTGAAACACAAGCATATTCAGCTTCAGTAGATGAACATGAAACAAAACTCTGTTTTCTCACTTGCCAGTAAACAGGACAACCATTTAGGAACATCATGTAACCAGAAGTGCTTTTGCGTGACTTCTTGTCGCTCGCCCAGTCGGCGTCGGCAAAACAAATCAACTTTGGTTGATCAGTGTGTGTTGGTTCTAGCAATAACTTCATGTGCTTAGTGTGTTTTAGGTATTTCAACAACTTCTTAATGCATGACCAATGAAATTGTGTTGCCTTACCTACGTGTCGTGATAAAAGATTAACACTAAGTGCGATGTCAGGTCTGGTCCAACTACTAATGTATAATAGTGAACCAATGACTGAACGATAAAGTGTTTGATCCTCGAACTCAGGACTTGGTTCATGTGTTAAGTTGTGAAAATCTGTTTGCATGGGTGTCTTTGTTGTGCTAGCATCTTTCATGTTGCAATGATGTAGAATGTGGTCAATTTTCTCCTCTTGTGAAAGACTAAACCCCTTCTGTGTCTTTTCAATTTGAACACCTAAATAAGTGCTAATGTGTCCTAAAGATTTTAGTGTGAAGTATCTCTGCAAACTTTTAGCAAAAATCTCACTCATTTTCTTATTTGGACCAATATAAACAATATCATCAACATAAACAAGAATTATCTCATATGCATTGTTAGATCTTTTTGTGAACACGCATTCATCAGTTTCGGACTTAATAAAGCCCATTGAATTTAGTTTGTCAGTAAGACATAAATACCACATTAAACCTGACTGTTTCAGACCATAAAGACTTTTGTTCAGAAACCAGGTATCCCCTTCTTGCTTTCGGAATCCTGGAGGGCTTCTCACGTAGATCTCTTCATCTAGGTCTGCATGTAGATAAGCTGTGTCCACATCAAATTGGAAAACTTCTAAACCAAGAATAGTTGCAGTGGTTAAGGCAATTTTTACACTTTCAGTTCTGACTGTTGGTGAGTAAGTGTTTGTGTAGTCCTCAGGATAACGTTGAGCGAAACCCTGAGCTACCAGTCTGGCTTTGTATAAAGACTCACCATTCGGTTTCTTCTTGATTCTGTAGACCCATCGGGTGCCAATGACTTTCTTGTTTGCTGGAGGTTTTGCAGGTGTGAATACATTAAGTTTCTTTAAACTGTCCATTTCATCCTGCATTGCATCATACCACTTGTCTTGTTCTGAATCAGGAAGCTGTTTGATTTGTGTGAATGTCTCTGGAGGAAGAGTAACGTTGCAAATCAAAGGTAATGGTGTTTTTGTCAGTTGCCATGAATAACGTTGTGGAGGGATTCCTTTTGTGGCCCTCTTGGAGCGTCTAGGAACAACAGACCAGTCTTCTTCTTCTTCATCATCATCATCCTCGTCCTCACGTTCGTCGCTAGCATCAGCATCCGCGGCTTGAGAAGACGGAACATCAGGTTGTGAAGAACTGGTAGAAGGAATATCTGCCTGCGAATTGTCATCAGGCTGCGTGGCATCTGGAACACCATCTCTAGGAAAATAAACTTCAGGATCATTGGAATGAATCCTGGACCAGTCAATGTCTTCCTCAAAATTAGCAGATTGTGAAATGACAATCACATGTTTAGTATCAATGAATTTGTACCATTTTGAATTATCATCAATACCCATAAATCTCAGTCTCTTTGCTACTGCACCTCCCTTTCTTCTTTGACTTAAGGGAGTGTTCACCATAGCATATGAACCAAAAATGTGGAGGTTCTTGAGATCAGGCTTGTAGCCATACAGCATGTAGAAAGGAGTTTGATTGATTACACTGCTCCAAGTACGGTTGACAATGTAATTTGCATATTTGATTGCTTCACCCCAGTATGCGTTACTGAGATTGGCATCTTCTAGAAGACAACGCATCATGGTTTGTAGAACCCCTTGTCTTCTTTCTACGACTCCGTTATGAGCCGGTGTATATGGAGCAGATGTCTGATGAAGAATTCCATTCTTACGCATCCAGTCCTGGAAACGCTGAGACATGAATTCTGCACCACGGTCACTCTGGATTCTGGCGATGCGAACTTGGTATTGTGTAGAAACAAATGCTGCAAAGTCTTTAAAGATCTGAAAGGTCTCAGATTTCTCTCTCATAGGATATACAAATCCATATCTAGAATGATTATCTACAATTGTTAAAAAATACTTTCTGCCACCAAGTGTTGGTGGGAAAGGACCCACTATGTCAGTGTGTACCAAATCAAAAATGCGTGTTGACCGGCGTGTAGCGTGTTTGGGAATTGCAGCCGCCTTGGATTTAGCCTTTTTGCAAACCGCACAATCCAAAAACACCTTACACCCCTTTAGATCCAAACCTTTTGCGAACTCCGGCATCTTTCTAAGAACACGGAAACTGGCATGCCCCAATCTTCTGTGCCACTTGTGAATACACCTGGAATGCAAAGGTTTACCAGTTAGTGAATTCTCAACATTAACAGTTTCATGAGGACCCTCAGGCTTGCTTTGAGCAATCTGTTTCTGTTTTCTCTGTTTGTTGGCTTTAGGAGCCTTTGGCACAGTAACGCTTTCTCTCTCTGGGACAACTCTCTCTGGGTCTGCGTTGTGCCTTTTTGGAGTTTGCATACTTGCCTGTGCTTGCCCTTTAGGCTTTGGCTTTAAGTAATAAACACCACCAATCAGCATGGTTTCAGCAACAATATCACCATCTTTAACTAAGTAACTTGCTTTTTCGAGGTGGTGAACCTGGAACTTTAACTCTCTAGACAAGTGACTTTGACTAAGCAAATTACTGGTTGCTGAAGGTATGTAATAAACATCAGGGATGTGTGTATCGAGCTCTTCAATGTAAACAGTTCCTTTTCCCATAACCTTGCAGGTGTGGTTGGTGAAGGAATACAGTTCTCGATACTCGGGCTCTGGTTCGCCCATCTCTGTGAAAAGTTCCCTTCTGTGGGTAACGTGCACAGCTGCTCCACTATCTAAAGTCCACAAAAGACGTCTGTCGAACTTTGGATCAGGTTGTGGAACGTTGGTTATGGCCAGTGTTGCAAGCGGAGCTTGTGGATCACGCCTTGGACCACGACGACCTTGTCTTCCGCCTCTACCTCTGCCTCTGGAATCTGTTCCTCTGGGCTGGTACGTGGCGGGAGCTGGAACTCGTTGGGGACAATCCCGGGTGTCATGTCCCACACGGTTGCAGGTGTAGCATTTTGGCATCCTTGGAGCGTAGCCTCTTCCTCGGAAGGGACGTCTGGCTGGAGCCTTTGGTGCTGGAGGCCGTTGCAGATGTGGGGTAGCTAACCTGATAGCTTCGTCTTCCACTAAAAGTCTGCAAACGTGGTTAACTGTGCGTTGAGCAATAGGCACGTAGTTAATCTTTGCAACAGCATCTTTCCATTCATAATTCAATGAGTTAATGATGATGCTAATCATTTGGATATCATCGATTACATGGCCATTTTGTCTCAATTCACTTCTCATTCTTTTCAGTTTGGTCAAATGTCCACCAATTCGTTCACCAGGTTTCAACTTCGAACCATGGAACTCAGACATGAGCAAACATGAGGATTCAATTGAAACGGGCCTGTAGCAATCTTCCAAAATAGCCCATATTTCTTGGGCAGTTGCATCAGGTGGAAAGATACCTTGGATCTCAATTTCCATTGACATGAGTAAAGTCGTGATTGCTCTGTTTTCAAGGTTTCTTATTGCAGGTGTCCAGGGTTGACGGGGAGGATCAAAAACCATGGAATATGTGCCTTCTCTTCGAAGCAAGAGCGCAATTTCACTGACCCAGGCTTTATAATTCTCTCCTGACTCCTTTAATTTGGACTCACCAGTCAAGGGGGTGACTGTGAATACCTGCTGAGGAACAATTTGTTGCTCTGGTTGCAAAGCTGGTTGTTGAACCAGGGGATGCTGGGGTTGCATCATTGGCCTTTGCGTGGCAACATCAAATTGGCTTCCTCGAATTCGCCTTTGGCTTTGCCTTATTCCATCTAGGGAGAATTCCACACCGCCAGGAGGTGTTGAAGACTTAACCTTTGGAGACAAAGTTTTGGCTTCTAAAGGACTCATAGACATATCTCTGAAAATCTGGTCCAATTGCTTAATCTTTTGCTGTAATAATTTTTTTCCGCCAGCAGATGGCAGTGCAGCTTCACTTCTTGGCTGCCTCTCCTTTCTATACGTATGCGGGAGTTCAGTTGACTCAAAGGGACCACGTGACCTCGGTGACGTGTACATGTCTCTTTGTTCTAATTGACCAATGAACTCTGTGGGGTGTGTCTTAGGCTGTTGTTTTGAAGAAGACAAGATGGCGTCCTCAGACATTTTGGGAGTGGGGGAGCTTCTTCTACTTCGCCTTATCTCTTCAAAACACACTCTCGCCTCCCTAGCATATTTTTCAAACAGTTCTATTTGATCTAGATAGCTTTGCATTTCTTGCTCACCATCTGGGGAGATGTTATAAAATCTGCTTTCTGCGTGGGAGGATATTTTCTGTGCCGGCAGTTGCCATTCATCAATCGTTTGATAATCTGCGAGGGTCTGGGAATGGAGTGGCTCTGGCAGAGTGGGAAGTTTTGGCTTGGCCCCCAAAAATTCATAATCTCCTGGAGATATTTTAGAAGGAGGAACCACTGACCTCGTTTCGTGGATGTCGCGTCCTGTAGCTCCTTCTCCCATATTTGGCTCGGCACCTGAAGGAATTTGTTGTTCCTGAAGCACGTTTTGATCTTGCTTCTCTGTGTCCGAGGGAGCCTCTTTGTCAGAGGAAGCTGATTCATCTGTGTTCGCCCCATCTTTCTTTTTCTTTCTCTTCTTCGACATTGCTAATTAGGCTTAGTCGGTTATCTTTAGATAGCATGAAGGGAAAATACAGCCATAAATTGTAGTCATCTCAGCTTGTATCATCAAAAGCCAAAACTCTGCTACCAAGTTGTCAACCAAACCTCTGCTACCAAGTTGTCAGGGGAAAAAAAACACCCTGTTAGAGATCGATGAACCGTGGCTGATTCCCTTCTGCATATCTTTTGAGATATTGAGAAAAATAAGTCTTTAAAAGTATTCTAATTAATAAACAAACTTTAATAATAAAATAAAACAGAAAATAACTAATTGGTTACATTTTGATAATGAAAACTACGTTAGCCAAAGTTGGCTGCCGAACAAAGAAGAGAGGAATTTTGGAATGTGTAACGCGTGCGCAATAAATCACTTTCAGATAAGAACCTTTTTTTTGTTTTATGACCTGCGCAATAAAGCTTTCTTAGTTTAACTCTTGAGTGTCAATTCAGGCAGTTCAGGCCTAGCAAACCTTTTAACATCGTGACACAGTACTACAGGCTACTTCAGCTGACTGCTAGCTGCAGTTTGGTAGATCAAATCTCACTAGGCTCAAGGTTGACTCAGCCTTCCATCCTTCTGAGGTGGGTAAAATGAGGACCCAGATTGTTGGGGGCGATACTCTGTAAACCACAGAGAGCTGTAAAAGGATTGTAAAGCTGTATATAAGTCTAAGTACTGTTGCTATTGCCTTAGCCTTCCATCCTTCCGAGGTGGGTAAAATGAGGACCCAGATTGTTAGGGGCAATACGCTGACTGTGTAACCGCTTAGAGAGGACTGTAAAAGGATTGTAAAGCTGTATATAAGTCTAAGTACTGTTGCTATTGCCTTAGCCTTCCATCCTTCCGAGGTGGGTAAAATGAGGACCCAGATTGTTGGGGGAGATACGCTGACTCTGTAAACCACTTAGAGAGGGCTGTAAAAGGATTGTGAGATTCAAGATTTAGAGGTGAGGTTTTTGTTGAGGTTCAACAAGAGATTACCTTATTTAGAGAACTAAACCAAGCGTCATTCCTGTTTGGGAATGAGGAACTGCTTGAGAAATTTTGGATTCTGTGCTAGTTTATGGATCAGGGGGTAAAAAAAGAATTCTAGAAGAAAGCAGGGAGGAACACTTTCTGTAGTATACTCACAAAATTACCATATTGTTCGGAGTATACAACGCACTCCCCCCCCCAAAAGTGGGTGCAAATGTCTGTGCATCTTATACAGCGAATGTTGCTGAAGCCCCACCCACCAGCCCCCATCTTTGGCCGTTTTCGGCCTCCGCGCATCACCTTTTTGGCCTCCGTACACTCCGTTTTATACCCGTTCCAGGCTGTAGGGATCATCACAGCACATCGCCAATTGCCACCTCCATGCATGGCATTTTTGGCCTGCATGTGTTGCATTTTTGGGCTGTTCCAGGTGGCAGGGATTGGCAGCGATCTCTGCCGCCTCGAACAGGCCAAAACCTCAATGCGTGGAGGCCAAAAATGGGGCACGCGGAGCAGTGGTGGGTTCCTAACCGGTTTACTACCCATTTGCTGAGAGGGCATTTTGCCCACTTGCTGCTCGTTTCTCTCTCGCACCCGCGCACCACGCATTGACTGAAAACTATTCGGTGACAGAAGAAGAGACCAGGGAATTGGTTCGTGGGCGTGGTAGGCCTTGGTCACTGCCGGTTCCAGTGAGCCAGGCCACCATACCACTACTGGTTCAGGTGAACTTGTCCAAAATGGTAGGAACCCACCACTGGTGAGGAGGCTGAAAATGTGACACGGGGAGGTCAAAAAGGCGGCACATGGAGGCCAAAAATGTGATGCACATAGGTGGTGATGGGCTGTGGCAATCCCTGCAGCCTGGAACAGCTGATTGGGGGTATTCCGGGAGGCTGATCCACCCACCAATCAGCTGCTCATGCTGAATCAGGCTGCGATAGCGTGATGAAGCTGACCAGGCTGTTTGCTGCAAGGACGCTAGCCAATTGAATACCGATGGACGCTGGTAGGTAGAGGCAGACTTTTTTTTTCTTGTTTTCCTCCCCAAAAACTAATGTGCATCTTATACTCCAGAGCATCTTATACTCCAAAAAATACGGTACATGGATGCATCCATGTGAAACCACCAGCAATTCAACTTGAATATGACTTTACTACCATTGCAGTATGATTCTTCTGCTGGAGCTGGTGAAGAAAATGTTTCCCTTAGGTGTAAAATAGAGAAAAAGAAGCTCCAATAGCAGCCGTCTTCTCAAGCCAGAATGTGTTATTAAACACGATGTTTGTTAGGTAATTGCCTTGCAAAGTTAAGGGTGAGCAATTTTATTTTTTGGGAGGAGGGGAATGCTAATATAGCACGTGATACGAGATGCGTTTATCATACAAAACCAGTGATATCAGATAATTAATGACTATTTACCATTAAGACAGGCAGTCCTACTCATTTATTTTATTTATTTATTTAGTTTGTCACTGATGGACAAGATAATAGGAATAAGAATAAACATGAATAAGAACACAGGAAATGGGTACAAATAAATGGGGACAGTAGGATAGGGATGTTAGGCACGCTGGTGTGCTTATGCATGCCCCTGCTGACCTCTTAGAAATGGGGTGAGGTCCACTGTAGGCAGTCTAAGGTTAAAGTTATGGGGGTTTGAGGATGTAACAACAGAGTCAGGTAGAGCCTTCCAGGCATTGACCACTCTGTTGCTGAAGTCGTATTTTCTGCAATCGAGTTTGGAGAGGTTTACCTTGAGTTTGTATCAATTGTGAGCTTGTGTATTGTTGCGGTTGAAGCTGAAGTAGTCGTTGACAGGTAGGACATTGTAGCAGACAATTTTGTGTCCTACGCTTAGGTCAGACGGCGTACTTCTAGGTTGTCCAAGCCCAAAATTTCGAGCCTGGTGGCATAAGGTATTCTGTCGTGAGCAGAGGAGTGGAGGACTCTTCTTGTGAAATACCTCTGGACCTGGGAGCAAAAACGGACTCCCCAACCCCACATTTCCAGAGAAAAATGCTTACAATTTTTTTTTGAAAAAAGTTCCGAAGATTAGCTGTGCGACGTGCGATCATTGGAACTTTAAAAAGTATTTTTTACTACCGGTTCTGCGAACCAGTAGCATTTCTCACTACTGGTTTGGGCGAACCGGTAGCATTTTCCCCCTGATCCCACCCCTGGTTTAAGGAGTTCCAGAAACTGCAGCTATTCAAGCTGTGTGGAGTTGTGTGTCCTGTATGCTGTTGCATTTTTTTAACAGGAAATCGTTTTGAAATGAAAGTCCCTGTTAAGAGAAGAAGCTGTTTTACATTTCTAAGCCATAAGGGTGTTGGAAATTTGCATATTTATTTATTTGCATATTGTTGATTACAGTTTTTGTTCAACCTCCCCCTCCCCTCCCTCCGTAACATTTAATGACACATTCCTGGCACCCAGAGAGGATTTCGTGCCCAGGACACCCATAATCTCGGTGGGTTGCGTTAAGTGATTTTGTTGGGTGAAATCTCTTTCAGGTGAGACTTGACTCAGGATGACTTCATACATAGAGTCATATATACACACACTAGTTGATAACCTGGCATTGCCCAGGTATTTATTTATAGGGGGAAAATGTCCAGACCAAACGTGATTTCTAATGTTGGATTTTCCCCCTTACTGGAGGGATCCCCCTTGTGGAGTACTGTGAAGACGTTACCATGGCAACTCCACTATGCTGTACAGTAGAAGCCATTTAAAGGCACAACAGGCTGTATCTTAACAAAATACACCCACCCACCCCCGAGAGGTGTAGGGGTGTCTTACCCCCACAGTATTTGTTTCCAGAGAGTAAGTCATTTGTATAGCAAGTTTGGTTGAAATTGCTTGAGGCTTTGCAGAGTTATGCTGGAACACACACACACACACACACACACACACCATTTGCAGTTGATATATATCTCTCTGTGTCTCTGTCTCTGTCTCTCTCTCTCTGTCTCTGTCTCTGTCTCCACCTTGTGATTTTCCAGAGTCAATCCATCCAATGGACTCACTCTAAACGGGGTTGGTGGGTTGGGGAGGCAATTACGAGTTTCCCTCTTGTTTTCCTTGCAAAACCATCACAAGCTATTTATTCAAGGTAGCATCTGAAAGGACCTTTGGTGGCCACCAAAAGATCCAAATTCAAAGGATTCTTTTTCCAAACAAAAGGCGGTGTGGGTTTTTTTTTTCCTCTGAAAATGTTTCGCTTCTCATCCAAGAAGCTTCTTCGGTTCTAACTGAAGAACTGAGGAAGCTTCTCGGCTGAGAAGTAAAACGTTTTCCAAAAAGAAGAGAAAAGAAAGTCCAGTTCTCGTTTGGAAAAAGCTCCTTTGGGTTGGGGATCTTTCAGTGGCCACGACAGCTAGTCCTGGACTTACCACAGTTCACTTATTATGACCGTTCAGTGTTACAGCAGCACTGAAAAAAGTGAATTGGGACCATTTTTCACACTTACGACTGTTGCAGCATCCCCAGGGTCACGTGATTTACCTTTGGATGCTTGGCAATGACTCCCATTTATGATGGCTGCGGTGTCCCGTGTGTGTGTGTGTCACAGGATCTCATTTTTGCGACCTTCTGACAAGCCAAGTCAAATGGGGAGTGGGGTGAGCCAGATTCACTTAACAAACGTGTCCAGGGATTCACTTACCAACTCCAGGGACTCACTTAACACCGGTGGCAAGAAAGGTGGCAAAATGGGACAAAATTTGACTTAAGAAATTTCAACAGTATTCAACTGTTTAATATACTATAATTCTAAGGTAAAGGTTCCCCTCGCACATATCTACTTGTCTTTCCCGACTCTAGGGGGCGGTGCTCATCTCCGTTTCGAAGCCAAAGAGACAGTACTGTCCGAAGATGTCTCCGTGGTCATATGGCCGGCATGACTAAATGCCGAAGGTGCACGGAATGCTGTTAACTTCCCACCAAAGGTGGATCCTGTCCTACATGCTTCCGAACTGCTAGGTTGGCAGAAGAGGGGGCAAGTAACAGGAGCTCACTCCATTGTGCGGCGCTAGGGATTTGAACTGCCAAACGGCCGACCTTTCCGATCGACCAGCTCAGTGTCTTAGCCACTGAGCCACCCTTTTGATCATTCTAAGATTAGAGAATTAATATCAAGGTAAATGATGTTGTAAATGTTGATGGTTATTGCACAGAGATATTTGTACCCAGATGACACATTGTTTAAGGAAATGTTCATAATTTTTTTAAAATAAATTAAAAATTAAGAAAGGAAGGGAAAAAAAAGAAATTTCTCACTCAGCAACATAAATTTTGGGCTCAATTCCTGCAAGCCCTTCTTCATATGTTTTAGCCTCCAGGCCTTTTTCAGTGAAAAAGGCTTTTTGCAGAATGAAGTAAGGAAAAGGCAAGGAAAGGTTGCATCAAATGGTGGTTTTTTTCTCCCCACTCTTTTTTAGGTAGTCCATAAAAGGTGCGTGTCCCTTTAAGGAGCTCAATGTCCGAGAACTGAGTCCGGCTTCGGAAGGAGAAGCCGCAGAATCGGGGCGATGCGCGCGCATCTCGGAGAGGCGGGGAAAGCTGCTGGCACGGGCATTGTTCCCTGACGTCACTCAGCCCAACGCTGCTGCTGCCGCTTCTGCTGCTGCTCTCAAAACTTGCCTTTGTTATTCAGCTCTCCATCTGACACGGCGGCTGGCTGGAAAACGCGGAAGCCGGAATGATCCCAAAGCCCGGAGCGGAGCTTCGGCGCCTAAGCCAAAGGAAGGAAGAATCTCTTGCAAGGAAAAATGAAGGGGGAAAAAAAGAGGGAGGGGGCTTCGCGTTTGCGAAGGAGGGCCTCCGGCATCCTCTGCTAGTCGCAACCCAGACACCGAAGGCAGCTTTTTTTAAAACAGGGGCCTTTTTTGTTTGCAAATCCAGTGGCAAGGAATTCCCGAGGCGAACGGCTTGGAAAGCAAAGCCTTTGGGACGCAAAAGCGTGAGAACGGGGATAGGGGGGCGGTCGGTGCGTTTAAACCAGTGGTTCCCAACGTGGGGAGCACTCCCCGCGGGGAGGGAGGGGCGATTTGATTTTTAACGGAGGCAATTTGAACCTAGTTTAAATCAAGTTAATGGCCTTTTAGGCTTCCTCCGCGTGAGATGAGTTCACTTTTTGAGTAAAGTAACAATTATATGGGGGGGGGGGATCAGGTTTTTAAAGATACTTAGGTGGGGCATGGCCAAAAAAAGGTTGGGAACCACTGGTTTAAACCCACAACGCCTCTTTCTGGGAGGGGGGGGGGGAGAGGCGGCTGCGACAGCCAGAAATCACCGTGAGTGGTTATTTTTGGCTGTCGCGGTCAGCAATCCCTGGCAGGGTCGGGGAGAGAGGGGGGGGGGTCCCTCTTCACAAGACCTTTAGCAAAGTCTTTCCAGACTGAATGAGGGCCCAATCTCTGTGAGCTCCAGGCCTCCTCGTGAGTAGAATTGGTTATGGCTTCCCGTGCCAGTCGAAAACCGAGCTCTGGCGGCCTTTAAACCTGAGCCTCTCGGCTGATTTTCCCAAAAACCTGAATTTTTTAGAAAAGGGAGTGTGAACATTCAGGATGAATTCCCCCTCCCCCTTGAACCCAGTTGTCCTCTTCTCCTTCGAAATAAACCCAAATTAACTTCCAAGTCCTACTGCCCCAGGCAACGAAGGGGAAAATACAAGCAATCCTCGATTTATGCCCCCCCAGCCCCAAGTTTCTATTGTTGTTAAGCGAGGTGTTTGTTAAGTGAGTTTGACCCATTTTATGACATTTCTTGCCGCTGTTAAGTGAATCGCTGAAGTTGTAAAGCTTAATCAACTTGGCTGTTAAGTGAACTTTGACCAATTTTACGATTGCCACCGTTGTTAAGTGAATTACTTGGATCGGCCTGGAGTTGTTTCCTCCCCGCGCTTGAAGATCCCTCCCCCCATCCTGTGCCACTTAGGATACCCGGCATCTGTTGTCTGATCTGGGTGAAGTTGGGCAGAAAGGAACCTAGGAAACCTTTTGCGGGAGACCTTGGAAAGATTTTCCTTACCTGGAAAGGTTTTCTTCCCTGCTTCCCGCCTTCTTTTTTAAAGATGGAAAATCGACTGCTGTCTTCCTTTCCTCCTTTCCTCCCCCTTCCTTTCCTCCCTCCCTCTTCCTTCTTTCTTCTTCCTTCTTCTTTCCCTCCTCCCTCTCTCTTCTTCCTTTCCTTCCTCTTCCTTCCTTTCCTTTCTCCCTCCCTCTTCCTCCCTCCCTCCTTTCCTTCCTCCCTTCTTCCTCCCTCTTCCTTCCTTCTTCTCCCCCTACCCACACAAAACAAGGAAGGCTGAGAAAGCTCTTGGAATTGAATGCCCAGATCCCCGACCCCCTTTCCAGAAACCGGAGGGGGGGAGGCCTGAAAATATTTGGGGGAGCAACAGAAGAGTTGGGGTGGGGGGAAGAGAAGCCTTTGGAAGCATCCCGTGTTGCTTTTTTTTAAAAGGAAAAAAAGATTAGGATCGCCAACATTTTCAAAGCGCGGGTCCCGTTCACTTACTCTTGACTTTTGGGGGGTGGGGGGCTCCCGACACGTCTCCCCGCTCGACCTTCCCCTTTTGCCCGAGAAGGTCGTAGGGTTGGAGGGGTTTGATGAGCTCGATCTGAGAATTAAACGATTTTGGGGTGGGGTGCTCTCAAAATGAGCTTGCGTGATCCTGGCAAGGAGTAAAGAAGGCCCGGGGATCGCGCTTCCGCGGCGCCGAACCCGACTTGGCTTCCCCGGGTCGTGAGAAGGCGGACCAAAAGGAGGAGGGGGCTGTAAGGGCTCCCTTCTATTGGGGAGGGGGGAAAGTGAAGAAACCTTTGCAAAAAGGCGTTCTCGGTGGAAGCCGAGAAGCGGTCTCCCCCCCCCCTCCCTCCCCCCCCGGCGAAGATGGGCGTTTGAAAAATCCATGCTCCTCCTTCCCTGGAGCAGAATATCCTCCCTCCAATTTTGGCCCGTCCCTCCCCCTCCCCCCCCGCCCCTAGAATCTCTGGGCGCTATAAGCCAGGACTGGGACTTCCCTCTGGGGCATCTTTAGGACTCCGTGCGCCTGGCGTGTAAAAAAAAATAAACAAATAAGGAAATAAATTAAACAATAGATTAGATAGATAGATAGATAGATAGATAGATAGATAGATAGATAGATAGATAGATAGATAGATAGATAGATAGATAGATAGATAGATAGATAGATAGATAGATAGATGATAGATAGATAGATAGATGATAGATAGATAGATAGATAGATAGATAGATAGATAGATAGATAGATAGATGATAGATTTTAAAAAATTAAATAAGGAAGTAAATTAAATAAATAAAAATTAAATAGCTAATAAACTAAAAGAGGGGGAAAAACGAATATAAGATGCGGCAGTCTTTTTTGGTCTTGCCGTCTTCCACACTTTCATAAATGCGCTTAAGCAAAAGGGGGACCACCGGCTTTTACTCCAAACGTAACTCGCCCGCGGAGGGGGGCTCCGACGCGGTTTCTTCACCCAAACAGGTAGAGAGGTTTGAGGAGTGGGGTGTGTGTGTGAACGCGCCGCTTACCTGGAGAGCAAACCCCCCTCCCCAATCCCCTCGGAATCACGGGGTGGACAGAGGGTCGCCTCTCCCACATCGGGCAGCACATCTGGGTTTTGCGTGGATCCGGCTGCACTCAAAGGGGACCCAAGCAGGGGTATGTCGGTCTGTCTGTCTAGGGGGGGGGTCCAGTCTCGTAGGAACCCCCCCTCGTCTCCGACCCCCCCTCTTTTCCCGGAGCTCCGCGTTCTCCCCCGAACGCCAAACAATAAGCGTGCAAAGCGGAAGGCGGCTGGTTTTGCACGCGAACGAGCCCTGAGTGTGTGAGTGTGTGTCAAGGAAAGCGGGGAGGGTTTCCCCCTGCGGAGAACGGCGAAGAAAGTGCCAAAAGCTTCGCAGGGTGGGGATCCCCCTTTTTTTCCTCCCCTTCCACTTCTCTCTATCTCCCCTTCTCTCTCTCTGCTCCCTTCTCTCTTTCTCTCCCTGCCCTTCTCTGTCTCTCCTTCTCTCCCTCTCCCCTTTTCTTCCCCCTCCCCTTCTCTTCCCCCCCCCCGTGTGTTTTTTTTTTATCAATCAGCGGGTCCGGTTGCCATTCAGCTGGCTTCCCCAGACAGGAAGTTCTCCCCTTTGATGCTGGGGGGGGGGGAAGAAGAGGAGGAGGGGGGAAGAGAGAGAGGGGGGAAGGGATCGAAAGACAATTATTTGCGTTGTTCAACTTGGCTTTTGAAGATTGTAACTTTCGATGGTCAGAAGGTGGAGTGGAAGCGAAGGGAGCTTGGGGAGGGGGGGGGCGGAGGAGACTGGGGAGGGAAGGAGCCAGCCAGCCAGCGGAAGGCGTCTAACTCGAAGCTCCCTTTCAGAAGATAGGAATCTGGGACAGATTTTGCCAACAGCCAGAAGCGCGGGGCCCTTTGGTAATAAAATAGCCCATGTAATTTGACACTTCAACTTGCTGGGCTTCTCTGCGAGTTGATTCACTTTTATTCTTTCTACTAACACAGTGCTCTTCCCCCACCCCACCCCCACCCGCCCCCTCCTATGGCTGGGTGAAGGTTGGGGTGGTTTTTTTTCTTTTTTAAAACAAAATCCTTGGGTGATCCTTATTTTTTTTATTATTATTATTTTCTCTCTTCGCCGCCCACTGCCCCCCCTCCCCGGAAAAAGCAAGGGAATAAGCGCGATTGAAGAGACACACACACTCTCTCTCTCTCACACACACAACTTCACCTTCCCCCCGAGCCGCCGGACTGCAATCCGCAGGGCGAGGAGAGAGAGAGAGAGAGAGAGAGAGAGAGAGAGAAAGGGTGGTGGGGGGACGACAAAACCGAGAGTATTGGGGGTCTTTTTGATTTCTTTCCTGCCGCTTCTCCTTTTGGCCTTTTGGATGGTTGCTTTGCCCGCCGGCTTCCCTGTGCGTTTCGCCCACCGGCCGCCCCAGCTGCTCGGCTTCTCCAGCGCCGAGTCTTAAGGTAAGTTTTGCGTCCTGGTGCCCGCGGTCTTCGGTGCCCGGGGGGCTCCTTCCGTGGAGGGGTGGGTGGCTGGGTGGGTTGGGTTCCCCTCCGCGCCTGGGGGGGGGGGCTTGCAGAAAACAATGGAAAGTCCGGGGGGAAGCGAGAGAGAAGCGGAGGGCAGGCGGCGGGGGTTGGATGGAGCTTTGGGTGGCGAGCTTGCAAAAAACCGGGGGCTCTTCCCAGCGACTGTGTCTTGCCAAGCAGAAGAGTGGGAAGACTTCTTAAAGGGGCCAGGGTGCTTTTTCGGGAATCGTTGGGCGCTGGTGGTGGTGGTGAGCTGTTGGAAGCCTGGGAGCTCCCTGGGGGTGGTGGTGGAGAAAGGGGGATGCGCTTAATTAATTGGCCTGCGAGATTAAATAAGTTGCTTTTTTTCTTGGCCAAGAGGTGGGTGGGATAGCAAGAAGGGCGCCCGGGAAAGAGAATTCGGGTGTTTTATTTTAAATAAATATTTTCAAAAAAATTATTTTTGGGGCACCGGGGTGGGGGGGCAGCGGAAGCCCTGCAAGGAAAAAGAAAGAAAAAAAGAGGGGAGCAAAGAATAAATCTGGGTTCGATGTGGATGGATCCGCCGGAGGTGTTTCTTTTGTGTGTGTGTGTGTTTCTCTCTCCCGGTTGTGTTTGTGTATCCGAAGTTTTGAGGAGCCGCAACAATGTGGCCGCGGCAAGGGAAGCAAAAACAAAAAAACAAAAACAGAGCGGGGCTCGGTTGTGGCATTAAAACACACACACAAAACAAAGGTTTAAAAATAAGCTGCTGGCTTGGCTGGCGGGAGTTTGGGGGGATTGCACTGCAAGCGTGTTTTTTCCCCCTTTGCTTTTTCCTGGCTCTCTTCCCCCCCCCCCCCCATCCCTATTCTTCACTGCCTCCACCTCCACCCCCGTGTCTCCTGACCCGGCTTTTCCACTCCGGCCAAAGCGCTTTTCCTAAAAAGCGACGCCTTTCTGGATTTGTGGCCGCGAAGGGAAGGGAGAGTGGGACGCCGCGCGTGGAAAGGGGTGTTGCGAGCGGCGGGGAATGGGTGGAAGGAAGGAACAATCTCGCCCTCCTCCGCTCTTGGGGCTTGGGAATTGAGGCCTCAGGAGCTAGGCTGGAGGAATGGGGGAGTGGGGGTGGGTGGGCTTGGAATAGCCGCCCCCCCTCGCTTCGTACATCTGTCCAGGAAGGCCAAGAGAAGGGGGAGAGCGCTGGGAAAGCTCGCTCCCCCCTCCCCATTCTCTCTCTGTGTGCGTTCCTGCCTTCTTAAAATTGGGGGTGGGGAGGGTCTCGGGCTGTAAGGCTAGCCGGTAAAATTTAAAAAAAAAAAACAGAAGAGACGCCACGACCCAGCAATACCAGCGGTTCGAACGGGAGGCTGGAGTTCCTGCCTTAACCCCGGAGAAAGTCTGATTTAGAAACAGAGGGAGGTGGGCAGCGGGAAAGGGGAAGGGGAATGGGGGGGTGAAGGGAACGGAGAATCCCAAGATTTTTTTTCTTCCGTCCTGCAAACTTTGTTTTCTTTTGGGAGATGTGGTGTCCTTGCTTGGAGACACCCCCGTGGGAAGGAAAAGGAGGGGGCTTCCATTTGGGAACTTTCCCCCTCCCCTTCCCAAAGACGACCCCCCCCTTCCTCTTAAGCGCGATCAAACGTGGGCCTAAGAAACGGGGGTGGGGGGGGGAGGGAGCAGTGAAGCTCAGCTTGGCCCACGGGGTAGGACGTTTTTGACTTAGCCCCTACAGTCAACAGAGAGGTAGGGTTTGAGGGGTCGGGGTCCCCTAACCCCACAGGGAGTTGTGTGTGTTTGGGGTATGCACATGTTCCCTACAAACATGCATACACAGACAGAGAGACAGAACCGGAATTACTGAGCTGATCTCTTAAAACAGGGGTCTCCCGCCTTGGCAACTTTAAGCCTTGGGGGACTTCCCAGAATTCCCAGCCAGCATACAGATAGACAAGACAGATAGACAGACCGAAGGAACCGGAATTACTGATCTGAACTTTTAAAGCAGGGGTCTCCAACCTTGGCCACTTTAAGCCTGGGGGACTTCAACTCCCAGAATTCCCCAGCCAGCTGGGAGTTGAAGTCCCCCAGGGCTTAAAGTGGCCAAGGTTGGAGACCCCTGTCTTAAAGGATGTTCTGGGGTCAGAATAATTGGCTCGGATGTGACACTGGGTGTTCTGAGCAATCTATCCCTCCCTCCCTCCCTCCCTCCCTCCCTCTCTCTCTCCCTCCCTCCCCTTCCCCTCCTTTCTCTCCCCCCTCCCCCTTGACATGAGAGTGAAGGATTTAACTTGGCAGGTTGAACAAATGCCCTCAGAAAGGTTTCCTAAGAGACAGTAAGAAAGCAGGGATGGGATTGAAAGGCACATGAATGCCTGCGAATGGACTGAGCTTTCTTTCTTTTTTTTTTGATGGAGGGGGGGGAAGAGATTAAATGGCTTTTAAAAAAAGAAACCTTGAATAGCCACTGGATGCCTCTCGGCAGGGCAGTCCCTGTGGGACCCAGAGACTCCCTGAAAGGGGCAAAAGGCTTTTGAGTCCCAAGGCTGCCTGGGTAGATGAGGAAAGGGGGCGGCGGAAATGTGAGGGTGGGAAAGGGATGCTTGGATTTGCAATATGGGCTGTTGGTTTTAGAAACTGGAAAGAAGGTTAATGATGGGAATGATTCTATGCATTAGGGGAAGGGGCTCAAATGGATCCAGTGGATGGTAGAGGACAGGAAGGCCTGGAGGAACGTTGTCCATGAGGTTGCGATGGGTCGGACACGACTTGGCAAATAGCAATAACAAAGGGGAAAAGGGGGGTTGCAAGAGCAGATTAGGGCCAGGATGGGTGGGCTCCCTTGGGTGTCATCTCTAAAAGGGTCAGAGTCAGAGCGAGGGCTCAAGGGCCCAGCCATTCACTCCCTGGCTTAGATGACGTTTTTTTTTTCCTGGCATTTTGTCCATCTGCAAAAAAAATTGCTCTTCTTTTTCTCACCCGAGGAGCCTAACCAGATAGAAGCGATATTGGGGGCCCGTGGCCTGGAACCGAAGCTGGAGAGTGTAATAAATTAAGCCAAAGTCAGATCTTGGCTTAGGGATGGCAGAGGAAGGGAATGCAGGCTTGTAAAAAAAAAATTCCCACAGGGAGGTCTTCTCAGTGCAAAAGGCCTGGACGTCGGGGAGTGGGGGGGGTGGATTCCACCGACAGACCACCCAACAAGGTGGCTGGAAGGGTGACCGGTTTTAAAAATGCAGCATTTGATGGAAAGAAAAGGTTGTGTGATGAAAATGCAGCCTCTTTCCCTATTTTTCGGGTGGGGTGGGTGGGAAAGAAGCTGCATCTGGTTATTATAACATTGGTGTCATGTCTTAAAAGACTTCCAATAAGCCTTGTAGGACTTGGTAAGGAGCGCCTGGAAGAGCAGAAACTTCAAACTCCCAAGCACAACTCCAAATCTGTGCTCGTATACAGGAAATTCCTCGATTTACAGCCACTGTCAAGCCTCAATTGCTGTTGCTAAGTGAGCTTTGCCCCGTTGTACAACCTTTCTCACTGCCGTTGTTAGGGGAATCCCTGCAGTTATTCAATTAGTAACACAGAGTAGAGTAGAGTAGAGTAGAGTAGAGTAGAGTAGAGTAGAGTAGAGTAGAGTAGAATATGGGAATGGGAATAGACTAGAGTAGAATGGAGTGGAGTGGAATGGAGTAGAGTAGAATAGAATAGAATAGAATAGAATAGAATAGAATTCAGTTCTTTATTGGCCAAGTGTGATTGGACACCCAAGGAGTTTGTCTTTGGTGCAGATGCTCTCAGTGTACATAAAAAGACAAGATACATTCATCATAAATCATAAGGTACAATTAATGATAGTCATAGGGTACAAATAAGCAATCAAACATAGGAAACAATCAATATAAATCGTGAGGATGCAAGCAACAAAGTTACAGCCATACAGTCATAAATGGGATGGAGATGGGTGATAGGAACGATGAGAAGATTAATAGTAATAATAATTCAGACTTAGTAAATAGTTTGACAGTGTTGAGGGAATTATTTGTTTAGCAGAGTGATGGCGTTCGGGGGAAAACTGTCCTTGTGTCTAGTTGTTCTGGTGTGCAGTGCTCTATAGCGTCATTTTGAGGGTAGAAGTTGAAACAATTTACCGTATGTCCAGGATGTGAGGATGTAGATATTTTCATGGCTCTCTTTTTGACTGATGCAGTATACAGGTCCTCAATGGAAGGCAGGTTGGTAGCAATTGTTTTCTCTGCAGTTCTAATTATCCATTGAAGTCTGTCTCTGTTAAGTGAACTTGGTTTTCCCACTGAAGGTTGCAAAAAGGGGGATCCCATGGTCCCGGGATACTGGGACCATCATAAATACGAAACAGTTGCCAAGCATCTGGATTTGGATCATAGGACCACAGGGATGCTGTAACAGTCATTAAGTGTGAGAAATAAGTACATATAACTGAGCAAAGCAGTTGGGAGAAAGAGTCCCATTTGCAAACGTCTTATGGCATGGTGGCAGTTCTGCAAATTAGAAGTTCATCTTGCAATGTTGGTCCTTACTTCAATTTCTCTCTCTTCTTCCAAGTTGCCTTCTCTTCAACACCACTTCCTTTGGATAGGGGGACTGGGGGCTAAATAACTGTTGATTGTAACTTCAAACAGTTACTATAATGAATATTTCTAAGGTGAGGACTTCCTGTATGACTTAACACATTTCATTATAAATCCAGGCCATGACCCTCAGCTGGATATCAACTGTAACATCAAATTCTAATAGGTCAACTTTTAAATTGCAGCACAGCTTTTCTCAAAATCATGGGCCTTCCATTGCTGGAGGTTTTTAAGAGGAGACTAGATCCGGGATGGTGAACCTATGGCACGCGTGCCACAGGTGGCGCGCGGAGCCATTTGTCAGGGCACACAAGGCGTTGCCCTGTCAGCTGGCCAGGGCATATGCGCACGCTGGCCAACTGAGTTCAGCCTTTTTTAAAGCAATTTTTCACTCTCCCCAGGCTCCAGAGGCTTTATAGGAGCCTGGGGAGGGCGAAAAGAGCTCCTCCCACCCCTTGGGGGCTTTCTGGAGAGTTCAGGAGCTTCCCCGAAGCCTCTGGAGCGCAAAAAAACGGCCCTATGGGCAAACTGTAAGTTTGGGATGGACTTCTGGTTTGCTCGTAGGGTCATTTTTTGCCCTCCGGAAGCTTCAGGGAAGCTTCCTGAAGGTCCCTGAATCCTCCGGGGTGGCAGGGGGGGCTGTTTTCGCCCTTCCCAGGCTCCTATAAAGCCTCTGGAGCCTGGGGAGGGTGAAAAAAGCATGCATAAAATGGGGGGAACACCTCTCATGCATGCATGCGCACTGGGGGGGGGTGTCATGCATTGCATTATGGGATGGCATGCCCACACATGACCCCCTTACACTCCCCCCGTTATGGCACATGAGCCAAAAAAGGTTCGCCATCGCTGGACTAGATAGTCACTTATTTGAAATGGTATAGGTTCTCCTACTTGAGCAGGGGGCTGGACTAGAACACCTCCAATGTCCCTTCCAGCTCTTTTCTGTTCTATTCTATTCTATTTCTTACTCTATTCCTACTCTACTTATACTCTACTCTACTCTACTCTACTCTACTCTACTCTATTCTATTCTAAAATCTCATCCTTCAACACAGACAAACTTAAATTGAATTAAGTCTTAAAACCTTTAAAACCCTTTAAAACCCTTAGGTCCACAAAGAGAACTTGGAATAGGTAGCCATTTTTAAAAGAAAATTATGATTTTAAACAGATACATGAACGTCCTACAGTGCTATTATTCTTTTGGGGATTTTATTGCTGTTATGAGTTGCCCAGAATTGTGTTCTAAGATGAATGGCCATGCAAATCTTTGAAATAAATTGTGCCATGCCAATCAACAGGGGAGAAAGCAACAGGCATGGCTGGTCTAGTGAAGAGAAGGAGACATGCTAGCAGTCTTCCAATATTTGAGGAGCTGCCACAGAGAGGAGGGGGTCAAGCTATTCTCCAAAACACCCAAAAGCCAGACAAGGAATAATGGATGGAACCTGAAGGAGGATAGATTCTACCTGGAAATAAGGAGGAACTTTCTGACACAGAGAACAATCAACCAATGGAACAGAAGTTGCCTTCAGAAGTTGTGGGAGCTTCATCACTGGAGGCTTTCAAGAAGAGATTGGACTGCTGTGTGTCAGAAATAGTGTAGGTTCTCCTGCTTGGGTGGGAGGTGGGGGTTGGACAAGAAGACCTACACTGTCCCTTCCAACTCTGTTAATCTGTTAAATTACTGGTCTAGAAGCTGATCCCTTGCCGATTTTATAATCTGGGAGAATTTGGAGTCTTTTCTACATAATCCCCAAAACTGAACCAAGTAATGCTCGCAATTACATATTATTTCTTATTATTTTATTTTGTTATTCTATTAGGATTGATCTCTCTTCTGTTAGGGCCCGAATCAGATTTATGAAAGCCAGGAGGATGAGAGATGACCTTTTTCCTGTTCAACTTGAAGATGGTGAAACGCCAGCTGTCAAACAAAGGCTCATTGAAAGCAAGGTCTTGCAATGGAACACGTAGGTGGTTCCATAGACTTGGCTAAAGCTGCCTTCCCCCTCATTTTGGGGACTGTGAAGGATTACTACATGCAGAGGAAGAGAAAAGGCGGTGCTAGGAGCTAATTTTTAAAAGCAGGCTTGCAAACGCCCATCTCTTCAAAAGACCTAAGTGATATTGAAAATTAAGAGAAATGGAAGATTTTGTCGCTTGCAAAATAATTTGTACATAGGTAGCCTCCAACTAGAGGGACGCAGTGGCTCAGTGGCTGACACTGAGCTTGTCGATCAAAAAGGTTGGCAGTTCAGCGGTTCGAATCCTTAGCGCCACGTAATGGAGTAAGCTCCCGTTACTTGTCCCAGCTTCTGCCAAACGAGCAGTTTGAAAGCATGTAAAAATGCAAGTAGAAAAATAGGAACCACCTTTTGTGGGAAGGTAACAGCATTCTGTGCGCCTCCGGTGTTTAGTCATGCCAGCCACATGACCAGGGAGACGTCTTCAGGCAGCGCTGGCTCTTCGGCTTTGAAACAGAGATGAGCACCGCCTCCTAGAGTCGGGAACGATAAGCATATATGTGTGAGGGGAACCTTTACCTTTTAGCCCCCGACTTGACAACAGTTTGTTTCAGGATCATTCAATGTTACAACGGCACTTAAAAAAAAGCAATTTACAACTGTTTTTCACAATTACAACCATTGCAACATTCCCCTCCCCCCGTGGTCACATGGTCAGAATTCAGACGCTTGTCAACCGACTTGTTTTTATGACGGTTGCAGTGTCCTGGGGTCACGGGATCCCCTTTTGCGACCTTCCGACAAGCAAAGTCCCTGTTAAGGTTCCCTTAACAGGCCATGTGACTTACCTTTACAACTGCAATGATTCGCTTAACAAGTGTGGCGGGAAAGATTGTAAATTGGGGCAAAGCTCACTTAAGTGTCTCGCTGAACAACAGAAATTTGAGTTGTCAATCGAGGACTATCTGTACGTACGTTGAGAGTAAATGGGTAATCTATTTTCAAGCAGCAACTTTCAAAAAGTTTTCTGCCGGTGTGTTTTGAGAAGAATTGATACATTTTCAAAAGGTAGCTTTCAGAAAGTTTTCTGGCTAATTTTCTACCACTAATAAAGCTTTTAAAGTGTTGCTTTTCAGCCCTGGTTGTGAAATACGGTAGATCATTGAAGGACTTGAAATGTAGAAGTTGACTTTCTGACTGACTGTCTCTCTCTCTCTCTCTCTCTCTCTCTGTCTCTCTCTCTGTGTGTGTGTGTGTGTATGTGTCTGTCTCTCCCTCTCTCTCTTCCTCTCTCTGTCTCCCTATCTTCCTCTCTTCCTCTCTTTCTCTCTTCCTGTGTGTGTGTGTGTGTCCCTCTCTTCTCTCCCTCGCTCTCTTTTTCTCTTTCACTGTCTCTTCCTCTCTCCCTCTCTCTGTGTGTCTCTGTCTCTCTCTCTCTGTCTCTGTGTGTATGTGTGTGTGTGTGTCTGTCTCTCCCTCTCTCTCTTCCTCTCTCTGTCTCCCTATCTCCCTCTCTTCCTCTCTCTCTCTCTTCCTGTGTGTGTGTGTCCATCTCTTCTCTCCCTCGCTCTCTTTTTCTCTTTCTCTGTCTCTCCCTCTCTCCCTCTCTCTGTGTGTCTCTGTCTCTCTCTCTCCCTCTCTTCCTCTCCCTCTCTTCCTCTTCCTCTCTCTCTCTCTGTCTCTCTCTCTCCCTCTCTTCCTCTCCCTCTCTTCCTCTTCCTCTCTCTCTCTCTCTCTCTGTGTGTGTGTGTGTGTGTGTCTGACTCTCTCTCTCTCACACCCCCTTCTGTCTGACTGTCTGTCTCTACTTCTCTCTGCCTCTGCCTCTCTCTCTCTCATCTCTCTCTCTCTGTCACTCAGCTCTGTAGGGTTTTACACTTTGCCTTTCAAATCTGCATTTCTCTTTAAAAACAAAGTTGGTTTTTTTAATGGTTTTGGAATCCAAAGATGGGCTTGCTGTTTTTGAGAAACAGAATTTTAGCTTCCACGCTTGCTGGGGGAAAAAAAGAACTTGGAATGATGGTTCAAAGTTAGATAGTATTTGTGTGACCCCCTAAACTTCGAGCAGGATTAAGGATACTGTGGGAGGGAAAAGATTAATAATGATAATTAGCGGCATCCTTTGTGAAAGAGTTGCTTTGGAACAATGCTGTGGCAGCTTTGGCGATGAAGGAGGTGTTATAATTGAGTGAAATTAAACACAGCTTACTTTTTAGGAAGTAAATATCAGAACAAAAGCAAATAATAACATTGTGGCATGCCAATCCAGAGGCACGGAAGGGTCTATAGATGGCAACGCTTCATTGTTTCTATGAATTCTAATGGTATTTTTCTGAGCACAAGGTTCTGGCACTGATGATGTTACCTAGTTGGGTCATGAAACGTCTGCAAGAAAACAAGCAACCTCAGAGAGCTCCAAGGACCCCAACCGTTGAACCCTGAGCTGCAAATATTCTCTCCTGTCTGTTGCTAAGTGAGGCATCGGTTGAGGGAGTTTTGCCCCATTTTACAACTTTTTTTTGCCATAGTTGTTAAGTGAATCCCTGCAGTTGTTAAGCTAGTAACACGGCTGTTAAGCCTATCTGGCTTCCCTATTCACTTTTGTTAGATGGTCGCAAAAGGGGAATCGCAGGACATTGTGACCGTTGTAAATATGAATCAGTTGCCAAGCTTTTGAATTTTGATTGCGTGACCATGGGGAAGCTGCAATGCTCAGAAGTGTGAAAAACAGCCATAAGTCACTTTTTCCCCCCAGTGCTATTGTAGCTTTAAACGGTCACTAAACGAACTAAACGTAAGACGAAGACTATCTATACACTGGAAGAAGGAGAACTAATATCTTAGGAAGGTTTCATATTTGATTCAGAAATGGCTAGGCTGAGATACAGGTTTAGAGTAGAATGAATGAGCTGGAAGGGACCTTGGAGGTCTTCTAGTCCAGCCCCATGCTCAAGCAGGAGAACTTATACCATTTCAGATAAGTGACTGTCCAGTCTCTTCTTTAAAACCTCCAGTGATGGAGCACCCATGATTTCTGGTGGCAAGCAGTTCCACTGGTTAATTGTCCTCACTGTTAGAAGTTTCTCCTTAATTCCAGGTTGCTTTTCTCCTTGATTAATTTCCAACCATTGGAAATTAATTAATTTCAATTAATTTCTTGTCCTGCCTTCCGGTGCTTTGGAGAATAATTTGGCCCCCTCTTCTTTGTAGCAATCCCTCAAATACTGGAATACTGCTATCATGTCACCCTTAATTCTTCTTTTCTCTAGACTAGCCAGACCCCAAAACCTGCAGCCATTCGTCATATGTTTTACTCTCCAGGTCTTTGATCATCTTAGTTGCTTTTCTCTGAACATTTTTCAAAGTCTCAACATCTTTTTTTGTAATGTGGTGACCAAAACTGGATTTAGTATTCCAGGTGTGGCCTTACTAAGGCTTTATAAAGTGGTGCTAATACGTCACATGATCTTGATTCTATGCCTCGGTTTATACAAAGATTGTATTAGCTTGTTTGGCTGCTGCCGCACACGGCTGGCTCATATTCAAGTGATGGTCTACTGCAGCGGTGTCCAAACCTGGGAACTTTAAGACTTGTGGACTTCAACTCCCAGAATTCCCCAACCAGCCATGCTGGGAGTTGAAGTCCCAAGTTTGGACACCCCTGGTCTACTGAGAACTCCAGGTGTGGAATCTGGGTCTGTTTTGAAGGCCACACCAAGATTTGCAGCAAGAGCTTTTAAGTGGACAAGACCAGAATCCCAGTGCTGGAGAAGCTTCAAGTTTGTGAAGAATATGATGATCCTGGGAGCCTCTGGAAGACTTACCATCCCAGTCCTTAAGCCCTTCCTAGATCAGCATTTTAGCCTTTCATACCCTCTGCCAGCTGAAAAAAAAAGCCCACTTCTTTGCTTTTTTGTTGTTAGTTGCAAAGTTGTGTCTGACCCATCATGACCCATGGACAATGTTCCTCTAGGCCCTCTTCTCTACCATTCTCTGGAGTCCATTTAAGCACAAGCCTACTGCTTCATGGCTCCATCCAGCCACCTCATTCTCTGTCATCCCTTTCTTCTTTTGCTCTCAATCTTTCCCAGCATTAGGCTCTTCTCCAATGAGTCCTTCCTTCTCATTAGGTGGTCAAAGCATTTGAGTTTCCTCTTCAGGATCTGGCCTTCTAAAGAGCAGTCAGGGTTGATCTCCTCTAGGACTCACCAGTTTGATTGCCTAATTCACCCTGCAAAAAAGAGAGAGAGAGGGAGAGGAGAGAGATGGATGGGTGTATTTTGGCAGATATCTTTATCTTACGATAATTTTAGGTAATGGTTGGAGTGTCTGTTAAAAAACTGAATAAGCTCAATCACATTAAAGGAACTTGTCTTTTTTCTCTCCGACGGAAGCACTATAATTTATGTACAAGAAATATAACATTACTTCTCTTTTGATAACTGATCTAAGAGCACTCGTTTCTTTTGGTCAGAAGAGAGCTCTTAATTTCAGAACTCTTAAAGATGACTAGCTGATTGTAATAATGCCTTTAAATATCTGCATAGGTTTTTTTTTTTAATGTGGCAAGAGTTTTCTGGATGAGGCTTTGTTGTAGAACAACGATATAGAGTCCCTTAAAAATAATTCCTGATTTGTTCCAATCTTGTTGTTAGTTGTGAAATTGTGTCTGACCCATCATGACCCCATGGACAACGTTTCTCCAGGCTTTCCTGCCCTCCACCATCCTCTGGAGTCCATTTAAGCTCACGTCTACTGCTTCAGTGACTCCATCCAGCCACCTCATTCTCTGTCGTTCCCTTCTTCTTTTGCCCTCAATCCTACCCAGCATTAGGCTCTTCTCCAGTGAGCCCTTCCTTCTCATTAGGTGACCAAAGTACTTCAGGATCTGGCCTTCTAAAGAGCAGTCAGGGTTGATCTCCTCTAGGACAGACCGGTTCGATTGCCTTGCAGTCCAAGGGACTCGCAGGAGTCTTCTCCAGTACCATAGTTCAAAGGCCTCCATTCTTTGGTGCTCAGCCTTCCTTATGGTCCAACTTTCACAGTCATACATTGCAACTGGGAAAACCATAGCCTTGACTATACACACTTTTGTTGGTAAGGTGCTCTCTCTGCCTAATTTTTCTAGCAATTTCACTGTAAAATCATCTTCAGGTTGAACTTCTTATCCAACGTGTTTGTTCAAATGGGAGCTGTTCTTGAATTCTTCCAGGAAAATGTTGCTTTCTAACATGTGATCAATAGCATCATAGTTTCCTATGTCCTAGATGTATTTTCCGTGATTCTTAAAACATGGATTGCCTTTTCAAATATGTTTGAAAAGTCATTTTGGGTGAACTACCTTAGGTTTTTTAAAAATATTGTTATTAATTGAAATTGCCTAATTCACATGCTAATGTACTTTTTAACTGAGTGTTTAGAGCAAAGTTTTGGATTCTAATACCAAAAGTCTTAGGCAGAGGTGTCAAACTCGATTACATTGAGGGTTTGCGTATCAGGGTTGTGTTTGACCTCAGGGGGCTGGGGTGGGCATGGCCAGGATGGCATGGCCAGCTTGACATCACTCATGTCAGGAGTGCCTGTGGTGGCCTGTGGTGCCTTTGCCAGAGAAAATGGGCTTCCAAGCTCCGTTTTTGGTTGGGATGGCCTCCTGCAACCTATGTCAGTGGAAATAGAGCTCGGAGCTAGGAATAGAAGGAATTCTATTCATTGCAGACAGCTGATTATTTGCATTCTCTTAGAGAGTCTTTGAGGCCACTCGGAGGATTGTCTGTGTCCTCAGGGTCACCAGAGTGGTGCAAATGGGTGTGGAGCCTTCTTGGAACTGCTGAAAGGAGCTGTGTTGTCAGCAGTTCCAAGACGGCTCCACACCCATTTGCACCACTCTGGTGACCCCGAGGACACAGACAATCCTCCGAGTGGCCTCAATGACTCTCTAAAAAGAATGCAAATGACCAGCTGTCTGCAAGGAGTATAAGTCCTTCCAGTCCCCACCATCCAATCAGAGCTGAAGAAGCTTCTTGGATGCGAAGCAAAACGTCTTCCAAGAAAAACCAGAATGTGCAGTTGTCTCTTGAAAAAAAGCACCTTTGGGACAACAAGCTACAGGAGGCTATCATCTGCCTTTCAAAACCAGCCTTAGGTAATGTGAGTAAACAAAGAGAAAGAGAAAGTGGGAAAGAAAAAGCCTTAGTAAGGCCACACCTAGAATACTGCATCCAGTTTTGGTCACTACACTATAAAAAAATTTTTGAGACTCTAGAAAGAGTGCAGAGAAGAGCAACCAGGATGATTAGGGGACTGGAGGCTAAAACATAGGATGAACGGTTGCAGGAACTGGGCGTGGCTAGTCTAGTGAAGAGAAGGACCAGGGGAGACATGAGAGCAGTGTTCCAATATTTGAGGGGCTACCACAGAGAGGAGGGGGATCAAGCTATTTTCCAAAGCACCTGAAGGCCAGACAAGGAATAATGGATGGAAACTGACCAAGGAGAGATTTGACCTGGAAACAAGAAGGAACTTTCTGACAGTGAGAACCATCAACCCATGGAACAGCTTTTGCCTTCGGAAGTTGTGGGAGCTTCATCACTGGAGGCTTTCAAAAAGAGACTGGACTGCCATTTGTCAGAAATGGTGTAGGGTCTCCTGTTTGGGCAGGGGGTTGGACTAGATGATCTACAAGGTCCCTTCCAACTCTGTTAATCTGTAAAATCTGTAAAGTTGGAGCAGCTATAAAATCACTCCCAATTGAGCAAGCCAGCATTTGAACGAATCAGACACCCCCTCGCTCAACAGGATCTTTCTTGCCAAGTTTATTTTACCTGTAGCAGTCCTCCCATAGTGGCTCAGTGGCTAAGATGCTGAGCTTGTCGATCAGAAAGGTTGGCAGTTTGGCGGTTCGAATCCTTAGTGCCGTGTACTGGAGTGAGCTCCCGTTACTTGTCCCAGCTTTTGCTAACCTAGCAGTTCAAAAGCGTGTACAATGCAAGTAGAAAAATAGGAAGCACCTTTGGTAGGAAGGTGAGCCTTCAGCATTGGGTCATGCCAGCCACATAACCATGGAGACGATCTTCGGACAGCGCTGGCTCTTCGGTTTTGAAACTGAGATGAGCACCACCCCCTAGAGTCGGGAACAACTAGCACATATGTGCAAGGGGAACCTTTACCTGTACCAGTCCTCCCAGGGTTTCTTCACTTTGAATTCTTTGAATTCTTAGGTCGCAGCAAATCTGTTTTCTTAAGCGATTTCCATTGCTGGAATTCTCCAGCACAAACTCCCCCAAAAGCAACAATAAAGAAACTCCTGCTTTTCACAAAAGAGGACAGCTGCTGCGGCCTGAGAATAATTGAAAGGTCCCTTGGTGGTCACCAGACACTCAAAATTAGAAGTCCCTTAAATCCAAGGGTTCTTCTCACGGCCCAGTGGGAGATGCAAGGAAATTTTGGAAGAGGGTTGCACATTTCTGAGTGCTGGGAGGATTAGAAGGTGGGTAGGGAGCAGAAAAGAAATACTCTTGATACTCCATGGCTACAACAATGTACAGAAAGACTCTGAACAAATGGGGCTAACTGGGTGACTTCCGCCTTTTGCGATTGTGGTGACATGCAGACAACAATTCACACACACACACACACACACACACACACCTGTCCCTTGTGTCCTGATCAGTGTACCTCACAGCAGCACACAGAACAGAATTAACATTGCTAGTTTCAGGGCAAGATCTTTTAAAACTTGTACATATTTTAATCTTGTGTTTTATATTTTAAATTGTATGCCTTTTTAAAAATGTGATGGTTCTGACACGAAGAGACAAAGACTTGAAAAAGAGGAAGGGAAGGAAGGAAGGAAGCTAGGAAGGGAGTAAGTAGGTAGGTAGGTAGGTAGGTAGAGGAAAGGAAGGACGGAAGGAAGGAAGGTAGATGGAAGGAAGGAAGGAAGAAAAGGTAGATAATATGAAGGAAGGGAAGGTTGGTAGGTAGGTAGAGGGAAGGGAAGACGGAAGGTAGGTAGGTAGAGGGAAGGAAGGGAAGGAGGAAGGGAGGGAGGGAAGGCAGATAGTAGTTGGGTAGGTAGAGGGAAGGAAAGACGGTGGGTAGGTAGGTAGAGGGAAGGAAGGGAGGGAGGGAATGTAGATAGATAGGTGGATGGAAGGAAGGAAGGAAGGAAGGAAGGAAGGAAGGAAGGAAGGAAGGAAGGAAGGAAGGAAGGAAGGAAGGAAATTAGCCAGAGGGAAGGAAGGAAAGGAAATGAAGGAAGAAAAGTGGAGGGAAGGAGGGGAGGTGGAGGGAGGGAGGGAGGGAGGGAGGAAGGAAGGAAGGAAGGAAGGAAGGAAGAAAGGAAGGAAGGAAGGAAGGAAGGAAGGACATGACTCATTATGCAAAGCCAAGTTAATTTATGATTTTAAGGAATCAAAGTTGAAGAACCCCTGCCCTAATTCAATACACAGCGTCCAGTTCTCTTGTGCATAGGTAGTTTTCTGGTAAAATGGCAAATTGGCTTGACCCAAACACCTATCACCATCCATCCCTTTTCTTGTGCTCCTATTGGAAACTCTAGTTTGTGGTTTCAGTGTTCTAAATAACTTGTTCCTTGGGGGGGGGGGGGAATCCCTGCTAGGTTCTAATTGGCAAGAAGGGGAACGAAGCCCTAAGTGACTGCTGTGCACTAGTAGTAATAACAACAGTACACAAATGCAACCAGCGATGGTGTCACAATGCAAAAATAAAGGTTGCACTTTGAAGCTTGGGGATAAAAGCAATCCCCCTTGGAAGAATCTTCTGTGTTTTTTTTTTAAATTGTTGTTGCTTGCTCGAAATTGGCATGACCCGAGAACGGATCAACTTCTTGGCAAGCCATGAGCAAAGCGATGGTCCTGTTGTCAAACAGAGGAGTGTTATAACAAATTGGGAAGCCGCAAGCACCGCTTAGTTGTGTTGACAAAAGCTTAATCAGCACATGCAACAGATGTTTGACTTGGGTCGTGGGGGCTGTGAGGAGGAAAATCAGATAATAGGAAGCGAGGATCTGATCAGAACCTCTTTGTTTCGTCATTTTGTTTTTCTCTTATTTTGGGTCCTGGCTTGAAGTGGATTTTGGGGTTCTGCTGGTTTTGATTGGGGGGTGAAATAAATAAAAGGAATGTCCTTTTCTGGACCTAAAGCACAGAACAGTTCAAATCCCTGGGCTTCTTCTGATTAAAGATGGACGAAAAAGATACCTTTTGGTTAACCTCGATTCCTGGTGACTTTGTCGATCTTGGTTTGTATAATATCCTTGGCCCCAGCATGAAAGGGGTTTGTCATTGTTACTTTTCTGGGTTGTTCTTGCCAACAGTTGACTTGTCGAGATCTTTTTAAGATTGTTTTACCCCGCTTTTATTACTTTGTAAGTTAATTAAGGTGGCAAACATCTCCTAATTCATCTTCCTAATTTCCCCACAACAATAACAACAACAACCCTGTGAGGTGAGTTGGGATGAGAGAGAATGACTGGCCCAAAGTTACTCAGCTGGCTTTTGCATGTACAATGAGACTAGAACTCATGGTCCGATGTCATCAAGCCAGTTTTCATGTCTAGGGTGGGACTAGAACTCACAGTCTCTCTGGTGATTGGCCCAATGTCATCGAGCCAGCTTTCATGTCTGAGGCAGGACTAGAACTGTGAAGCCCAGCCAAGCTCATAGAGCAGCAAGATTTCCACAGTTGTCTTGTTTTCTGGGGCAGAAGAGCGTAGATTAATCTGTGAGGGACTTCGTTTTCTTCTTTCTAAACCCTTCATGACAACTGATGGGAAGCTGATTTTTGAGAAATAAATAAGGGTGTCTTAAAACGAGACTTTCTTTCGCTGGTCTTTTTGAATGTTGGTGTTGGGACCCACCAGTGGCCAGCAGAGCTGGCAGCAGATTCAGACAGTGAGGAGGTTGGGGAGGAACATAAGCCAGTCCTGGAGTCTGGGGAAGGCTCTGATGAGGGCTCTGTGTCGGAGGCAGAGAGGGGACTAGAGTTGTATGCCAGTTTTCAGCTGCCTTCAGAGTCAGACATCAGTAAGGCAGATGAACAACTGGAGCCTGTTCCTAGTCTGCGCATGTACAAAGTTGCCAGAGGAAGGGAACAGCTAAGGAAAAAGGGTTGACTTGGGAATGAGGCCACAGGTGAACAATGAATGGCCCCTCCCAGAGGAAATAAAAGAGGAGCGAAAGGGGAGTGGAGTTTGCAGGAGACAATTAGTTTGCTTAATTGATTCATGACTCTCCGAGACTCCTTGCCAAGTTTTACAGATAGCGGCCTGTCAGCTCTCCAAGCCAGATAAGGTCTGTGACTTTGCTGGATGTGAATGAGCAGAATTCACAGTAAATTAATAAAAGGGTTTTCTTTGACAGGACAAGGAGTTTGCTTCAGGCTCTCGGGAAGCCTCAGTCAGAACAGTCGGGGCTCCTGAAATCCCACACAATCCATTTAGTGATTTGGTCTCCTCTTGGCACCGTCTCCGGTTCAGTGAAAATACTCTGCTTTCTTCCCACTTGGTCCCTATTACCGGCTCAGAATTATTGCTCTCTGCTCAATGCCTGTTTTGCTGGATTTAAGAAAGCATTTAGGTAGCTCTAGCTGACTTAAGTGTCTTGTGGGAACTGCAGGCAATCTGTCAGGTGGTTTCTTAATTCAGAATGGTGAAAGGTGTGTGTGTGTGTGATATTTGTGTTATTTCTATGGCATTTCCGCCTCATCAAAGCCAAAGAAGAGTAGAGGTAACCCTCGACTTAACAACCACAATTGCACCCAAAGTTTCTGTTGTTAAAACGAGGCATTTATAAAGCGGGTTGTGCCCCGTTTTACAACCTTTCTTGCCACAGTTTTTAAGTGAATCCCTACAGTTGTTAAATTCGTAACACTGTTGTTAAGCGAGTCGGGCTTCCCCGTCAGAAGGTCGCAAAAGGGAGATCGTGTGACTTTCCCCCAGGATGATGCGACCGTCATAACTATGAATCAGTTGCCAAGAATCTGACTGTTGATCACGTGACCATGCGGGGATGCTACAAAGGTTCGAAAGTGCGAACAATGGTCATAAGTCACTTTTTTCAGTGCCGTAACAGTCACTAAATGAACCGGGGTTAAGTCGAGGGCTGCCTGGAATGTAAGGCGAGGAGAGCAGACTCACCGCAGACGTATTAGCCATCCTAGAAGATTTATTTTTGAAACTCTGCATTTGAGGTCTCGATACAATTGTGGTTGGGAAATGAGCCAACCGAAGACAAGGAAAAAAAATAATAACCTCAATTAACATTCGGACATGCCAAAATGCAGATTAAGATAGACTTCCTAGCTTGGAGAAACATGGTGGACTTCTTATATGTATAAGTAACAGAGTAACAGATTCACAGGATTGGAAGGGACCTTATATGTCATCTAGTCCAACCCCCCACCCAAGCAGGAGACCCTACATAGAGGACTTTCTTTGGATTTGATGGAATGGAGTCACATGATCATAGAAAGAATAACAGAAGAGTTGGAAGGGACCTCAGAGGTCTTCCAGTCCAACCCTACCACCCAAACAGTGGTGATGGCGAACCTTTTCAGCACAAAGTGCCCAAACTGGAGCTTGCGCATGCCAGATTCCCGGAAACCCGAAAACTAGTTGACAGGTTTCTTCAGGTTTCTGGTGCATGCATGCGCACCAGCCAACTGGTCTTTGGGTTTCCCGCATTCCAACGTGCATGAAGACCAGAGGGCCAGTGTGCATGCGCATGCTGGAAGCCAGAAGAGCAGCTGGTGACAGCGCTTGTGCCTACAGAGAGAACTCGGCGTGCCACAGGTTCGCCATCACGGCCCTATGCTATTCCAGACAAATGGTTGCCCAATCCCTTCTCAAGAACGTCCAGCGATGGAGCACCCACAACCTCTGGAGGCCAGCTGTTCCACTGGTTAATTGTTGTGTTCCTTGAAAAGAGAAGGAGGGGGGGACAACAACTTTAAGGTCCACTGGGATTCCTTAACAGGGAGAAATCATCTTAAATCTGAACTAGCTCATAATCTGCCGTTTCTTACAAAATTTTCCGATGAGTTTTGTTTGTATTGTAGCAAACCCCTCCCCCCAAAAAAAATATACATAGAGAATTGAGCTAATGAAATGTTACTAAAGCTCCCAGGTGGAGATTAAGAGCCTTTGGTGGTGAGCGGTATAATAAGTTTTATAAGCACATAAAGCAAATAAGAAACGCAGCTTTCCCTGCAAATGTTTCCGAGTGGATGCTTCAGTCAACACAGATAAACAATACGCATCTTTCAGAGCTGATCTACTTGTGTAGTTAATGTGCAGAGTCTTACTAGCAGGCTCCCTCCCTTCCCCCAAATCCTTGGAACTCTGAATAAAGGGAAGGTCATGGAAACACTTTCCCCAAATCAATCTATCTATCTATCTATCTATCTATCTATCTATCTATCTATCTATCTATCTATCTATCTATCTATCTATCTATCTATCTATCTATCTAACTGCCAAATATCACTCACTCATCACAAAATCTCCAGAACCGTACAGCCTACAAACTTGAATTTTGGCACATATGTTCCCCTTGGCTTCTAGGTGCTCACTAAGAAAGGATTTTTTGAAATAACCATCAGATCATTAGTGTTTCTTATACAGTAATTAACATGCTCTGATGCTAAGGAGTTCTACTCCCCCTCCCCACGTGAAAAGAAGTCTGTTCCAACTGCTGGCTCTGATGCTAAGGAGTTAGACTTCTACTCCCCCTCCCCACCTGAAAAGAACTCTGTTCCAACTTCCAGTTGCCTCACATTCTGTTACCTCGGTTCAAACTGGCAGATGTTCCACTCCTTCACTCAGGAGTTGTCTGGGGCTCCTTACAGTACTAAACGTCAGTACCTCATGTCTACACCTTCCACCAATCGAACTGCTTCCAGATTCAAGGTGGTGGGAGTGATACTCCCTTATGGGTTTCAATCACTGACCACCACTGTGACAGTGGATTGAACTGTGGTGAACTGGATTTCTCCTGCATTGCCTGATCATATAGTTTTGTCATGAAGCACGGGTATCCAGCTAGTTTCTAATATATTAATTAGATCCTTTCAATTGTGTATTTCTTAGCCTTATTGGGATATTTGTCCTCTCTTCCTACAATTTGAAAGTCCTTCTTAAGAGATAAACACATCTGTTTCTATCTCTCTTTTTACCTTTATATCTATCTACCAATCCACTTACTTGGATTCTGTGGGGGCCTTGGTGCTCTCTGAACTGAGCTGTTTTCTGGGAGATGTTTCGTTATACAAACTAGGTAACAACACCAGTGCCTAGTTTGAGTAATGAAATGTCTGTAAGAAAACAAGCATGCCCAGAGAGCACCAAGGATCCTCATTTTGGCCCCAAGCTACCAATATTCTCATTTATTGATTCTAGTTTTCCTTGGACACATTTCCCTTCTGCTTTCTTCCTTGAAATGGTATAGAGCCGTGATGGCGAATCTATGGCACGCGTGCCCAAAGTGGCACACAGAGCCATGTTGCCTGGCATGTGGGCATCGCCCATTCCTCTTCCGGATTCCTGGCGCACATGCGTACGTTTTGATCAGCTGGCCTTCCTGTGTGCGGCAGTGCCAGAAACTGGAAGAGCTGGTCTTCCATTTTCCATTGTGAGCAGGTTCACTGGCCAGCTGATCATCGCATGTGCATGCACGCCAGAAAAAGGGAGGTTAGCTGGCCAGTGCACATGCATGCAACTGGAACCTGAAGTTTGTTTTCCAGTGTGCGCTATCCTAACCCCTGGGCAGTGTGCGCTACCCTAACCCTCCTCTTCCAGGTGGTGGCGTCGATAAGCACTTGTGATGCCGAAAAGATTTGCCATCACTGGTATGGAGTCTCCTGCTCAAGAAGGGGGCTGGACTAGAAGACCTCTAAGGTCCCTTCCAACTCTGTTATTTTGTTACTCAGTCCAACCCTGCTTAGCATAGAAAAGTCAACTAGGGGCTGTGTTGGTCAACAAAGAAATTGAAAGACATCCAAGCAAGTAACTCCATTTTCACCAGAGATATTTCCAACAAGAATATGTTCTTTAGTTTCCACAAGAAAGAAAGATTCTTTTTGCCTAGTTTTGCCTGTTCCCCACAGCAGGAGAAGCCTAACTTACAAATGTAGTTGGATCTGTTGCAATGCACTGCAAAATACAAAGAGCTTGGCAATGTTTATTTTAGTTCACCCTGCAAAAAAGAGAGAGAGAGGGAGAGGAGAGAGATGGATGGGTGTATTTTGGCAGATATCTTTATCTTACGATAATTTTAGGTAATGGTTGGATTGTCTGTTAAAAAACTGAATAAGCTCAATCACATTAAAGGAACTTGTCTTTTTCCTCCCCGACGGAAGCACTATAATTTATGTACAAGAAATATAACATTACTTCTCTTTCGATAACTGATCTAAGAGCACTCGTTTCTTTTGGTCAGAAGAGAGCTCTTAATTTCAGAAACTCTTAAAGATGACTAGCTGATTGTAATAATGCCTTTAAATATCTGCATAAGTTTTTTTTTTTTTAATGTGGCAAGAGTTTTCTGGATGAGGCTTTGTTGTAGAACAACGATATAGAGTCCCTTAAAAATAATTCCTGATTTGTTCCAATCTTGTTGTTAGTTGTGAAATTGTGTCTGACCCATTGTGACCCCATGGACAACGTTCCTCCAGGCCTTCCTGTCCTCCACCATCCTCTGGAGTCCATTTAAGCTCACGCCTACTGCTTCAGTGACTCCATCCAGCCACCTCATTCTCTGTCGTTCCCTTCTTCTTTTGCCCTCAATCCTACCCAGCATTAGGCTCTTCTCCAGTGAGTCCTTCCTTCTCATTAGGTGACCAAAGTACTTCAGGATCTGGCCTTCTAAAGAGCAGTCAGGGTTGATCTCCTCTAGGACAGACCGGTTCGATTGCCTTGCAGTCCAAGGGACTCGCAGGAGTCTTCTCCAGCACCATAGTTCAAAGGCCTCCATTCTTTCGCGCGCAGCCTTCCTTATGGTCCAACTTTCACAGCCATACATTGCAACTGGGAAAAACATAGCCTTGACTATACACACTTTTTTGGGCAGGTTGATGTCTCTGCTTTTCCGTATGCTGTCCAGATTTGCCATAGCTTTCCTCCTCAGGAGCAAGCATCTCTTAATTTCTTGGCTTCAGTCCCCATTTGCAGTGATCTTGGAGCCGAGGAAAATAAAATCTGTCACTACCTGTGCCAATCACAGCCCCTGAATTTGGAAATAAGATACGAAACTTGGTGCGCATCCGAAGTAAGGATTCTACCAACGTTAACCGAATATCCAGAATTAAAACAATGTCTTCCATAAATGTGCATGGAACGATATATGGCCCAATGTTAATTTTGAGCAAGAGGTGAAAATGATTTGCGGTGAGAAGCATATTCCCAGTTCTTATTCGTTGGCTGTTATTAGCAGAAAGGTACACCATGTACAAAGATCATCAAACATAGCTTTAGGCCAGATGTGAATTGGTACTGACAAATTTGAACAATCACTGTTAACATTATTATGGTGAGAATGCTGGCAGAAGAGAAGGAAAGTTAAAAATCTAGACTTTGCAAGCAAGCTTCTTCACAATGTCGATGAAGACAGAGATGGAAATTACTCTGTTAAATGTGTCCATGAATAAACCTTCAAAATGTTTTTTCCCCCTTAATGGACCCATTTGATTCTACAGAAGCAGAGGTACCATTATTCCGAGCTACAATAATTGGAGTTATAAAAAATGTATACAGTAGGTTTGTTTATATTATTATGCACATAATGTTTACACTGACTACTGCAGGTTAAGGAAAAAAATGTATACATTAAATCAGGCATTGTATGTTTATACAATTTTCATTCTTTTTTCTCTTTTAAAAAATCATTATTTAAAATAGCGATGATTAAGAGTTAAACTTTTTTTAACTGTTTAAAAAAGCAATGGGTGGAAGCTAATCAAGGGGAGAAGCATCCTGGAAATAAGGAGAAATTTCCTATCTATGAGAACAATCAGTGGATTTGATTAAAATCAAGAAGATTTAAATTACGATTTAAATTGTGATTTAAATAGTAGAAAATACTTGATTTAAATTATAATTTTTAAAGAGCAACTGTCATCTCTGTCCCACAGCGGCTTCTCCTCTGACCCACCGACGGTCCCAATATTGCAGAATATACGGCCTTATGCTACATAACTAAGCTCCATTTCATGCTGAATAAATTGTTAATGTATCTTAAATAGAGAACTATAAAAAATTGAAAAATCCGATTTAAATTTTAAAAATCTGATTAAAAAAAAAACTTTTTATAAAAATCATCCATTTTTATCCAGCCTAAGAACGATTAGCGAGTGGAACGACTTGTTTCCAGAAGTTGTGAATGCTCCAACAATGCAAATTTTTACGAAGAGACTGGATAATCATTTGTCAGAAATGGTTTAGGGTTTCCTGCCTATGCAGGGGGTTGGACTAGAAGACCTCCAAGGTCCCTTCCAACTCTGTTATTCTGTTCTGTTTCTGCAAGGTGTTCAAACTGGGTTGCTGAAAAGGCAAGACAATGTGTTGTTGGTTCAAGGGAAATGCTCCTCCTCCTCCTCCTCCTTATGAATCGGAAAAGAGACTCTAGTCTGTAGTATAGTGGCAGGTTAGTGCAGACTGTAGTCTGCGGGCATGTGAGCAGGTTATGTGTGTGTGCTTCCCGCCTGCCAGCTGATTTTCCTGTCTCAGCCATGCATGCGGAATAGGTGCACGCATGCGGGAGAGTGGGGTGTGCATGCCCAGTTTTTGCTCCCAGGAGGCTTCAGGGAGGTCTGCTAGGCCCAAAATGGGCTAGGGGGGGTGCAGCGCGCCCATCCATGCCCCATTTTTGGTCCCGGGAGGTTTTAGGAAGGCCTGCTAGGCCTAAATTGGGGCCACGGGGAGGGTCTCACGCACATGGGGGGGGGTGTCGCTCACGCATTGCATTATGGCTGTGGGCCTGTGCATGCTCTTTCGGCATGCAAGGAGAAAAAGGTTAGCCATCACTGGTATAGCCTTTATTGTCATTGTACATCATGTATATATTGGTTTTAGCCTCATTGGTGCAATCCATGACAAAAAATACAAACAACATAAATAGTATAAAGAATAATCCCAATGCAAGTAATTGGGGGGGGGGGGGGAGAGAGAAAGAGAAAGAAAAAGAAAAACTAGTCATACGTTCCTGCGTGTACATGGAGTGATTGTGGTTGTGTTTAAGAGTCCGACAGCCCAAGAATAGAAACTATTTTTAAACCTATTTGTTCAGTTGGCTATGCTTCAATATCTTCTGCCCGATGGTAGAAGTGCAAAGAGACACTGACCAGGGTGGGAATCATCTCTGAGTATCTTCCTTACTCTGCTAAAGCAGCGAGACCTGGCGATGTCATCCAGTGGTGTCAGAGGGCAACCACTGGTTTCTTGTGCCGAATTGATCACTCTCTGTAGTGCCTTCCTGTCTTTAGCAGTAATGATTGACGTTGCCTACACTGTTTAACCTGACCGTACAGTGGAGCAGGAAGGAAAAAAAAAATATTTTCATCTCGGCTCACGGTTTTGCGTCCGATTATTCTGAAGTCTGGTTCTATGTCTCACGTCTTTGGAGATTGAAGCCAGCTGGCCTAAAGATAACTGATTTCTTCCGGGTTCCACAGTGCCAAGATATCGGCACAGATCAGGAAGACAGAAATTACAATTTATTTCTTAAAGCTTAATGGGCACTGACATAGACCCGTCTTCCATGTTTTTTGTCTAATGCTGCCGAAAAGCTATTTAAGCTAATGACCACCGTTGCATCCTCTGGTAATAAATCCCATATGTTAATTATGTTACTGTGTAATTACGCAGACTTTTTTCTTTCTGTTTTTCTTGGAACACCCTACTCATCAGTTTTGATGGATCGTTCCAAGTTCTAAAGTTTACACTTTCCTGATCCTGTATGATTATATTTCAGTTAGTTGTGTTTTTGTCTTCGTCAAGCTGAAAAGCAAACACACCCAGGATTGAATTGAAAAACAAACACACCAGAGAACTGAACGGTTCCTCTTGAATTATAATCTGCATGGTGACAGCATTCAAGGGAGAAATTGGCCAGATCTGCTTGTCGAGGTAGTCCTTGACTTATGACCACTAACCCAAAATTTCTGTTACTAAACAAGATGGTTGTTAAGTGGGTTTGGCTCCATTTTACAACCGTTCGTGCTACAGTTGTTAAGTGAATCACTCAGGGTGGATTTGACTTAAATTGTCGATTTAAATCGTGATTTAAATCACTAGTAAAAAAGGCTTGATTTAAATCGACTCGATTTACCATATTTTTCGGAGTATAAGGCACACCTTCCCCCCGCCCCCCAAAAAGAGGGTGAAAATCTGGGTGCATCTTATACACTGAATACATAAGGTGACCAACTTTCTTACAATGAAAAGGAGGACAAATAAATTGGAAAAAATATATCGTAAATAAAAGAAATATTTTATTCATTGCAACAATAATACACTAAAATATGATATATGCATAATAAAAACATTTGCAACGTTTTATATTGTAATTATGCTTACATGCCTGTTAATTATTATTTAAATGAGTACTTTTCCATTGAATTAATATTTTTTGTCAATGTATCATCTTCTAACAATATATTGGAAATATCTGAACAAGAAATATCCTTCATATTGAATTTTACGGCAAGTGCTGCAGCTAGAGTATCAACATTCAATCTCGGTTTCTCACTTGTCGAAAAATCATTGGCAATTGAAAAAAACTCTTTCAACTGCTGCATTAGTTCCAGGGCAGCACAACGTAAATTGAACAAGTATAAATAAATGTTCACATGGAATATGTTCATTTTTGAAATGGCTGAAAATATCCACCCATCTTTTATCAATTTCAACATGTTGATTTTCCCATTGTATTAATTTTTCAGAATTTAAATATACATTCAGTCTTCTAATTTCTTCAAAGAGACAATTGTCGTCTATTTTAATGTCTAGCATTTCTTTAGATAAAAATTCAACACAAGATTCAATATCTGTTCAATATACTTGCGATGAAGTAAAAAAAACACCATTAAAAACTGTTTAATAAAATACGTCACATAACACGCAACAGATTAGCCTTCAAATATCAAAAAGGAGGACGTGTAGGAGGACACTTTTCAAGGGAGGACAGAACTTACAAAAGAAGGACTGTCCTCCCTAAAGGAGGACGGTTGGTCACCTTAGAATACAGCCATTTTTGGCCTTCTGAAATCCTGTCCTGCACATCCCGTTTTTTGCAAAAAAGGACGCGCGGAGGGTTTGGGAGGCCTGCATAGTGCTGGGTGGGGGGGGCTTGGGAGGGCAAAAACAAGTGGAAAACGGCTCCGTTTTTCATAGAAAACAAGGCATGCAGAGGGTTTGGGAGGCCTATAGAGTGCTCCTGGGGACTGGAGAGGGCAAAAACAAGTGAAAATGGGTCCATTTTTCACAAAATGTGGGTGTTTTTGCCTTCCCCAGCCCCCAGGAGAACTCTATAGGCCTCCCAAACCCTCTACATGCCCCATTTGGGGGGGGGGGGAAGGCCCATTTTTCGCCTCCCAAACCCCATGCATCGCGTTTTTGTCCTCCCCGGCCCCCAGGAGCACTTTGCAGGCTTTCCAAACTGTATGCCCCGTTTTTCACAAAAAAATGGCCGTGCAGAGGGTTTGGGAGGCCTGCAGAGTGCTCCTAGGGACCGGGGAGGGCAAAAACTTTTTTTTTAAATGTACCTCTTCAAATATTGGTGCGTCTTATACCTCAGTGCTATAGTCCGAAAAATACCTAAATCATAATTTTTAAAGAGCAACTGTTGTCTCTGTCCCACAGTGGCTCCTCCTCTTGACTCACCGACAGTCCCAATATTGCAGAATATAGTACAGCTTTATGCTACATAACTAAGCTCCATTTCATGCTGAATAAACTAAATTATGAATGCATCTTAAATAGAAAGCTATCTTTAGATATTTTGCTCCAAAATGCATTTTATAAAAAGAAAAAAGAAAATCCAATTTAAATTTTAAAAAAATTAATTTAAATTTAAAAAATCTAATTTAAATTTTAAAAAATCTAATTTAGATTTTAAAAAACTGATTTTTTAATTTAAAAAAAAAATCATCGATTTTTATCCACCCTGGAATCACTGCAGTTAGTGACATGGTTGTTAAGTGTGAACCTGGCTTCTCCATTGACATTGATTCCTCAAAGGTCACAAAATGGGATCACAGGATCCCTGGGACTTTGCAACCGTCATAAATACGAGTCAGTTGACAAGTGTCTGAATTTTGACTGTGGGGGAGACAGTCATAAGTGTGACAAATGGTTATAAGTCACTTTTTCCAGTGCCGTTGTATCTTTGAATGGTCACTAAATGAATTATTGTAAGTCAAGGACTACCTGTACTTCTTCAGATCAGCACAGGCAAATTTTCCAGGCCTGGGTTACTGTCACCATATAGATTTTGCTTTCGGTGCATTAGCAGTAAACCAAAATGAAAATTAACTCAGTCAAAATACGGCTGAGAGCTGAGATTGCTGAATCTTGTTGGTAATCTTCCCATAAAATCTTGCATGATTGACAGTCTTGAAAGAAGTGGACTAGAAGGAGCTTCATCACTGGAGGCTTTCAAGAAGAGACTGGACTGCCATCTGTCAGAAATGGTGTAGGGTCTCCTGCTTGGGCAGGGGGTTGGACTAGATGACTACAAGGTCCAGTGGTGGATTCCGGATCCTATTCCAACCAGTAGGTTGGAATGGGCTTGGCGTTGTCCACATGGACGCACGCAGTGCGCGCCTGCATCTTATCATCCAGCAACGCTTCCATGAGCTTCCGCGACACTCCAGCTGCTCGGCGGAGCATTGCGCAGGCACTGTACATGTCGTGCACATGCAGAAGTACTGAAGACTTTAAAGACAGGTAAGGAGTGCGGGCGGGCGGGCCCTTCAGAGCACCGTACCAGAACAGTACCCAGTGCTCCGGGCAGGCTCCGGTACGCCCATATCAGGACGTACCGCCTGCAACCCACCACTGACAAGGTCCCTTCCAACTCTGTTAATCTGTCTATTAGTCTCATAATTTTATTTTGTTGAAGGAGATCTACAAATTCAGGAGCCGATGGCTCCAAAGTGTTCTGCCTTAATCCAACACTTGAACTACTTAACCCATACTTAGCATAAGTAGTCATGTTTAAAGTATGTTGTAGGGTTTTTAAAAAAATTGGCATAGCACTGCTTCCTGTTTCAGTTTTAAGTTTTTAAATGAAACTTCCTGGGATTCCCTTATCCCTATGGGACATTTTACCAGGAATGGGAAATATGAGGCATTCGTTTCACCAGGAGCTTGGTTCCCGTAGAGATTGGAATAACTTATTCCTTTTCCTTGTTAGACAGGGGTGATGCCTTGGTCAACTGACCTCAGCAGAAGTCCAAGTTAACTCAAATAGATTTATTTATTTTATTATATTTTTATCCTTCCTTTTGTAGGTGAACTCAAGGGGGTGAACGCGGCCCTCCCTAGCTCTGTTTTCACTGGCAGAGCATTGCAGGAGGCTGGGGCAGCCAAACACGGAGCTTGGAAACCTGTTCTAGCTTATGCTCCGTCAATAATTTGTCAGTCTCTAGTTTTCAAATTTTCCTCTCCATCTTTCTTCTTTAGGCAGACCAGTCTGCTCCAATGGCTTCGTGTGTGCAAACATGTTTTCCCGTAAAATATTTACAAGAAATGTCTTTGCTCTACAAGCACAGCTCGTATTGTAAAATATGCATCCGTAGCCTATTTCTTTTCTTTTTCCCATTTCCCTTTTTGTGAGCGGCACTTTAGCGCTGCAAATGATTGGAGACCCGCAGAATTGGAAGGATAATTTTTACCTGCGTCGCATTTTACCAGTGTTGTGAAAACGAATAGTTCTCTTCAGTAGGTGGAAAATGCACAAAGACCTTAAACACACTGCCTGTCTTTTTTCCCCTTCCTCCTTCTTCTCTTTTTCCTTCAGCTCAGCTTTTCTTGCTAATTCCGCTGTTATCCTGTTACCTTACAGGTCAGTGGTTACCTACGATTTCTCCCTGTCACTCAGACGCCACTGCTGTAATTTAGAAAAAAAGGTTATAATTTACTCGGGTTAACACACTTGAAATGACTTGTGGTTTTAGAAGTGAGCTGTTTTTATTAGGCAATTGCCAAAAATCCAGTAAGCAGTCTGAATAGTTGTTGGGGTTTTGTTGTTTGTTTGTTTGTTTTCAATCGTGGCTTCTCGTTACCGAAGAACGAATAAGAGAAAGACGTAAACGGAAGCATTTTGAATGTGAGAAAGACTCCCACAATAAAAAAACAAGCTTCTTTCTCAGCTGGGTGGCTTTGAGTATTCAGGTTGGGTTAATCATTTATTCTCTACACTTAAATATTTGATAAGTTATGCAAGGGAGTGTCTTGTTGAATTCCCTTTCCAAGCAGGTGTGAAGGTTTGGAAGACTAAGCTTGGCTGATGGGGAGACTTTGCTAAGAATGAAGAATGCCACAAGTTTGGCAATGGGATTTTTGCTTTCTCAAAACTTTCCCTTCCGGCGGCTTACAGAATTTCCCGGCTTACAGAATTTCCCGGTTTACAGAATTTCCCGGCTCTATTTAGTTCTTCCTTCTGAAATCAGGAGCTAAAATAAATTAATCTTGCTGATAATTTATCTTGGGCTATAATCAGTTGATACGTCGTTATGAGACCTCAATGAGTGATTCATTTTGCATAACGAAAATACATGGGGGCTATTGCGAAGCATTAGCGGAATGATAGAGTTGGAAGGGAGGTCTTCCACTCCAACCCCCCTTTCAAGCAGGAAACCTATTCCATTCCAGACAAATGGCTGTTCAGTCTCTTCTTAAAAACCTATAGTGTTGGTGCACCCATAATTTCTGGAGCAAATTGCTCCACTGCTTAATTGTTCTCACCATCAGGAAATTTCTCACTTAGTTCTAGGTTGCTTCTCTCCTTGATTATTTTCTGTTCCTCACTTCTTGTCTTGCCTTCAGTACTGGGAATTAATCTTAGCAGATTTATTAAGAGTGCCTTTGTTCTTTGAAATTGAATTTGTTTCTGATGTGCTTACTTAATAGTAGGAGAAAATGGGGGTGGGAGGAGCATAGTCAAGACCCTTTTCATTTCAAGCCAAGGGGATGACTTTGACTCAGTCACTGTCTCTTAACTTCCTGCTGGGAAGGATTGCAAAGAGTTTTAGGCAATGAAAATGTTAATTATATGATCAAAATCTCCCCCAAATTTTGGAATACCATCTCAAGTCACCCACTGTTGGCTGCCTGGGGAATTCTGGGGGTCGAAGTCCACAAGTCGTAGAGCTGTCAAGTTTGAAGAGTCCTATTCTAGACCTACATGGGGTGTTTCTTTTCTGTTTTCTTTTCTTTTCCAAATTTTATTATTTTTATTAGTTTATAATATAAAATACAGGGATGTGGTGGCTCAGTGGCTAAGATGCTGAGCTTGTCGATCGAAAGGTCAGCAATTCGGTGGTTCGAATCCTTAGTGCCACATAATGGGGTGAGCTCCCGTTACTTGTCCCAGCTTCTGCCAACCTAGCAGTTCAAAAGCAGATAAGGTAACAGCATTCCTTGCATCTTTGGCGTTTAATCATACTGGCCACATGACCACAGAGACTTCTTCGGACAGCGCTGGCTCTTCGACTTTGAAACAGAGATCTTTTAGCTTTTAATATAAAATACAAAAGCAAATAACAGGAAAAATAGTGGAGAAAAAGGGAAGGGGAAGTGTAGAAAAGAAGGGAAAAAGAAAGAAAGAAAAGGCATTGACGTCTGACTTGCTTTGGTGCATTAGAATAAGATACTAACATCAAACCTCAACTTTTTTACTTTTACAGAATAGTACACACTAGCCATTTCTATAACAACAAATCTATCTGATCGGTAAAACCAAAAATCAGAGTTTCATTTTTCCCCTCACCTTGAGCAGAAAGTCCAGAAGCGGTTTCCAAGTAGAAACAAACATAATTGTGTTTTTCTTTTTCTTTTATCAAACGAATCAATTTAGCCCCCTCTGCTAACTCCATCAACTTTTGGACCTACATGGGGTTTCGACAGCCCTTCCTGTTTCAACTCCATTCCGTTCTTACAGTTATATGAAGCTTTACTTCATCTTCGGTGGCATCTGTAGCGCTTGCTGAATTTCAAAGGCTGGGGGAAAAAAAACAAAAGCAGCGGAGTGGATCCCTTAGAGCAGTGATGGCGAACCTTTTCGGCACCGAGTGCTGAAAAGGGAGTGTGTGTGTGCACGTGCTTTGTGCACGCTGTTTGCACGCTTTTGGGGATGCACACCAGAAGAGAAGCTGCCAAGTGGGAATGGACGCACCAGGAAATGAACTTCTGGTTTCCGGCATGTGCGTGCACACCAGCCCGTTCCTCTTCTGGGTTACATGTGCATGCAACAATCAGCTGGTCGGCATGCATGTGCACAATGGAAACTAGAAGACCAGCTCTTCCGGTTTCCGGCACTGCCACATGCACAAAAAAACCAGCTGATTGTCATGCATGCATGCGCGCCAGGAACCCAGAAGATAAACGGGTAACAATGCGCTTTCCAGCCAACATGGCTCCACATGCCACTGCGGACACGTGTTCCATAGTTTCGCCATCACGGCCTTAGAGATTTCTGTTAATATCACTTATGACCAAATTTGAGCCCAACATTTCTGTTGTTAAGCCAGACAGTTGTAAAGTGAGTTTCGTTGACTTTTCTTGCTTCCATTGTTCAGTGGATCCCTGCAGTTGTTAAGTTGGTCACATGGCCTTTAAGTGAATCTGGCTTCCTCATCAGAAGGTCGCAAAAGAGGATCACATACCCCAAGACAGTGCAGCCGTCATAAATATGAACCCCAACCCTAACTCCAGACGTTTTGGGCTCAGTGAGAGTTGTAAGTTGAGGAAGTCAATAAGCTTTTTGGCAACAGTGTTACCTGCACCCAGTATTGGTAAATATGATAATGTTTGTTCAGTTTTCTTCTTGGTAGTGTTCTATTTCTGCCTAAGGCAGAACAGAAATGTTGGGCTTAATTTTGCGGTTGTAAGTCGAGGACTACAGGGACAGGGGGCTCAGTGGCTAAGACCCTCAGCTTGTCGATCAGAAAGTCGACAGTTCGGCAGTTCAAATCCCTAGCGCCGCGTAAAGGAGTGAGCTCCCATTACTTGTCCCAGCTTCAGCCAACCTAGCAAATCAAAAGCACATAAAAATGCAAGTAGAAAAATAGGAACCACCTTTGGTGGGAAGGAAACAGCGTTCCGTGTGCCTTTGGCGTTTAGTCATGCCGCCCACATGACCACAGAGACATCTTCGGACAGCGCTGGCTCTTCAGTTTTGAAACAGAGATGAGCACCGCCCCCTAGAGTCAGGAACAACTAGCACATATGTGCAAGGGGAACCTTTAGCTTTAGTTTAAGTCAAGGACTACCTGTAAGGAGCGCTCCCTACCATACCTGAAGATGAACAATATAATCTGGACTTCACTTGTTGCCGAAATGTGATTTCTCTCCTTGTGTGCTACTGTTTCTTTGTATGACAAGTGAGGTGGGCCCTTCCGCTCCGTTCAAGGTAGCTTCAGAAACCCTTTAAACAGCAGAAAAAAATAGACATCAGATAGGCTGAAAAGATACCAGGTGTAGTGTGTGTGTGTTTGTGGGGTGTGTTTGTTCCTGCTTGCATGTTACTATTGAAATACAACCCTTATTTGAGAGTAAAGTCCACTGAACGCGGTTAAGTTAGAATATCTTCTCAAGATTGGCTGGCGGGAAAGTCTTTACTTAACACTATGATTATTTATTTATTTATTTATTTATTTATTTATTTATTTATTTATTTATTTATTTATTTATTTATTTAAAAATGAGATTAGTGCAGGCAAACCAAAAGAACAAAATTCACAGAGATCCAGTAATTAAGAGGAACACAAAACTCTCTTAATTAAAATGCTGTAGGATGGAGGAATGTATAAAGGTAACGGTTCCCCTCGCACATATGTACGAGTCGTTCCTGACTCTAGGGGGTGGTGCTCATCTCCGTTTCTAAGCCGAAAAGCCAGCACTGTCCAAAGACATCTCTGTGGTCATGTGGCCAGAATGACTCAACTCCAAAGGCGCACAGTACACTGTTACCTTCCCACCAAAGGTGGTTCCTATTTTTCTACTTGCATTTTTACGCACCTTCGAACTGCGAGGCTGGCAGAAGCCGGGACAAGTGAGCTTCTCCATTACGCAGTGCTAGAGATTCGAACCGCCAAACTGCCAACCTTTCTGATTGACAAACTCAGCATCTTAGCCACTGAGTCACCGTGTCCCTAGCAATTGTTCTTAGACAATCACTATAACTTTTAAACAATGACCCAAGAAAGTTATAAAAACCAGTACATTTTTGGAGTCCATAATTATGCAGAAAATTTTTCACAACTATAAGAAGAAAAACAACAACAACCCACCATTAAAATATTATGACGCCTATGATTTCTGTTCCAAATTTATATCACATTCCTATTGAATACAATATTGTATACAATATTTTTCTGCGCTGGATTCACCTGCAATGCTTCAAGCACTCAGACCTTAATATTTAGCAAGCTGTTGTCTGTTGGGTGGTTTCTACTGTTCTATACATTCTATACATACATGCAGTGGCTCAGTGGCTAAGACGCTGAGCTTGTTGATCGAAAGGTCGACAATTCAGTGGTTCAAATCCATAGTGCCGGTAACGGGGTGAGCTCCCGTTACTTGTCCCAGCTTCTACCAACCTCGCAGTTTGAAAGCACGTAAAATGCAAGTAGAAAAATAGGAACCACCTTTGGTGGAAAGGTAACAGTGTTCCGTGCACCTTCTGTCTTTACTCATGCCGGCCACATGACCACGGAGACGTCTTCGGACAGCGCTGGCTCTTTGGCTTTGAAACGGAGATGAGCAACGCCCCTTAGAGTCGGGACACCTAGCACATACAGTATGTGTGAGGGGAATCTTTACCTTTACCTTAAGAACATTTTTTTGTCCTTCCCCAAATGCCTGGAGGTCACTCAATGAACCCGACTCCTGGAAAAATCAAGACGGGCAAAAAGAAATTATTTTTATACGAAGTGTGATTAAATTTTACAATTCACAACCAAGAGATGGGGATGCTGGCTACTAGTTTGGCTGCTCCAAACAGGGATTAGACAATCTTGTGGAAGTTATGGCTGAATAAGAGAGGTTCAGTGGCCTAGCGATTAAGATGCTGAGTTTGAAGGCAGTTTGAGACCCCAGCACTGCGGGATGGAGTGAGCTCCCATTCCTTGCTACAGCTCCTGCCCACCTAGCAGTTTGAAAGCATGCAAGTAGATAAATAGGTACCACTTCGGCGAGAAGGAAGGTAGCAGCATTTTGTGCACCTCGGCGTATAGTCATGCTGGCCATACAAACACAGAATCAGACAATGCTGGCTTCCTCAGTTAAGAAACAGAAATGAGCACTGCTCCAAGAGTTGGACTCAACTGGACAGGGGAAATCTTTCCCTTGACCTTTTTGTACAGAATATTGTAATGCACATATATTGTTTTGGCTGAAATGTCTAATACCATGAGCACAGCGTCTTAACACTTCAGAGTAGTTTTTTCTGTAGGGCAGGAGTCTCCAACTTTGGATAACTTTAAGGCTTATGGACTAGAACTCCTAGAATTCCCCAGCCAGGGGAATTCTGGAAGTTGGAGTCCACAAGTCTTAAAGTTATCAAGGTTGGCTGGGGAATTCTGGGATTTGGAGTCCCCACATCTTAACTTTATTAATGTTGGCGACTCCTGCTGTAGGGTAAACCCGCAGTGTTGTCCTTTTAGAGCAGGGGTGTCCAAACTTGGGAACTTTAAGACTTGTGGACTTCAACTCACAGAATTCCCCAGCCAGCCATGCTGGCTGGGGAATTCTGGGAGTTGAAGTCCACAAGTCTTAAAGTTCCCAAGTTTGGACACCCTTGTTTTAGAGGCTGGTGTGAGCAAAGGTCCTTTCCTGGAAAGGCTCTCCGCATTTATTGCTGTACATGCTGTCCATGTTTTCCGGATCTTTCCATGCAGCTTGTCGATTCTGAGTTGATTAAAATTGGCATCTCTGCTTTTTCTGATGTTTCCCCTACGAAACCTAGGGTAGGTGAATTATCAGGAAGAATGACAGCTGCAGGCAATAAAGGAGGATAGTAATACAAGGTTCAGTGCTGGGCAGAGCATCATAAATCATAAGGAGAGAGGGAGGTCTTTGTGGTGACAGATAGCTGAGCGGCTGCAAGTAGCTGTTTTCCAGGTAAGAATGATTGCTCCGGCTTCTGGTAAACTGTTCAAAAACTGCCTCTCCTGCACATCTAGGTGTTGTCCTCCATTGCAGGGAAAGAGTCAAGGCTTATCATGATTAAGAGAATGGCTATCACGTCTCTGGTTTGATAGGGTGTACCTACAGCGCTGAGGATTTTCCATTCCTGGTGCATTTCGCAGGTTGCTTTTCCTCTTCAATCTGCAACAACCACCACCACCACCCCCAGATCCTGTTGTGGAAATGAATGGGTAGGAAATGAAGGGAGAAGGGATATAGTATTGGATTTTCCCTTTCGCTTTCCTGCGGTGGGGTGAAAAGCTGCCATCTCTTGCAAAAGAGCTTGCTGGAATGAAGATGGTATTGTAACCACATGAAGGACTGTACGTCAGGACCAAGCTTTCAATTAGGTGTGGGGCGAAGCTGGGAGAAGGCATACGATTGGCTAGAAAGGTAAACTCTTTAAATGTATATTCTCCTTAAAACAGCAGTAGCAACAGCAGTTACTTATATGCAGCTTCACATTGCTTTACAACCCTCTCTAAGCCATTTACAGAGTCAGCCTCATGTGCCCAACAATCTGGGTCTTCCTTTTACCCACCTCTGAAGGATGGAAGGCTGAATCAATAGCAATAACTATAGACATATATATATCACTTCACAGTGCTTTACAGCCCTCTTCCAGCAGTTTACAGAGTCAGTATCCTGCCCCAACAATCTGGGTCTTCATTTTACCCACCTCAGAAGGATGGAAGGCTGAGTCAATAACGAAAGCACAGAGACTTATATGCCGCTTCAACAGTGCTTCACATCCCTTGCTAAGCGGTTTACAGAGTCAGCATCTTGCATCCAACAATCTGGCTCCGAATTTTACTGACCTCAGAAGGCTGGAAAGCTGAGTCAATAGCAATAAATATAGCACTTAGACTTATATACTGCTTCACAGTGCTTTGCAACCCTCTCTAAGCAGTTTCCAGAGTCAGCCTATGGTCCCCAACAATCTGGATCTTCATTTTACCCACCTCGAAAGAATGGACAATTTAAAATAAATTTTAAAAAAATGTTTTAATTGTTGTGGTTGACATCTCGTTCTTTCGCATCCTTTCTTCAATGTTTCTAATCCACCATTTCTTTGATATTAGTGTAACTTTTGTCCTTCAGTGAGTTGTCTCATGATGAGTTGGTTGCAGTGAGTTGGCCGTGATGAGTTGGCTGTGAGAAGTTGGCCATTGTGAGTTGGGTGTGGTGAGTTGGCCATGGCAAGTTGCCTGTGGTGAGCTGCCTGTGGTGAATTGGCTGTGGTGAGTTGGCTGTGGTGAGTTGGCCATGATGAGTTGGCTGTGGCAAGTTGGCCATTGCGAATTGGTCATGGCAAGTTAGCTGTGGTGAGTTGGCCATGGCCAGTTGACCGTAGTGAGTTGGCTATGGCGAGTTTGCCGTGGTGAGTTGGCTGTGATGAATTGGCTGTGGTGAGTTGTCTGTGGAAAGTTGTCTGTGGTGAGTTGGCCATGGCAAGTTGGCTGTGGTGAATTGGCCTTGGCCATATTGCATATTGTCATAGACCCCTCCCAAGCACCAAGCACCAAGCATCTCAGTTGCTGAGATATCTTGTATCCTCTCAACATTTTGTATGAATTTGCTGAAAAAAAAGACCAGTGGTGTTCATCTTCTCTATTAAATAATCCTTAAAAAAATAAAATCCAGCAAGTCCCTAGTAGGGGAAAAATTGGAACAGATACCAGTGGTTGTACAAAATGTTTTGAACACAAAATGTTTCCATCCCAGAATGCAGAGAGAGTGACGAGGACATTATGAGGGTAGGATGGTAAGAGCTGAGTAGGAGTTTCAAGATATTTCCCAATCAAAATGACAGAGATAGAAGGAGGATGGTGAATCAGGAATTCTGAGATCTTGTTGGGGCCAATGTGGAAATCATGGCTTTTCTGCAGTCATTGTTTTCAGAGGGTTTGAGGTCTACGTCTGATGAGAAAATACTTTGGGGTAGGTAATTCTACAAGCAGGGTGGTAGGTTTCTTTCTTCCCAAGGTTTCTTGAGAACCAAAGACCAACACTTTGGCTTCTTTTGATATGATAACCTGTGTAAGGAGTTCTGTTTTTTTAGTGCGTTTACAAGAACTACAGCTACAAGAATGGCAAATCTGAACAGAATTGAACTATGTAATCTTTTTCTTTTGTAAACATTTTCCATAGAACTACAGAAAATCATTTTTTCTGTTTGAAAACTTTTGAAGAAACTTAGAAAGAACCCTTGTTCGGAATTGTTTGCCTTAGCCAGCCTGCCTGCCTGCCTGCCTGCCTTCCTGCCTGCCTTCCTGCCTTCCTCTTCCTTCTGCTTTCCTTCCTTCCTCCTTCTTCCTTCTGCTTTCCTTCCTTTCTTCTTCTTTCTTCTGCTTTCCTTCCCTCCTTCCTCTGCTTTCTTCTTTTCTTCCTTCCTCTTCCCTCTGCCTTCCTTCCTTTGCCCTCTGCTTTCTTTTCTTCTTCCTTCCTTCCTCTTCCCTCTGCTTTCCTTTCTACTTCCTTCATCCCACCCTTCCTCCCTCCCTCTTATCTACACAGCTCCTTCCTTCCTTCCTCTTCCCTCTGCTTTCCTTTTCTTCTTTTCTTTGTTCCTTCTCTTCCCTCTACTTTCCTTTCTTCTTCCTTCCTTCCTCTGCCCTCTGCTTTTATTTGTTTTTTCCTCCTTCTCTTTTTTCTTTCTTTTTACTAGTTTTATCTGTCTCCCTCTTTCTCTCCCTCCCTCCCTCTCTCTCCTTGCTATTTTTGTTTGTATATCTTAATTCTTCAGTTGGGAAGTTGGCCACTGAGATAATCCGAATTAGGCTGAATATATAATATGCAAATATTCAGGTGTCTTCTGTCTCTGTTTGAGTCGTGTTCTCTTTTCTGCCAGTAGCTTCCACCCCCCCCCCAAAAAAAATATTTTGATTTTCATCCTTCCCTACCACCCCTGGAATTGTTAAACAGCTTGAGTTATATTCTTGGAGATAAATAAGGCTTCATCTTCAAGCAGCTTTCAGATGCACCTGTCTTTCTTGGGGAAGTAGAGAAAACATTTTTCTTTTCTTTCTTTTTTCTTTTTTGGCAATTTTGAAGATGTTTTAGGAAATTCTGAACAACCTGGTTTATAACAAGGGAGCGATGTTTCTGCTCACAAATTGTGCTTTTCTATGTATGGGCTGTGTATGTACATTTGCACCTCCCTTTCTTTTTAAAATGCTACTTACAGCTACTATGGTATAATCGCTGCAATGATGTTTGATGTTGGAATAAGTCGGAGCCTCACTCAACAATAAACAGACGGGGCAGAAAGCTTCAACATCATACAGTGTAGGGACTGTACAGGTTACCAGGGGCAAACTTGGATCTGCCCTTGAGTACACATTCAACCCTGAACTGCAACCAGCTACTACCTCTTGGAACATGAACCTTGTAATAGGCATGTTTGCAAACCATGTTTTTGTCTTACCAATCAGCCCAGGCTATTATATCAACCATTCTAAAATAAATACCAGCAATTAATATTAAGGCAAGGCTTTCATAAGGTTATCTCAGGCTATGAAACACAGAGCCCAGGCTCCCAAGGTTTCTGGCATTTACAGTGAAGTTCTAACTGGGGTTGGAACAATTATTAATCAGTGGAACAGCTGGCTCTCCAGAAACTGTGGAGGCTTTTAAGAAGAGACTGGACAGTCTAATATAAGTCTAAGCATTATTGATATAAAGGTAAAGGTTCCCCGTGCACATATTTGCTACTCATTCCCGACTCTAGGGGGCGGTGCTCATCTCCATTTCAAAGCTGAAGAGCCAGCACTGTCCAAAGACGTCTCCGTGGTCAGGTGGCTAGCATGACTGAACGCCGAAGGCGCACGGAACGCTGTTACCTTCCCACCAAAGGTCGTTCCTATTTTTCTACTTGCATTTTTACCTGCTTTCGAATTGCCAAGTTGGCAGAAGCTGAGACAAGTAACGGGAGCTCACTCCGTTACGCGGCGTTAGGGATTCAAACCACCAAACTGTCGGCCTTTCTGATTGATATTATTGTTATAATAAATGCTTAATGCAAGTTGAGAGTCTCTAGCATCCTGCTTTCCCAGCCTCGGCATTTTAACCCATTGCCTGTTGAATTTCTTGCTGTTTTTTAAGCCCAACTTCAAGCAAACAGGCTGACTTTGCCCACCTTTGCTCTGGAAGCTGAAAAGACCTCAAAGTTCCCCTTCAAGATAATCTTCCACAGTCTACGCATTCTGCAATCCAACAAAGCAACTGTTTCTTTGATTTGGAAATTCAAATGTCAAGGCCTGTCCTCATACAGTAGATGCAATCCTTCAGCTCAAGGGCTCATCAAATTCTTTCACTTTCTCCCCTTTGCTGCAAGGAGGTAAATTGCTGGGAGGCAGAGGCCAAAGGGTGGGGGCTGGTGGATAGGTGGGGCTAATTCGGTGTATAAGATGCACCCAAATTTTCACCCTCTTTTAAGGGGGGAAAAGGTGCGTCTTATACTCTGAAAAATATGGTATATTCTACACACACATGATGTCAGCCTCTGTTCAGTTATTTGCTTTCGGCTGCCATTGAAATGGGGAGGGGGCCCTGGTATTTGGGAGGGGAAGCTTTAGTACAGGAGAGATTGTAAAGTGGGAGTTTTGGTCTCACCATCTATTGCGCATGCTGGAGATTAGCGTTTGGTGCCGGTCAAGGCCAACCGTCCGCATACCTACCTAATGATGATGCTCCTTGAAGATGGAACTCACATGACACCTAAGGGATTTACAGATTGGACAGCGGGATGAGGGTTGCCAGGGGGAAGGGGTTGGTCACGTATTGATATGTATGATTTCACGCGCTTTTGCCTCAGATCTTGCTTTGCTTAGCTACTATCTTTTCATAACCAGTAAAAGTACTCTTAATTCTGCAAAATGGAGTTAAGTGGTTTCTTTCTTGGTTAGAGGGAGGCCCGGCTTGACACATACTACTATCCTCAGATTCCTTTCAGACCTCATCCAGTACTTCTAGTTACAGTAGACCAGGGGTGTCCAAACTTGGCAACTTTAAGACTTGTGGACTTCAACTCCCAGAATTCCCCAGCCAGCAGAGCTGGCTGGGGAATTCTGGGAGTTGAAGTCCACAAGTCTTAAAGTTGCCAAGTTTGGACACCCCTGCAGTAGACCATAATACTAGGTGGTTGTCCTGGGTATAGAATCCTGTAAAGCTTATCTGGCAAAGGATGCCAACAGAATTGGAAGAAGAGCATGAAAAGAAGAGTCATGTTTGCGGCTAACGTGAGGCCTGTAATTGGAGTCTGAAGTTATTTCTGGGCTTGCAACCTTTGTTTGTGCCTCTTGCTTGTGGCCGCTGGTTGTTTTTACACCTCCAAAGACAAGTTGCTTAATTCTCATGCCTGTCTACTGGAATTCTGGCAGCTGCAGCAGAAAATACGCCTTTGTGAGACTCCCTTTGGCAATAAACAATTTAGTAAAAACCCAATCCTGTAATGAAAAACTTGTTTTCTTTTGCAAGAGGCAGCAAATGTCTTAGAATCGAATGACGGAGATGGGACGGACCTTGGAGATCTTCTAGTCCAATCCCCAACTGGGATATTTGTCTCACACAGGATATCCTCTACCATTTCAGACAAATGGTTTTCCAATCCCTTCTTTGAAACTTCCAGTGTGGAGCATCCACAACTTCTTGAGGCAAGCTGTTCCACTGGTTGATTGTTCTCACTGTCAGGAAGTTTCTCCTTAGTTCTAAGTCGCTTCTCTCCTTGATTAGTTTCCACCCATTGCTTCTTGTTCTACCCTCGGGTGCTTTGGAAAATAGCTTGACTCCCTCTTCTTTGTGGCAGCCCCTGATATATTGGAACACTGCTATCATGTCTCCCCTAGTCCTTCTTTTCATTAAACTAGAGATTCCCAATTCCTGCAATACAGTATACCACCTATAAAAAATGGGGGGGGGGGGGCTAAATGACATTTGTCTCCCCGTTGAATTTCACTTTGTTAGATAGCACCCAATGTTCATATCTGTCAAGATCCTTCTGCATCTTAAGCCTATCTTCTGGAATGTTGGCTACTCCTGCCAGCTTTGTATTTGCTCTAGTAGGCTGTTTGGGAGTGGGGGGGGGGGTAATAAAATTTAATAGCAAAATTTATCAGTGATCAGGGGTGGGATTGAAAATTTTTAGCAACCTTTTCTCTGCCTGGTTGCTAGGTGGGCGTGGCCATGGGGGTGTACTCGGCATCCTCATGGTTTGTGTGTATGGGGTTCACTCTCTCAGGCTCCGGAGGCTTTGTTCAAGCCTCCGGGAGGGCGAAAATGGCCTCCGGAGGCCCTCTGGAAGCCGGAAACAGGTCTGTTTCCAGACTTCCAGAACTTCCGGTAGGCCCATTTTTTGCCCTCCCAGAGCCTCTGTGCAGGTCCTGTACTTACCTGGCATGGAGACTCCTGGGACGGGAGGGGCAGGGTGAGCGGTGCCCGCTGGTCCTTGCAACAACCGGTTCAGAGAACAAGATTCAAAATTTTCCCAAACCAGCTGAATCCCACCCCTGTCAGTGACCAAAAAACCTCCGGCTCTTGCCTTCATCTATCAGCTGGATGAAGCGGCCTGCAAGATAGGAGCTGTAGTAGAAGAGGATTAAGATTGAATTGTGGCATCCTTGGTGCTCTCTGTGGTTGGCTGTTAACTTGCAGATGTATCTGGTCCCTGATAATGTCACCTAGTTCACCAACTAGCAATGAATCCTCTGCAAACCAACATCCCAACTCACTGACATCAGGGACTCCAAGGTAGGAGTTTGAAGTCCTATTTAGAGAACTGGCGCAGGAAACTTTGGTTAGGATTTTTTAGCTGGCTTTTTCTAAAACAAGGTGAGTGTTAACTACATACAGGTAGTCCTCAACGTACGACCACAATTGAGCCCTAAATTTCTGTTCTTGAGTGAGACATTAGTTCAGTGAGTTTTGCCCCCATTTCATGACCTTTTCTTGCCACCGTTGTTAAATGAGTCACTGCAGTTTGGTAACCTGGTTATTATGTGAATCTGGCTTCCCCGTTGACTTGGCTTGTCAGAAGGTCACAAAAGGGGATCGCATGGCCAATGGTCATAAGTATGAACCAGTTGAATTTTTGGTCGCACGATCATGCTCTCAAAGACCAGAACTGTGAAAAATGAGTGAATATGTTAGACTAACTTTGGAAGAATCTGAACTCAAAAGAATATCCAAAATATGAGCTGGAACCAGGAAAGAAGAAAGTAGATACTGTCCTAGATTTCTCCATACTTTTTTTCAGGAAATTTTCCTTCCTTCCTTCCTTCCTTCCTTCTATCCATCTATCCGTCCATCCATCCATCCATCCATCCATCCATCCATCCATCCATCCATCCATCTTCCTTCTAGCCAAAGTGACTCTGGGCAGCTTACAAAAAAATAAAAACAAATATAAAACAATTAAAATTAACAAGAGTTAAATAATAACTAAAAACCAAGAGCATGAATTGTAGGGAAGTGGCATTTCCTGTATTGAGTATAAGCTTAATAAATAAAAGTAAACATTAACTCCAACAGAAGAAATGTGAGTGGAAATTTGGTTACTTACACACCAACTTCCAGCCTCAGTCCCTGAGAAAAATCGACAACCTTCGTGTAAATCTTGCTACTACGTTATTGCAATTTTCATGAGCCTCTTTCATGAGTATTGTACATTGCATTGGAAAATGTAGAGACAATGTTTTGAAAGCTCCCAATATTTTACCATTGTAAGGTGGATAGAAATTGATGGCAAGAGAGAGCGGGGAGAGAGAGGCACACAGAGAGACAGAGAGAGGGGTGAGAGAGAGGCACAGAGACAGAGGGGGGAGGGGGGAGAGAGACACACAGAGAGAAACGGGAGAGACAGAGAGGGGGAGAGGGAAAGGGGAAGAAAGACAGAGAGAGGGAGAGGAAGGGAAAGAGGGGAGAGGAGACAGAGAGGGAAGGAGGGAGGGAGAGAGACAGAGTGAGGGAAGAAAGGGAAAGGGGGAGAAAGAGACAAAGAGAGGGGAGAGAGAGAGGGAGAGGGAGAGAGAGGAGACAGACAGGGAGAGGGAGGGAGAGACCTGAAGTTTTGAATGGATTGTTTTGCCCTTGCTATTTTAAAATATGGGTTTCTCTCTCTCTCTCTCTCTCTCTCTCTCTCTCTCTCTCTCTCTCTCTCTCTCTCTCTCTCTCTCTCTCTCTCTCTCTCTCTCTCTCTCTCTCTCTCTCTCTCTCTCTCTCTCTCTCTCTCTCTCTCTCTCCTTGTCTTACAAGCAAGATGACGTTGACAGGTATTGACCTATTTACAGTCAATATCCTTGGTATTGTTGTTATAATTGTGGAATTATATCTGTTTGAAGGAAGTGGGGGGGCAAGTTCTCCTTTTTGATCCTATAAAGTTCAAGGAGAGGAAGCCAACGAAGCATCTGACACCATCTTCAGATGTCCATGAATGAAGTGGCACAAAAATAATAGCAACAATGAAGGGTTCCCAGAGCCTTTGCGAAGAAGGTCACCTTGTTACAGTTTTTGGTTGTGCTACACAAAAGTCTCACTTGCTGAGGGTGGAAGAGCTTTGTGGAGGCCCAGAGCGGATCTTTAAATTGGGCAGCCTCCGCTCCGGAAAAAGATCCTTTGGGTGTTGTTGGAAAAGATTGCAACAGGTCTTCCCCCTCACCCTGCCCCTCACGCAGAGTCAGGAGGTTTTGAAATGGATTTCCATCTCTGGAGGTGGGGATAGCAACAACTCTGATGTCAGTTTCTATGTGAGGAAATAGATACATTCCCAGTTCTCCTCTCCTACCTCTTCTTTTCTCCTCTCCTACCTCTTCTTCTCTTCTCTTCTCTCCTCTCCTACCTCTTCTTTTCTCCTCTCCTACCTCTTCTTCTCTCCTCTCCTCCCTCTTCTTCTCTTCTCTCCTCTCCTCTCCTCCCTCTTCTTTTCTCCTCTCCTACCTCTTCTTCTCTTCTCTCCTCTCCTCTCCTACCTCTTCTTTCTCCTCTCCTACCTCTTCTTCTCTCCTACCTCTTCTTCTCTTCTCTCCTCTCCTCTCCTACCTCTTCTTTTCTCCTCTCCTACCTCTTCTTCTCTCTCCTCCTATCTCTCCTCCACTCCTCTCCTACCTCTTCTCCTCTCCTCTCCTCTCCTCCCCTACCTCTCCTCCTCTCCTTTCCCCTCTCTTCTTTTCTCCTCTCCTCTCCTACCACTTCTCTTCCCCTCTCATCTCCTCCTACCTCTTCTTCTCTCCTCTCCTCTCCTACCTCCTCTCTTCTCCTCCCCTCTTCTCTTCTCCTCTCTCCTCTCCTCTCCTATCTTCTCTTCTCTTCCCTCCTCTCCTCTTCCTTCTCTTCCCTCTCTTCCCCTCCCTTCCCCTCCTCTGATCTTGGTGCTCTCTTGAGTTTTGTTGTTTACTTGTAGTTGACTAGCTCTGATGATTTTTACTTAGCTTGGGTACAGAAACATCTGCAAGAAAAGCAGCAAAGCTCAGGCAGCACCAGGGACCCCTCATTTCAACCCTGAGCTAGAAATATCCTCCTTTACTGCTTTCCCTCCCCTCCCCCTTTTGTTTTTTTCTGTGCTTCTTCTCTTCTTATTTGCCTTTCCTTCCCCCCCCCCTTTGATGTTTCAGCAAGGCCATCAGCCTACCTTTTGAAGAGGCCAGAATAGGTGTTATCTATGTATATCCCGCTTATGGGGAGGGTGTCCCTGGGCTTAAGGGCAAAGGGAGGCAAGGGCCAAATCTTATCCCCCCCTGCTGAGATTCCCAGTGGGTGGGTGGGTGAATAACCAATGCCATAGTTCCTGAGTTGCTGAGCATGTGCTGAGTGTCTCTGATGATCACACCTTTGGACAATGGAAAGGGTGGAGACCTGCTGTGCTTGAGTGTCCGATCCCGCCTTGACCCACTGTTGGAAATGCAACATTTGAGCTATTAAACCAGATAATATAATTCACTAGTTCCTCCTCCTAGTTCTAACTACAATAGGATAACAAAATTATCTAGATATTCCTAGTATCCTAAAACTTTTTCTGTATGCCCATTTTCTCAAGTCTTCCTCCTCCTCCTTCTCCTCCTCCTCCTCTTCTTCCTCCTCCTCCTCCTCCTCTCCCCTTCTTGTCCACCACGTCTTCTCCTCCCCCTCCTCCCTTCTTCACCACTTCACCTTCCCTTCCCCTTCTTGTCCACCATTTCATCTCCTCCTCCTTCTCTTTCCCTTGCTTGTCCACCACTCCTCCTCCTCCTCTTGCTTTTGTTCCTCCTCCTCAACACACAAGACATCTGTCTTGGAGATAAGGCAGCTGATGTGCATATGGTACCCAAGACAGGCACACAGCTTATTGAAGTGTTGGCAATGTCCTTCTGCAACTCAACCTGTATTTGACTTGACCAGTGATTGAGCTACACCACCATACAGCTCAAGTCATCACGACTGATCTTATTGATACTCTGCTTTGCTGCTCCTTGTGCAGAACAGAAACAGGCTCTGGAATGGCTCTCTGCCTCAGGAGATTGAATAAATCTTCCATGTTCAGTGACAATACAGCAGAATATTGTGGGGTTGGGGGAGAAGGAGAAGAGCAGGATGGTTAAGGCTGCTCTGCTCTGTTTTTGACCTTGCCAGATGCATGGGGCCAGCCTGTAGGGAAACAAGACATTGCTTTAATTGAATTTTGCATCTATGTTGCTCCTTACCAGATCAATAGATCCAAAATCACTGAAGGACATTAATTGTAAGTCTGTGTAGTGGCACAGTGGTTAGAGTGCAGTACTGCAGGATACTTCTGCTGATCACCAGTTGCCAGCCGTTTGGCAGTTTGAGTCTCACCAGGCTCAAGGTTATGCATATATGTATGTATGTATGTATGTATGTATGTACGTATGTATGTATTTAGAATTTGGAAACCGTTCTTGGACTTTATGCTTAAGGTGGGGAGGAAATGAAACTTTGATTTTAGGTTTTGCTGATTACATAGGTTTGTTGTTACAGGTAGTCCTCGACTTAGGACCCCAATTGAGTCCCAAATTTATGTTGCTAAGTGAAACATTCATTAAGTGGGTTTTGCTCCATTTTACATCCTTTCTTGCCACAATTGTTAAGTGAATCATTGCAGTTGTTAAGTGAGTGAGTGAGTGAGTATGTATGTATGTATGTATGTATGTATGTATGTATGTATGTATGTATTTATTTATTTATTTATTTTATGTATTAAGTTGTGATGGCGCAGTGGTTAGATTGCAGTATTGCAGGCTAATTCTGCCCACTGCCAGAAGTTTGATCCTGATTAGCTCAAGGTTTATTCAGCCTTCCATCCTTCTGAGGTGGGTAAAATGAGGATCCAGATTGTTGGGGGTGGGGGGAAAGAGGCTGACTTTGTAAACTTCTTAGAAAGGGCTGTAAAAGCACTATGAAGCAGTATATAAGTCTAAGTGCTATTTCCATTGACTCATCCTGCCATCCTTCCGAGGTTGTTGGGGGCAATAGGCTGACTCTGTAAGCTGCTTAGAGAGGGCCGTAAAGCATTGTGAAGCGGTATATAAGTTTAAGTGCTATTTTTTTAAAAAGTCTTAATTTTTTTTTCTAAATGAGCTGTGCAAAGATTGCCTGCAGTTTTTATTTATGTTGGGCTCATTTCAAGCCGTCCGCTGTAAAACTGTTTTACTTATCACTCTGTAATAAATCATTATATCGAATTAAGCCCTTTTAAAAAAGGTTTCTGCAATCATTTTAAGCACTCCCTTCACCCTCTTAGACTGGGTTTTAAGTGCCCGAGCTGCTTCTCGATAACTCCTAGGATATTATACAGGGCTCAAGAGGAAACCACAAGATTTTGGAACAGCACGGGTGCACAGAAGGCCAGTCTGCAATAAAGCACTTTTTACAAGTTAAATAGTATTTTGAAAGTTGACATTGTGGCGTTTCTTTTTTTCCCCATTGTTAAGCAAAAGTTGGCTTGCATCCCAGGACTACGGTTAGTTCTGCTGGCAAACCTTATTATCAGCACTGAGGAATTCAACTTGGGAAAATAAACTTCGCTTTCCAGAAGCGAAGTTTGGTGCTTTCTGAGCTTGGTGGTTTTTCCTGCAGACGCTTCATTACCAAACCTTCAGTAGAAACCAACATAGAAATGGGTGAAGTACAGTGGTGGGACTTGAATAACTTAACAACTGGTTCTCTGGCTGGGTAAGCATGTCATTCATCAAACCCAGCCCCACCTCCCAGCCACTCGCCTCGAAGGCAGAGGTAGGATTCAGCTGGTTGGGATTCATCCCACTACTGGCTGGCCCTGCCCATTTTTCAGCCCCATTTTAGGCTGCTTTTCAGGCTGCTTTTCAGTCCATTTTTCAGGTATTTTTCAGACCATTTTTAGGCTGTTTTCAGTCTGTTTTTTGGAGCCATTTTCAGTTCATTTTTCAGGCTGGAAAATGGCCTGGAAAACAGCCCGAAAAACAAGTGGGGGGCGGAGCCAGCAAGTGGTGGGATTTGCTGGTTCACTGAATTATGCAGAATCTTAACTACTGGTTCATCTGAACCAGTGCAAACCAGCAGCAGCCCACCTCTGATGAAGAAGTACATGAAGCAAGATCACTTTATGCCCAAAAATGGAAGGACATTGTGAATCCCACAATGGACAAGTGGCTGCAAAAGCTGATGAAGTTAGCAAAGATGCTTTGATTAAAGGGGGGGAAAACCCAGTTAATTTTGTTTCTGTTTGGAAACCATTCTTGGACTTTATGCTTGAGGTGGGGGAAAAAAGGAAATTTTGATTTTAGGTTTTGCTGATTAGATAGGTTTGTTGTTACAGGTAGTCCTCAACTTAGGACCCCAATTGAGCCCCAAATTTATGTTGCTAAGTGAAACATTCATGAAGCGAGTTTTGCTCCATTTTACATCCTTTCTTGCCACAATTGTTAAGTGAATCATTGGAGTTGTTAAGTGAGCAACATAGTTGTTCAAGGAATCTGGCTTCCCTATTGACTTTGCTTGTTGGAAGGTCGCAAATGGAGATCATGTGACCTCTGGAAACTATAACCGTCGTAAATATGAGCCAACTAGTAAACATCCGAATTTTGATCATGTGACCATGAGGGTGCTGCAATGGTCATAAGTGTGAAAAATGGTCATACATCACTTTTTTCAGTGCTGTTGTAACTTTGAGCCATCACTAAATGAACTGTCATAAGTGAAGACTTACCTGTATAAGTGAAGACTTACCTGTAAAAAATTGAGGTTTTATGTTTATTATCTTCTTCTACTGCACCAAAAGGAATCAGAAGTCAATGTGGTTTTTTTTCTTTTCCCCCTCTACCTTACATTTTTCTCTCTTCCTCCTTTCCTCCCTTGTTTTGCCACTATTTTCAATTTTCTTTGTACTTCTCTATTTTATATTTTGATAAAGGAATAAAAACAATCTCAAAATGATGGAAATGAATGAAGGAGAGTGTGATATGGCTTATTGGCAATCAATTAGGTAGTTGGGATGCCATTCTCTAAATGTTTTTGAGAGACAGTACTGTGACAGAAAGATGCAGAGGTTGGAGTCTTTTGGGGAAGCCTGCCCATCTATTTGGGGAGAAAAAGCTTCGATTCCTTAATTTGCTGTCTCTAGCTATAGCAAATGGAAGGAATTCTGTAATAAATCCACAGGGGTTTCCCCCCCTCCCCCCTATACAACCACCCTGATCTGTCTCACCTTTAACACAACAGATTAATAGAGTTGGAAGGGATCTTGTAGGTCATCTAGTCCAACCCTACACCTGACACGATTTCTGACAGATGGCAGTCCAACCTCTTCTTGGAAGCTTCCAGTAATGAAGCTCCCACAACTTCTGAAGGCAATTTCTGTTCCATTGGTTGATTGTTCTCACTGTCAGA
>NC_138551.1:92580225-92700225 GCF_964273705.1 Natrix helvetica
ACAAAAGGCAATGTTAAGAAAAGAAAGCCTGTTTTATTTTTTTTTCCGTTCCCACAAAGCCAGTTCTTCTTTTAAGCCACAACAGAGAAGACTCTCTCGAGTTGTAACTTACACCAGCCAGAAACAAGAGCTGCACTTCCTGCTTACCGATAACGGTGCTGCCTTTATAACTCGGCAGCTGAAAGCAGATCCCCTAAGCTGACCCGGCGGAAGAGATCAAACAGATTCTCTGCTTCCCGTCTGCAGCCAAGGAAAGAATTTGTAAGAAAATGTCGGGTTTCATTTTTTTAAAAAAAGAAGCCATCCGTCGCCTCTTTTTTTGCAAGGGGGAGGATCTCCCTGAGTTCCCCTATTTGTATTCCATGGATGAGTTCCCATGGCTGTGGAGATGTACAACAGCAGATTTTAAAAAGACAAGGGACGTAAATCAATTGGGTTTCTCTCTTAGCTGGAGTTTGTTTCCTAACATTGAACTCTGCTTTCAAATGCTGAATAAATCAGGTGCTAAAAGAACACTCAAAGTCTGTTAGAAAAAACATATTCATATATTCCAGCTTCCATTCATCTCTAAAGTTTTCTGGCTGAAGAGTTACCACCTGTTGCCTTTTCATTCTCTTTGTAGGCTACTTGAAGATAGAATAGAGCAGGGCAGGGTAGGGTAGGGTAGGGTAGGGTAAATAGAGTAGAGTAGAATAGAATAACAGAGTTGGAAGGGACCTTGGAGGTCTTCTAGTCCAACCCCCTGCCTAGGCAGGAAACGCTACACCACTTCAGACAAATGCTTATCCAACATCTTCTTTAAAACGTCCAGTGTTGGAACATTCATAACTTCTGGAGGCAATTTGTTCCACTGACAGGAACTATCAGAAAATTTCTCCTCAGTTCTAAGTTGCTTCTCTCCTTGATTAGTTTCCACACGTTGCTTCTTGTTCTACCCTCAGGTGCTTTGGGAAATAGCTTAATTCCCTCTTCTTTGTGGCAGCCCCTGAGATATTGGAATACTGCTATCGTGTCACATTTAGTCCTTCTTTTCATTAAACTAGAGATACCTAATTCCAGCAACTGTTCTTCATATGTTTTAGCCTCCAGTCCCCTAATCACCTTTGTTGCTCTTCTCTGCACTCTTTCTGGAGTCTCCACATCTTTTTTACATCGTGGGGACCAAAACTGAAGTTGATGATTTTGTTCAGCCCATGTGAAATTCATCGTAGGGAGAAAAAGTAAGGTTTTAACACTTAGGCAAGAAAAGCCAAATGTACAAGTAGAGATTTAGTGAAACCTGGCTCAAGAACAGCACCTGCGAGAGGGATCTTGGAGTCCTAGTTGGACAGTCACTTAAACATGAGCCAGCAGTGTGTATATAAAGTATTAGTAACACCAATTGAGAATACTGCATCCAGTTTTGGTCACCTTGTTATCAAGAAAGGATACAGAGACTCTGGAACAGTGCAGAGATGAGCAACAAAGATGATTAGGGGGCTGGAGGCTAAAACATATGAACAACAGCTGCAGGAATTAGAGTAGAGTAGAGAGGAAGGGACCTTGGAGATCTTCTAGTCCAACCCCTGTTCAAGCAGAGACCCTATACCAATTCAGACAAGTGGCTGTCCAGTCTTTTCTTAAAAACCTCCAGTAATAGAGTGCCCATGATTTCTGAAGGCAAAGTTGTTCCACTGGTTGATTGTCCTCACTGTTAGGTTTCTCCTCGATTCCAGATTGCTTCCCTCCTTGATTAATTTCCATCCCTTGTTTCTTGTCCTGCCTTCAGTTGCTTTATTTTTTTTAAACAAAAAACAAAGGTGCTCATAGGTTTGACAATTCTTGGCACAATTACTTGTGTAAAAAAAGAAAATCTTTTACACAAAACCCTAACCTAAATGGTTGCAAAAGAGCAAAGGATCTCTGTGGAGCTGCTAAAGATTGGAAGAATCCCGATATTTAACTATCGCTCCATTTTGGAGACCTTGATGAAATCTCCTTGCTTCCTTTCGAGGCCTTCCCGCTCGAATGAATAACTATCAGCAGGTTCCTGTTTTATTGTACGGCGGAATGAAAATGGTTTTTTTCTGCTAATAATTCATGAAGAGCTCAGAGTGCCTGGGTGGGTATATTGGCATCCTGGTCTTGAAAAACGGGGGAGCGAAATGAAAGGAAACAAGTTGCATCCCAATTTTCACCCCGATGTACTTGCGGGCGGCTTTGAAACCGTTTGGGTTATTGCTAAACGACAACGACAACCAAAAATGGCACCAGAAGGAGGCTGGCAGAAAACAAACTGTTAAGGAACGATATATCATCATCGTAATAATACGAATCAATCGGACTGTTTCCCCATCATTAATGCTAGCAATACGCCACCCGTCAAGGCCATGGCTTCTCCATAAATGTGCAGCTGGCAGCCTTTGATGGAGGCCAGCAGAGAACGAGATTTAGGGCTGTGATAGATGGCGTTGTCAGAGTGACGTGATGAAGGTTTTATCAATTCCTGTCGTTTCCCTGTCCCATGGCTTGCTACCCATGGTGTGTGTGTGTGTGTGTCTCTGTGTGTGTGTCTGCGTGTCTTTCCTTGCCTCCCCCCACCCCCACCCCCCGGGGCTGCTAGGCTGAGCTTTTTAAATGCTTAGGCATCGGAGATGTTGTTTCAAAAAGAAGAACTGGAGCTAAGCTTTGCTGTGAGTTGAACATGGCTCCAAGCTCAATGGTTTCAGAGTCAAAAACAAAGAGAGAGAGAGAGAAAGAGAGGAAGGGTGTCATGCTTCTGCTGGAGGGGGAAGATGAGCTGGAACAAGAACTGACAGCGAGTGAGAGGGAAGCTCCATTGGTCTTGGAGGAAAATGGGGAAGGGCAGAGTCAGTCCAGGTAAGGCTTTTCGGAATTAGTAAGGCCTGCAGGCAGGGAGGAACAGAGGCAGGATGAACAGGAGAGACAGAGCTCAGGCAAGGAGCAAGCAACCACCCCCTCCTGATCCAAGGGCTCAGAGAGTGGAGAGAAGGCATGATCAGTGGAAACAGAGCAGGTTACTCAGGAGGAGAGTGCCCATCTTCACAAGGCACAACTGGGAAATGAGACTTAAGGAGACTCTGTGGGGAGGGACATTTGTCAGGAACACACACTGAGTTCCTGAAGCATTGTGTGCTGACGTTTGAACTTGCCAAGAGTCCTTGCATTCCTTTTTGGCGTTCTGGACTAATTACCTGGATCTTTTGCTCCCTGAACTCCTTGATTTGCCCTTGTTTTGCCAAATACATTTGGGATTTATTGCAGCGCTGGGCAGGACTAATTGCAATCAGAGGATGCTTGAAGTGTGTGGGAGGGTTTGATATCACTGCTCTAGGACTTGCCAGAAACGTGGGAGCGATTGGGGAAATTTGGAGTAATAAAGGGAGCGGTTTGAACTTCCAGCTGTGTGTGTTATCTTTGTGGCGTGCCCTGGGTCATGGCAAAAGGGTTCGTTCCAAAGAAGTAACGATTGGATTTGCAGAGTTCTTCTTTGTCTTGTTGGAAGCATTGGGGGGGGGGGGTGTTATTTGTAGGACTACCGAAAACAAGTCAAGCTAGAAAGAGAAGTAGGGGAAGACCTCTGTCCTGCTTTCAAATTCATCTCAATTCACTTTGGAAGCGAGCATTTCAAAAGCATGTTTGGAAATGTGACAAGGGGGAGGCTTCTGAATCTCAGAAGTTACCTATATACCACTTCACGGTTATTTACAGGTGTCTCTAAGTGGTTTACAGAATCAGCGTATTGCCCTCGACAATCCGGGTCCACGTTTCGCCGATCACGGAAAGGGTGGAAGGGCTGATTGTGAATCGATATTCCTGCCACTGCTGGGTCTACAGTGCCCTTGTGTCAATGGAGGGGAATTGCACAGTTTTTTAGACAGAGTCGCAGAATTGGAAGGGAGCTTGGAGATCTTCTAGTCCAAGCAGGAAACCCAAAACCATGTCAGGCAAAGGGCAGACCACCTCCAGTGATGGAGCATCTACAACTTCTGGAGGCAAGTTGTTCCACTGATTTATTATTCTTACTGTCAGGAAAATCCTCCTTAGTTCCAAGTTGGTTCTCTCCTTGGTTAGTTTCTACCTATTGCTTCCTCGTCTTGCCTTCAGGTGCTTTGGAGAATAGGTTGACCCCCTCTTCTTTGGGGCAGCCCCTCAGATATTGGAAGACTGCTATTATGTCCCCCTTGGCCCTTCTTTTCATAAGACTAGATATAGACAATTCCCGCAGCCGTTCGTCTTTGTTGCTCTTTTCTGCACTCTTTCACTGGACGAGCCATGCCTAGTTCTTCATATGTTTTAGCTTCCAGTCCTCTAATTATCTTGCTTGCTCTTCTCTGCACTCTTTCCAGAGTCTCAACGTCTTTTTTCTTTAAATCATGTGTTGGTTCTCTTTTTATTTCTATGGACCATGGTTTTAAACGCATTGAAGAGTTGATTTTGAGTCTACTGTCTTCCACCTGGAAACTTACCTAAGGCAACAATTTGATGACTGATCAATTTGGGGGTCATAAGTCATTCCTTCAAAGGTGTGACCTGACCTTTTGGAGTCGTTAGCCTGTTGATGGCACCGGCATCATTGTCCTATTTGACTTTCACTGCAAGCAAGTTAGAGGAATTGGAAGAACACTAACCCAACAAGTGGAAAATCTGCCACAATTTGAACGCTAATTGCATTTTCAGTGCAGCAAGTAGCTATCATAGATTGTCACTTTGGTGTAAAACCAGAAGATGGCATTCGGTAGTGCATGATCGGAACTCATTCCAGGTAGTCCTCAACTTATGACCACGTTTGAGCCCACCATTTCTGCTGTTAAACGAGACACTTGTTAAATTGAGTTTTGCCCCAATTTTACAATCTTTCTTGCCACATATGTTAAGTGAATCACTGCGGTTGTTAAGTTAGTCACCCGGCTGTTAAGTGTGAATCTAGCTTCTCCATTGATGTTGCTTCCCAGAAGGTCCCAAAAGGAGGATCACATGACCCTGGGAACATGACAACCATCACAATTATGAATCGGTTGCCAAGCATCTGAGTTTTAATCATGTGATCACATGGGCAGAGGTGGGTTCCACCACTGGTTCACCACGCACCAAAAAAAGGTGAGCACGCCTGTGCCTTCCGCACATGCCCGTGGCCATCCATGCATCCGCTTTGCTCGTGCACGCAGCTTGCACACATGAGCACGACTTAGAAAACGTGGCTAAATAGGACAGCAAAGCCCTGGGACCCACAGGTCGCCACTACCAGTTTGCTCAAACCGGTTCGAATCGGCTGAATACCACCATTGATTATGGGGATGCTGCAACGGTCATATGTCAGTGGTGGGTTTGTACCAGTTTTACTACCGTTTTGCTTGCGCATGCGCACGACACTTCTGTGCATGCCCAGAAGCATCTGGGTGGGTGGGTGGAGCCTCCCACCATTGCCACTACTGATTCGGCCGAACCGGGCCGAACCGGGAGCAACCCACCTCTGTCATAAGTGTGAAAAATGGTCCTAAGTCGCTTTTCTTAGTGCCGTTGTAACTTTGAACAGTCACTAACTGAACTGGTTTAAGTAAGGAATATCTGTAAAAAGGCACTCATGTCACCCCAAAGCATAAGAACCATTTCCTCGGATGGCAATATTTTCTCTGGTCAAACTTAGTTGTTTAGTTATTGTAAAGATCAAATGACAGGCTTTTGGGAACATTAGGTCAGGAGGGCATAAATGGATGGAAAGTGAGACCAATATCTGAAGGTTTAAGGAAATATAAACAGAGCCATTTGCTAAGAGCAAACAGTGTTAAGACCGGTTGTATCAGAATTGAACCTCGATTTATAAGCTGGCAACATAGCCAGCCTAGCAACTAAGTTTGGGACGATTGTTTTCATCTAGCCTTGGACCGAATTTTTATTTTACCTGTTCCTTTTAATCCAATATTAACAGGGGTCTCCAAACTTGGCAAACTGTAAGATTTGTGGACTTCCTGCTGGCTGGGGAATTCTGGGAGTTGAAGTCCACCCGTCTTAAAATTGCCAAATTTGGAGAACCCTGCAAAATGAAGGAAGCCAAGAAAAATAACAATGCATTGTCTTTTAACACCCTCTTTAGGGAGAGCATGAATGTATTAAAAAAGCAGAAAGGGGCAAATCTTATTTCAATTGCTGGCAGATCTAGAACTTTCCAGCTGTTTCCCAAATGCTTTCCAAGAGACAGGAGCGATATAGACAATTGTCTTCCCGAAAGAAACTATCATGTGGGAAAAATTCTACTGTGGAGTTGGTTCATGGAATTTTTTTTTTAAAGTTTGCTTCAGTTCAGGAAGTTGTGCTTCCATGTATCGTTCTAATCTACCTATATAAAAGCTGGACCATTTTAACCATTTTTCTCCCTTCCAAGATAGAATTAACTAAATAAGACAAGGGGAGCTAAATCATGAATTTGAAAGCTTTCGGAGCTGGTTGAAAACTCGCCCAAGGTCTGAGTTGGGTTTTTGGGATACAGAATCCAATTCAGACATTGAGGTATTTCCAATCTCCTCTGAAAGCTAAAAGTACAAATTTAGGATTTAGCTCCTCTTGCCTTTTAGATTTGCGGGAACTGGTAATGTCTGATCTAATGAAGAGAAGGACTAGGAGGGGGCGTGATCTTTGAGAGCCTGTCACAAAGAAGAGGGGGACAACTTACTCTCTAAAGCACCTGAAGACAAGACAAGAAGTGAAAAATAGTAACTTTGTTAAGGTAACGATGATTTTATAGTTGACCAGCTGCTGCAAGGCTGTAAACCGAAATGAAATGAGGAGTCAGCAGGGTTACTGCCACTTTAAGAAGCTGTCTATATAAGAGAGGCCCTGTGAGGGTGTCTCTTTCTCCGTGTGTGCTTCCATGTCATAGCTGGAAGATTGATTGATTGATTGCCTGGCGCGCACACACACACACACACACAGACACACACACACACAGTTTGGCTGAAAATAAGACCTCCTTGGATAATAAGCCCAATTGGGCTTTTGAGCGCATGTGCTAAAATAAACTCTCCTTGAAAATATTGAAACACAGCAGCAGCCATGAGGTGACCACGCTCGCCGCCTCCTGTACCTCAAAAATAATAAGACCTCCCCGAAAATAAGCCAAGAACTTATTTCAAGATTCAAAAGAAAATAAGACCCTGTCTTATTTTCGGGAAAACACGGTAGTAGCCAAACTGTGCACACTCTGAAAAACTTATCAAGGAGAGAACTAAGGACAAATTTCCTGACAGTGAGATCAATAAATCAGTGGAAATACTTGCCTCCAGAAGTTGTGGGTGCTCCATCTTTAAGAAACCTTTTGTCCTGAATGGTGTAGGGTCTCCTTGTTGACTTAGAAGACTTTCAAGGTCCCTTCCAACTCTCATTCTGTATTATGTATCACAAAATACAGAATGATCAAGATGGAAGGGACCTTGGAAGTCTTCTAGTCCAACCACCTGCTCAACCAGGAGATCCTAAACCTGCTGAGTCTTGGATGAATTTCCACCTATTTCTTATCTTGTCCTCAGGTGCCTTGGAGAATAGGTTGTCCCCCTCTTCTTTGTGACAGCCTCTCAAATATCATGTCACCCCTAGCTTTTCTCTTCATTAGATTAGACACGACCAGTTCCTGCAACCGTTCATCATTTGTTTGCTTACCTATTGGCTTCCAACCTCCATTTAAAAGTTGTGCCACCTTTCTTATTTGAATGTCATTTTTCCTCCCACCCCTCAGTTAGCAGCCACATAAGAGTTAGACTTTGAGATTTAATTGGGAAGGGGGAGATTTCCTAGTGAGAAAATGCCTGCTGCTATATATGTGTGGGGAGTGACCTGGAAGCTTTAGAAAGAAGCCAACGAGGGCTTCCCCGCTGTTTGAGGACACTGGGAACAAGCTGGAGATGGGAGAGAGGGAAAAAAAGAAAGACTCAGTTTCAAAGTATTTCAGTTCCAAGCACAGAGGAGGCACTCTTTTTTTCCAGAACAGAGGTTTTGCCAAGAGATATGGTCAATTGACCATCTGTTAAGTCGCTCTTAACAGATGGGATTCTTGGACATCTAAACAGGCTTTTCCTATTCTTGTTATTCCGAATGGTGGGCTTTCTCAACCACTTAGTCACATAATGTTTCTGGCTCTTACTACTCTGGGTAGGAGTCGGGTGAGAATGTTTGACTCTTGCCAAGAAGAACTGTCTGTCTGGCGAGGTTGGCAAAGATGTTTAAAGACAGCTCAGCTAAATGTTGGAAGTGCCACCAAATACCTGGATCTTATTATCATATGTGGTGGACATGTGGAGCGGCAAAGAAATATTGGACAAAAATTAAGACATGGTTGGAAGAGATGTATTGCGCTGAAGCCAGAAACATTTCTGCTAGGAATTCCATCTGAAATTTATTATATATATATATATATATATATATATATATATATATATATATATATATATATATATGTGTGTGTGTGTGTGTGTGTGTGTGTGTGTGTGTGTGTGTGTGTGTGTGTGTGTGTGTGTGTGTTACAACCCCTGGTATGCCTAAATATGGGAGGAAGGTCACTACTCCCTCTTTCTGTCCTTCGGCTCATCACAGAAGATCATGCAGGCAGAAAACCATAGGCATACCAGGGGTTGTAACACAAATACATACCTATTTCCCTGGCTCAACTGATAAGGAGGTGAGCCTGTGGCTTAGTGGCTAAGACTCCTGCCTAAGATATAATACAGCCCAGGTTCAAATCCCAATAAGGGTATGGCTAGCTGATGAGAGCTAATTAGCTCGAAATAGATCTATACTAGTCTCCCTTTATTTATTTATCAGTACAAATACAACACACACACACACACACACACACATGCACACACACACACACACACACATATATAATCATTCATGTATAATCATTCATGTATAATATATATATATATATATATATATATATATATATATATATATATATATATATATATATATATATATATATATATATATATATATATATATAATCATTCATGTATTAACTGCAGCTAGAATTGTATTTGCACAACATTGGAAAAGTGTAGAGATTCCTGTGGAAGAGAAGGTGATAAGGAAAATATTAGAATGTGCAGAAATGAACAGATTAACATTAGCAATTAAGGAGAAAGAGCAAACTGAATATTATATGATGTGGGAAGTGTTTTACCAGTGATTAGAGGAAAAAAAAGGAGTTTGGAAATGAAGAAAGCTAAAAAATAAGTAGATAATACAGATAGAGACATAAATAAGATGAAAACTGTGAGGAGGAGGAGTAAAACTGATGAGAATATTGATGTTTAATGTTGATATGATATGATTACTAGAAGATATGAAGAAGAAAAATGGAGGGTTCCATAACGTTTAAATGCTCAATATATTATAATAATAAACTTAGGGAAATAATGCTAATATGAATGTGAAAGATGTGGCAAAAGAGGAACGATGTTTCAGGGAGAGGTTTGTACCCAGACGACACATTGCATAAGGTAAGATGGAATGTTTATTTTTGTAATTAAAAAATAATAAAACTTTTTTTTTTAAAAAGAACTGTCCGCCTGTATGCTTATAAATCTCCAAAGGTGCCCTTTGTTGTTTTGGAAGATGCTCTCCATGTTTTCCAAGACCTGTGACGCAGAGCAAGCCCAGTTGAATAACCTGCTGGTCGGACTGTTGTGATGATTGTGAAGTTCACTTGTGTAGAAACACATTCCTAAGCTGAGCTTTGGAAGGCATGAGAAAAACAACCCCTTTCTCACAGTATTTGAGTAACATCAGTTAAAGGATCTGTGAGAAGGTGGGTATCCATGCCCGTGGTTAGGAGCCAGTTAAAAATTCCTCAACCATTAAAAGGATTGTCAACTCACCCAGAGCTCAAATATATAGAATACAGAGTAGCAGAATTGGAAGGGACCTTGGAGGTCTTCTAGTCCAACCCCCAGGTCAAACAGGAGACCCTACACCATTCAGACAAATGGTTGTCCAATCTCTTCTTAAAAACCTGCAGTGATGGAGCATTCACAACATCTAGAGGCAAGCGGTTCCGTTGATCAATTGTTCTCACTATCAGGAAATTTCTCCTTAGATCTGGGTTGGGTCTTTCCTTGATTAGTTTCCATCCATTGTTTCTTGTCCTGCCTTTAGGTGCTTTGGAGAATAGGTTGACTCCCTCTTCTCTGTGGCAGCCCCTCAGGATATGATACTATATCACTGTTCTGACCTAGGCTTCCCAAAAGCACGAAGCTGACTCCTCGTCCCGATAAAACCCCTTTTATTTAGGTTAAAGGGAATTCCTCTCCAGCGAAGTCCGGCCCAACAGTCTTTCAAGAGATTTCACAACTACATACCTTTATCAGGCTTGGAGAGCTGCCAGGCCAATATCTTCCAAACACCACTCTGTAGCAGACAATACTTGGCAAGAAGTCAGGAACAGATTTTCACTCTAACGAATTGAACTAATTGTCTCCTGCAAACTCCACTCCCCTTTCGCTCCTCTTTATTCCCTATGGGAGGGCCCATTCACCATCCACCTGTGGCTTTACTCCCAAGTCAGCCCTTGTTCCTTAGCTGTTCCCTTCTGCTGGCAGCTCTGTGCATACGCACACTGGGAACAGGCTCCAGCTGTTTGTCTCCCTCACTGATGTCTGTGTATAAAAGTCTGACTCCAAAGGCAGCTGGTAACTGTCAAACGGCCCTGGCCCCCTCTCTGCCTCCGACACAGAGCCCTCATCAGAGCCTTCCCCAGACTCCAGGACTGGCCCATGTTCCTCCCCAACCTCCTCACTGTCCGAGTCTGCCACCAGCTCCACTGGCTAGCCACAACAATCACCCCTAGTCCTTTTCTTTGTCAGTCTCGACATTCCAAGTTCTCTCAATTGTTCATCATTATGTTTTAGCCTCCACTTCTCCAATCCTCTTTGTTGCTCTTCTTTGCACTCTTTGTAAGAGTCACAACATCTGTTCTTACATTGCTTGGTGACCAAAACTGGATGCAGTATTCCAAGTATGGCCTCACCACTGTTGTATAAATCACTTCACATAATTTTGATGCTATCCCTCTGTTGATGCAGCCTATGACGCAGCTTATGACACTTTCTTTCTTTCTTTTTCTTTCTTTTTCTTTCTTTTTATTTATTTATTTTTTCTTTCTTTCTTTCACTTTCTTTCCTTTTTTCCTTCTTCCTTCCCTCCTTTCCTTTCCTTTCTTCCCTCCCTTTCTTAGTTTCTCTCTTTGTTCTTCCTTTCCTTCTGTTTTCCCTCTCTTCCTTCCCTCCCTCCTTCCTTCCCTCCCTTTTCTCTTCCCTTCCCTCCCTCCCTCCTTCCCTTCCTCCCTTCCCTCCCTCCTTCCCTCTCTCCTTCCTTCCATTTTTTATTTTTGCTTCATTGTTTTGAGCTTCCCATATTCATCTAAGAATCAGGCAAGTTTAATAAGTTATTATTGTGGCTGGTCACACAGAAAGACCTGGGATAAGCAGATGTTGTTGTTAGTTAGTGTTATACATATTGTTACAGGATATAACAATATGTTCTGAGTCAAGCTGCCCTCTGCACTAATGGTGATTTTGTCAATACTGATGGGGTTCAAGTGATGCACTAGTTGTTTCTGCATCCAAGGTGCCCATTACTATTGGCATTATGCCCCAATAAATGTTGGAGACAGCTTGGAGGAAGTGGTCCAAAGTCATCCAGTGTGTCTTGTGGGTCAACCTGGAACTTCCAATCCTGGACCAATACTTTAATTACTGTGCTGCATTGTCTTTTTTATTGAAATAATTGTACTGTAACCAAAATCCTACATAGGAAATTCTGGCTACAAAACTGTAGGAAGGCACCACATTTTCAACCCCATATTTTTATTCCAAGTTATTATAAGGATGTGGTGGCTCAGTGGCTAAGACGCTGAACTTGTCGATCAGAAACATCAGCAGTTCAGTGGTTCGAATCCCTAGCACCGCGTAATGGAGTGAGCTCCCATTACTTGTCCCAGCTTCTGTCATCCTAGCAGCTCGAAAGCCTGTAAAAATGCAAGTAGAAAAATAGGAACCACCTTTGGTGGGAAGGAAACAGTGTCCTGTGCACCTTCGGTGTTTAGTCAAGCCAGCCACATGACCACGGAGATGTCTTGGGACAGCACTGGCTCTTCAGCTTTGAAACAGAAATGAGCACCTCCCCCTAGAGTCGGGAACGACTAGCACATAGGTGCGAGGGGGGAACCATTCCATATTATTAATGAACCATAAAGCTTTTTAAAACAATATTTCCCATACGTCTTTCCTTGACTCCCTTTAAATGTTTTGTCCCTGCTCCTCCGTTGCCTTCTCGTAAGACACCGCTTCATTCTTGCGGATCAAATCCTGTCATGTAATTTTATTAATTCCCATGACCTCTAAAGGTCAACCATTTTCCATGTGAAAAGCATAGCTTGCTTTTGTGGCTTGCAAATCCATACTTCACAGCAGCTTATGGCAAATTTTGTCTAGGCAGGGAGGATCATTTATGTAACCTGATTATACAACGGATCAGGCCAGCGGTGTCTGCCTTCTTCTTGCATTTGTCCTCTTTCCTTGTCACCCATCTTGCCTCCACTAAATTTGCTCCTGAGGTTGGTGTGTGTGTGTCAAAATGAAGGGCAAGATTTATTGTCATTATTGACAAGAGTCTAAACCAGTGATAGCTAACCTTTTTGGCACTGAGTGCCGAAACGGGACTGTGCGTGCCAGACTGCCAGAACCCTGAAGAGAGCAGCTGGCTGGTGCACATGCACATGGCGGCTTGATGCTCTTCCGGGTTCCATCATACACATGCACAACAGACAGCTGGTCTTTGTGAAGACCAGCCATCCAAAGTGCATGCGTGTCCTGGAACCTAGAAGAGAGCAGGTGGCTGGTGCGCTTGTGCATCGAATTAGCTACCCGATGTACATGCATGTCCTGGAACCAGGAAGAGCAGCTGACAATGGTGCGCCTGTCCACAGAGAGGGCTGTTCGTGCCACCTCTAGCAGTCGTGCCACAGGTTCACCATCATGGATTTAGACAATCACTTATCTGAAATGGTGTAGGTTCTCCTGCTTGAGCAGGGGGTAGACTAGAATACCTCCAAGGTCCCTTCCAGATCGTTCTGTTCCGTTCCATTCCATTCTACCTGTATAAAGTATCTATTGGACAGGATTTTACAGATATTCCCTTCTGATAGGTACATACAGCAGCCTGCATGTCTTTTTCCTTTCAGCCTTCCTCTTGTCTTCCCCCACTGCCACCATATTTCTTATATCCTTTCCAGGATCAAATGCAATTACGTGGTCCTGAGATCCTTGGGGAGAAAGAGCAGGATGAAAAAAATCGAATGAATTGTTCGGTGTCATAATGGAGCCGAAAAGGCACAGCTGTTTTACCTTAAAGATTGGGATTACAATTTGGTGATCATAACGTCCCTCCCACTGGCCAGCTGGTTTTCAAGTTTCTGCCACACATGTGCAGGAGGTGGGGCACATGCACAGAAGGGGGGTGCAGCTGCAGCTCTCCCCACCCACAGCCCATTTTTGCTCCCAGAAGGCTGCAGGGAGGCCTACTAGGCCCTAAAATGGGGCACAGAGAGTTGCACGCGCAGGCGGTGGGGGGCGGCACATGGGGGGGGGGGATGTCATGCGTGCATTGCATTATGGGTACAGGCAATAATGCTTTCGGCATGCAACAACAAAATGGTTAGCCATCACTGCTCTATATCTTTGCTCCTTTTTGACCTTGGAACTCCCAAGAATTGGAGAGAAGGTACCCAAATGCAGTACCCTCACTGTCAGGAAATTTCTCCTCAACTTAGAACTGAGGAGAAATTTCCTGACAGTGAGGGCAATGAATCAGTGGAACAGCTTGCCTCCAGAAGTTGTGAATGCCCCAACACTGGAAGTCTTTAAGAAGATGTTGGATAGCCATTTGCCTGAAATGGTATAGGGTTTCCTGCCTAGGCAGGGGGTTGGACTAGAAGACCTCCAAGGTCCCTTCCAACTCTACTATTGTATTGTATTGTATTGTATTGTATTGTAAGTTTGGGGGGGGGGGGAGGAGGAGGAATTCGGTCTATACCGGATAGGCATTATCTTTTTAGTTCTTTTTTTTTCAATCATTTTTTTTTTATTTTTTTATAATCTTTATACGTATCAGTGCGAGAATGGTGTGGTAACTGGGTAACATACATTTCAGTACACAGAAACATAGGCTTATTATTCTTAAATATTGCATTTCATTTCCATTGTTTCATATTATTTATACATGTCTTTTATTATCACCCTTCCTTTCTGAACCATCTTTCTGTCCTTTTGTGTATCTTAACATATTAATATATAATTATTATTTCCCCCCCACTATTTTCTATCCCTATTTTAACTCCCTCCCCTTTCATATCGCTATAATATTCAAAGGCATGTTTTCCATCTATTTTGTTGTTCATATTTCCATAGTTAAATCAATGTTCCATCCTTCCTTCTTCCATTTTTCAATATCTCCCTATACAGTTTTAGTATCAATCACAATCATGTATACATTTAAGGTATTTCTATTCATGTTCTTTCCAGTACTTAAATCCATATCATTCTATTATTAATACACGTTTAGATTAATATATATTTATATGTATTTCCCTAATCGCTCCTTAAGTTCCACTGTTATTCATATTTTTATACATATTTAGTAGTACTATCATTCAAAGTCTATTTTTCCCATTCTTCATATCCATTTATCTGGATAGGAATCATCATCATCCTGAATGCTTTTATGTTATATTTCTTTTCTTTTTTTCATGCACCCAACATTGACCTCATATATGAAAATCTCTTCACACGTGGGCACCTCAACCAAAATTGATTAAAAAACAAATAAGTTGTAAGGTCAGCAATTATTTCCTTGGATGTTTCTCTTTCCCAGCTGCCCACCTTTCCCCTTTCTGTTAAGACCTGCGCTGCAGTCCAACCGTTGCGTATAGCATCGTGCCATTTTTCAGTTCTTTGTTTCTAGAAGGAGCAAGCAAGTCTCTCAGAGAGGAATTGGGAGCGTTTTCTTTCCACGTGCTTCCCTCACCCACATTGACCTGGTCCTGGACTAAAATGACTTTATTCCCCCCTCCCCCCGGCTCTTTTTTTTTTACCCTTTTTAAAATTATTTTTCTTCTTCTGCTCAGATTCTGTGTTCTCTCAAATATGCTGCCGAGAGTCACTTGAGTGCAATACTTCGCAAGGCTAAAACAAAACAAAACACATTTAGTAACAGAATAAGGGGATTCCTATATGACCCACCCATCACACTTAAGCAAAAGCAAGAAGCTCAGTTCTCTGTGTTCACAAGAGCTTTACTTTACTTTACTTTATTTCAAACTTTTATACCGCCCCCTCTCCCAAAAGGGACTCAGGGCGGTGTACAGTCAGATTAAAACACATAAATACATGGGAATAAATACAAATATAGTTAAATACTAAATACTTAAAAGAGGAGGCTGTAAAAAACTGTACCTAAAGTAAAGCAATTAAAACAATGTTTAAAAGTAACCCCTAAAAATACCCAATTAAAAATATCTGCCAGGAGGTAAAAAAGACTATGAATGGGCCAAGCCGGCTAAACGGAACAGGTGAGTCTTCAGTTTTTGTCGGAAGGAGCGGAAGTCGGTGGTGGTTCTGATATCGGGGGGGGGGAGGTCATTCCAGAGGGTTGGGCCCATCACAGAGAAGGCTCTACTCCTAGGCGCCGCCCGTTGGCATTGCTTAGTGGACGGCACCAGGAGGAGTCCCTCCCTGTGAGAGCGAATTGGTCGCAGGGAAGTATGCGGTAGGATGCGATCCCGCAAGTAGCTAGGTCCTGTGCCATGGAGCGCTTTAAAGATGGTAATCAACACCTTGAAACGCACCCGAAAGGCCACAGGCAGCCAGTGCAGCTCGCGCAGGAGCGGTGTTACGTGGGAGTACCTAGTACTCCCCATAATGGCCCGTGCGGCTGCGTTCTGGACTAGCTGCAGTCTTCGGGCACGTCCCAAGGGAAGCCCCATGTAGAGGGCGTTGCAGTAGTCCAGCCGAGACGTCACCAGTGCATGAGTGATCATGCGTAGGGCATCCCGGTCCAGTAGGGGGCGCAATTGGCGCACCAGGCGAACCTGGTGGAACGCCCCCCTTGCCACGGCTGCCACATGGTCATCCATTGACAGCCGGGCATCTAGGAGGACGCCCAAATTGCGCGCCCGTTCCACAGGGGGCAATTGCTCGCCCCCTATGGCCAGTGATGAGGTGGGGAGTGTAGAAATTAGATGGATGGATGGATGAATGGATGGATGGATGGATGGATGGATGGATGGATGGATAGATGGATAGATAGAAGATAGGTAGGTACTAGGCAGGCAGGCAGGCAGGCAGATAGATAGGGGAAGGGGAGAGAGAGAGAGAAAGACACACAGAGAGAGAGACAGAGAAAGGTAGAGACACACATAAAAGTAGATAGATGATAGATAGATAGATAGATAGATAGATAGATAGATAGATAGATAGATAGATAGATAGATAGATAGATAGATTATTTTCTATAGGCTGCTCAGAGATCCTGCAAACACGGAGTCTACCAGATTACGTAAGCCTAATGCCAATTCGGGCCAAACAGTGCCTGCCTCAGTTGAATTTCTGAAGAGCTAACAAGATTTTTCTCCAGTCCTGTCTCTTGAAGATGGAGTTCTTAGGAAGATGGAATTGGATTGGATTGTCTGTTAGTGATAGACATCATGGCACACCAAAATTGTCCTCCATGAAAGCGTCTGACTTTAAAACGATTGAACAAAACCACGAGAATGGTTCTGCCAAGAGCTATTAATTGTGATACTAAATAAAATCCCCGTGTGCAAAGGCAATTTTCTCAGAATATAAGAAGCTGGGAGGAAAATGGAATTACAGCCGCGCTTACGCCCTGCTTGTGATCTTCTAAAACTGTCTAGCTGCCTGCCTTGGAAACAGAATATTGCATTTCTTGAACCTTTGGCCTTCTCTAGCAAGGAAAATGTCTGGGAGCCAGGGCTTTAGCTAACTAGAACTAAAATTATGTAGAAATATATCAAAGTGACGCTGGGAACCCCGATGCTGCAAATGGCATCCGACTTAACATTGTTTTTTCGGCCTTGTTCATGCTCACAGATTTCCCAGCTTCCAGGTTGCAGCAGAAAAACAAAACAAAACCAAGTTTTCTAAAGGTGTAGTGTTGGGTCCAAAGAGCAGCTGGTTCTTCACCTGAGAAATAACCACAATGTTGTTACGGCACCAATCTTCAGGCCATGCTATTTTGGCAAGTGGAACTGCAAGGAAGAGGTGCGTGTGTGTGTGTGTGTGTGTGTGTGTGTGTGTGTTCAAGTTTGGCAAGATCACAATTTTCTCACCTAGGGTCAAGGAAAATTGTATTGTCAGAACCTTGGAGGTCTTCTAGTCCAACCCCCTGCTCAAGCAGGAGACCCTATATACAATTTCAGGAAAGTGGCTGAAAACTGGAGTCTTCTCTTAAAAGCCTCAGTGTTGGAGCATTCACAACTTCTGGTGGCCAGCTCTTTCAGGTTGTTTCTCTCCTTGATTAGTTTTCATCCATCCCTTCTTGTCTTGGTTTCTGGTCCTTTGGAAAATAAGTTGACCTCCCTCTTCTTTTATCTTATATATTCATATCTTATATGTATAATATACATTATGTTTATAATAAGAATATCCTAGCTGGATACCCGTGCTTTGCAACAAAACTATGTGATCAGACTATGCAGGAGAAATTCAGTTCACAATCCGTTGGCTCAGTGATGGTTGATGATTGAAACACATAAGGGAATATTGCTTCCGCCGCCTTGAGTCCAGAAGCAGTTCCATAGGTGGAAGGTGTAGACATTTTGGTGAGGTACTGACATTTATTACTGTAATGAGCCCCAGACTGCTCCTGAGTGAACGAGTGGGACGTTTGCTAGTTTGAACTGAGGTAATGGAATGTGAGGCAACTGGCAGTTGGAACAGAGTTCTTTTCAGGTGGGGAGGGGGAGTAGAATGCCTAACTTCTTAGCGTGTGTGTGTGTGTGTAGGAGAAGGCACATACGTGCCAAATTTCAAGTTCATAGACTTTACGGTTCTGGAGATTTCGTGATGATGCGTGAGTGGTATTTCGCTTTTATATATGTAGATTTAAAACTATATTAGATATTTTAAATGTAGCTCAAGACAATTCTTCAAAATTTGGACACCCCTGCCTTAAAATAAATGGTTATATCGATCCCATCGCAATACAAAGAAACCAGAGAGAGATGCCAATAACTTTGCCGCTGAGAGGTTCTTAATTGCTTAACTTTCTCATGATCTTTAAGCATAATGTAAAAAAAATTTCCAATGACATTGACCTGGCTTGCTTGGTCAGTGTTTGAGCTGGAGTCTATTAACCATTAATGTTCAGACTAATTATTATCACAGCAGTTAAGTTTTAACTAGCGTCTGAAGTGGATTATAATTCTCACGGAGTCCGGTTTTCCAAAGCCGTTGGTTTATTTCATGTTCAATAACACTTGCCTGCCATGTTCAGTGAGCCTGTTTGCTTCGTGTATTTTTTTTTCTTTCTTTTATAAAAGAAGGACTTTCTCCTGAACAATATCTGATGTGTCACTTCGGCAAAAGAATGTTGGTGTTGTTATTGGTTGTACATTCCCCTGGCTTATCTTTGCAGGGCATATTCTGATTTTGGATTTTCCAAAAAAAATGTACCCAATAACACTTTAAAACAATCCTGCAATATCTAGACATATAGATCTATTCGTTTACTGAAAGATTAAATAAATAAATAAAACCTACCAGGGAACCATTTTGAAGAAAAGGAAAGGAAGAATTTATGAAAAACTAGCTGATAACTGGCACTTCACGGGTATTTATTTATTCCAACCCTCCTTCCATGAACGTCAACAGGATTTCTAATGTTGGATTTTCTCTCTTACCAGAGGGAGCCCCTTTGTGGAGTACTGTGAAGCTGTTACCATGGCAACTCCACAGCGCTGTACACTAGAAGCCATTTTAAGGCAGTACGGTAGAAGCCATTTTAAGGCACAGCATGCTGTATCTTAACAGAACACACAGCCCGAGGAGTGTTAGGGGTGTCTTACCCCTACAGTATTTGTTTCCAGGGGGTACATAATCTATGTACCAAATTTGGTTGAAATTGCTCGAGGCATTCCAGAGTTATGCTGAAACACACACACACACACACACACACACACACACAGCACCATTTATATATATATATAGATAAATGGCAGGAGAAGAAGTTTGTGTTTAGACGTTGAGATACATTAATGAAGAACACATTAAGAGTCCTTTAAAAAAGCAAGAAAGCTATTCTAAAACCATTGCATGTTACCACAACTCTTTCTCTGTGAAGGAGGATCATACTTAAAATATTTAATACAAAGGAGAAAAACATGCTCAATATTGCCATTTCCTTGGTGCTCTCTGAGTTTGCTTGTTTTCTTGCAGACTTTTCATTACCAAACTACTGTATTTTTGGAGTATAAGATGTACCAGAGTATAAGACGCACCAAGGTTTTGAAGAGGCAAATTTTAAAAAAAGTAGGTAGGTAGATAGAGGGATAGAGAGGGAGAGAAAGAGAGAGAAATACAGTTGGTAGGTAGAGAGAGAAAGAGAGTAGTTAGGTAGTTAGGTAGGAAGGTAGATGAGAGAGAGAGAGAGAGTGAGAAATACATTAGGTAGGTAGGGAGAGAGAGAGTAGGTAGGTAGGTACATAGGTAGATAGAGGGGGAGAGAGGGAGAGAGAAATGCAGTAGATAAGTAGGGAGAGAGAGGGTAGGTAGATAGAGGGGGGAGAGAGAAATACAGTAGGTAGGGAGGGAGAGAGAGTAGGTAGGTAGGTAGATGTTTCCAGGTGGATTTATCCATATGCTGGAGAAGGAAATAGCTGACAATCTGCAGCACCTAAGACTTTGTTTCTGCTGGCACAGCACTTGATCAATCTAATTCTCATCAATCAGTTAAAGAGCTTTCCAAAAGAAAAAAAAAGTTTTTGCACTCTGCAAACCTCCCAAAAACGGCCTGGTTTTTTTGTCAAAAAAATTGGATGCATAGTCTTATAGAGTGCTCCTGGGGGCTGGGGGGGGGGGAATTGAGCAAAAAATGGCCTGTTTTTTTACTCATTTCTGCCCTCCCCAGCACCCACGAGCTCTCTGAAAGCCTCCATAAGGCTATTTTGGTGAAGGGGCGGGGCTTCGGGAGGCAAAAAATGCTGTATTCGGTATATAAGATGCACTCAGATTTTCAGCCTCCCCCCCCACCCCCCGGGCAAGTGCCCATCAGGCCCATGCATTAAGACAACCCTGGAGAGCACCAAGGACCCCTCACCTCAACCCTGAGCCAGAAATACAAATCTCTTCTGTGATCCGTATTTGTCTTGGGAATAACTATGTGCATTTCTGTGTCCAGTCTGTTTTCAGGTATAATGTAAGATATGCGTTTATGCCGGCCTTTGAACATGATGAAGCTTTGATTGATACAGGAGATATGTGTGTTTCTCTATCTGCACAGGTGTGCAAGCATGTGCATCAGCTAGGTAAATTATCTTGCCCAGACTATCTGTACACAAGTAGGGTGGTTTGTTGCACAATATGTAAATTGGCTTTTTTTTTAAATGGTAGCATATTCAGTCCTGAAGTTACACCTAGACCAGAAGTGGGTTTCACATAATTTTAACACCGGTTTTACTATGCATCGAAATGTCCACACACATGTACGCAGCTTAGAAAACGTGGATAAATAGGACGGCATAGCATCGAGGCAGGTAGGTTGCCACTAGTGGTTTGCTCAAACCGCTCCGAACTGGCTAAATACCACCGCTGATTTAGATGTTATTCTTTTTATTATTATTATTATTATTATTATTATTATTATTATTATTATTATTATTATTATTATTATTATTTATCTTTAAACAAACAAACACAGACAAACATAAAACATAAAACCATCTTCCAGTTACATACAGTGTGTCGATGGGTTACAAAACTTTTGTGCTTCCTCACCATAGTCTTCACTTAACAATTTATATGATCTAGATGTTATTCTTAAGGGCCAATTTTTTTTTCCCAACAGACAATGTCCTCTCCCACTTTCCATCTTGATTTCACCTTTTGTCCTCTTCTCCCTGCCAAAAGTAAAAACCATCCCACCTGGCTTTTGTTTTCCTACAAGATATCTCGATATTTCTCAGGAAATTGCATTAATGATTGATAAGGCTTAGAAATAGTTTAAATCCCCTCCCTCCGCCCATTTAAGAGTGATGAATAATTTAATGAATTCACAGTAGGTTTTTAAGAAAGGGTACTCCACTTTAAAAAACCAACCCCCTCCCCCCCAAAAAAAACTCCACTAGCATGGTTTTAAACAGGCTTGGGAGATTTAATGATGAATATATTCTCCGGAGGAAGTCGAGAGAACAGCTGCTTTCTGTTCATGCCAAGCTTGACATCAAATGGAAATATCTGATCCAAAAATAACAGCTCTGATTCTGCTTTTCTAAATCGCAGAGAGGAAGAAGAAGCGATGGCAAAGCTAAGCTAAAGGTCTGCTATCATGGAGGCATCAATTTAGGACAGCAAGTGTTTGAGTTTGGCAAGACAAGCTGCCAAAAGAAGACCTCTTTGTTGATGGGCATTGTTTGGTCTCTGTGAGAACCCAGGCATAGGTTGATGCTGGCCAAGGCACTTGGCTTAATGGTTGCAGTTTCCACCTTGAGAATTGTCTTCTAAAACAGATGGGCAGTTGGGTTTCCTTGCCAAAGCTCTGACTCTTATACAGGTTCAACTTCTCTTGGGGTTGGATTCATGTTGGGTCAAGCAAACATCTCTGTCTATTGCAGTGTTTCTCAATAGTGGTAGTGTGTGGACTTCAACTCCCAGAATTCAATCAATCAGAACAGAGCTGGAAGGGACCTTGGATGTCTTCTAATCCAACCCCCCCTGCTCAAGCAAGAGATCCTATACCATCTCAGATAGGTGGCTGTCCAGTCTTTTCTTTAAAACCTCCAGTGATGAAGCCCCTACAACAGTGGTTCTCAACCTGTGGGTCAGGACCCCTTTGGGGGTCAAATGACCCTTTCACAGGGGTCACCTACTGTAGGTCCATTGGAAAACACGTATTTTCGATGGTCTTAGGAACCGAGACACCAATTTTATGGTTGGGGGTCATCACAACATGAGGAACTGTATTAAAGGGTCACGGCATTGGGAAGGTTGAGAACCACTGTCCTACAACTTTTCAGAAGGCAAGCTTTTCTATTGGTTAATTGTCCTCACTGTTAGGAAGTTTCTCCTTAATTCCAGGTTGTTTCTCTCCTTGATTAGTTCCCATCCATTGTTTCTTGTCCTACCTTCAGGTGCTTTGGAGAATATCTTGACTCCCTCTTCTTTGTGGCAGCCCCTGAAATACTGGAAGACTGCTGTCAAGTTCCCCCCTACTTCTTTTCTCTAGACTATCCATACCCAATTCCCACAACCATTCATCATATGTTTTTGTCTCCAGGTCTTTAATCATCTTAGTTGATCTTCTTTGCACTTTAGAAGTCCACATATCTTTAAATTGCCAAGATAGAGAAACACCAGCCTGTTGCCTCCTGAGTATATTGATCAACAATATACTCAATATATTGATCTACAATGTACTCATAACTCTTTGAGAGGCCCATACTCATGTGGTTTGCTAACATGGAATCTTTGTTCCACGACTTCACCAACCTGGGGCCAAAGAGTAATAAGTGAAATGGACAGACTAAAAATGATGACATCTTAAGTCAAAGTGAGTTACCATATTTTTGGGAGTATAAGACGCACTGGAGTATAAGACGCACCAAGATTTTGAAGAGGCAAATTTAAAAAAAAGTTTTTGCACTGTGCAAACCTCCCCAAAACAGTTTTTCGTGAAAACGGGCCCAGTTTTGTTTTAAAAAAAGGGCATGAATAGCCTTTAGGAGGCTTGTAGAGTGCTCCTGGGGGGTGAGGGTGGGGCAAAAATGAGCAAAAAATGCCCCATTTTTCAAGAAAACAGGCCCGTTTTTTCTCTTAAAAAGGGCATGCATAGCCTTTAAAAGGCTTATAGAGTGCTCCTGGGGACTTGGGGAGGGGGGAATTGAGCAAAAAACAGCCTGTTTTTTTGCTCATTTCCTCCTTCCCCAGCCCCCAGGAACACTCTGAAAGACTTCTAAAGGCTATGCACAGCCATTTTGGTGAAGGGGCGGAGTTTCAGGAGGCAAAAAGATGCTGTATTCAGTGTATAAGACCCACCCAGATTTTCAGCCTCTTTTGTGAGGGAAAAAGGTGTGTCTTATACTCTGAAAAATACGGTAATATATACTACTTTCAATCTCACTGCCCTTCCCCACGGATATTCTTCTCTAGTAGACCAAGTTCAGAAAAGAGCATCATCATAACTTGTCGAAAGAAAGAAAGAAGAAAGAAAGAAAGAAAGAAAGAAAGAAAGAAAGAAAGAAAGAAAGAAAGAAAGAAAGAAAGAAAGAAAGAAAGAAAGAAAAAAAGAAAGATCCACTTCTCTGGCCATAAAGCCAACTTGGTGTGCTTACCTAAAATTAGTTAGGGTTTTTTCCAACCCTGGTGCTATTGCCTTTGTAAATCCCATCATGTACAGTAGATCTGAAAACCGTAAATCTATCAATCCCACCTTGATTTTGGTGGTAATCTGGACTTCCGTCCCCCTTCGATTAAAAAAAATAGGAAAAGTTAAAATATTTTTTGAAACTTCAATTTTCTTGTGTGGGACTGTGGGAGAATGAAGTAATTTTTTGTCCTAAATTTCAGCCCAGAGATACATGTTCTACCCCAGTGGACTAGTCTTCTAAAATGGCTGTGTGATTCAGACCTGACTGAGGTTAAGTGGCAGATGAGGTGTTGTTTTTCTTTTAATGTTTCTTGTAGCTGAGATAAAATTATTGTTTTTTAAATTCCATTTTATTCTCTTTCTTAAACCCAAACACAACACATTTACTAGTTTACTAGACTGATATGATGGAATCTCCAGATAGACTGGAAGGAGGAGTAAATAAGGGGCTGAACTGAGAGTCCTTGCAATGAAGTATCTTTGAAGCCTTACCTTGCCGTTCCCAAAGAAAAGCATGTCTGGTCAGATTCTTGTTAACATAACTGACCTGCAATAAAATTGACCCACTCTTCATGAGTGGTTCTGGTTGTGGTTGCTTTCGCCTGAGAACTAGGTCATAAAAGTTAAAACAATCAAGCACAATTTAAAAAACACAATAATATTACTATTATTCTTCCTTCCTAATATCTCTCTCTCCCCACTTATGACTATAACCATGTTGCTTATATCTTTCAATTTATATTGCTTTTATTTGTTTCCTAGTATGATTTGATAGCTTATTAGTAATCTTGACTATCACTAAGTGTTGTATCTTTTTATTCTTGATGAATATATTGTTATTCTCCTTTTGTACACTGAGAGCATATGCACCAAAGACAAATTCCTTGTGTGTCCAATCACACTGGGCCAATAAAGAATTCTCTTCTCTTCTCTTCTCTTCTCTTCTCTTCTCTTCTCTTCTCTTCTCTTCTCTTCTCTTCTCTTCTCTTCTCTTCTCTTCTCCTCTCCTCTCCTCTCCTCTCCTCTCCTCTATTCCCATTCCCTATTCTATTCCCATTCCCTATTTTATTCTGTTCTGTTCTATACTATTCTATTATTTCCATTCCCTATTCTATTCTGTTCTATTCCCATTCCCTATTCTATTCTATTCTATTCTATTCCCATTCCCTATTCTGTTCTATTCTGTTCTGTTCTATTCTATTCTATTCTATTCTGTTCTATTCCCATTCCCTATTCTATTCTATTCTATTCTATTCTATTCTAAAAATCTGATTTCATTAAGGAAATCATACTGAGGATCTGAACCTAAGTTTCTTAGTGCAGGGCTTAGAATACAGTATTTGCAGGCAAACGCACTGCTGACACCAGGAGTTCAATCCTAACCGGCTCAAGGTTGACTCGGCCTTCCATCCTTCCAAGGTGGGTAAAATGAGGACCCAGATTTTTGGGGGCCAATATGCTGACTCTGTAAACCTCTTAAAACACTAGGGAGTGGTATATAAGTCTAAGTGCTAATGTTCTAGTTTGGGCACAGAATTTAGTTTTTGTATAGGTGATTTTCGGGTGCTTATCTTTCTGTGGAAAAAAAAATCTAAATATAATTGGTGTGAAGAGCAGTCTATTGGTTGAGATTGGTGAATTAATTGGGAGTGCAAGTCCTTGTCAAATTCACACCTTAGGAAGAGGTGTGTATCGAGGTTCTCTGTCAAATGCTTAATGCTAAAAAAGTTTTTTTTAAAGTTCCCACGGACTGCGGAGCACAGCTGATTGTTGCACAGCTGATCACCAACTTTTTTTTTTTTTTACTTTTTAAGCATTTTTTTAACTACCAGTTGGCCGAACCAGTAGTAAAAAAAAAATGCTTTAAAAGTTTTTTTAAAAGTTCTGACGATCGCATGGCACGGCTGATTGTCACACAGCTAATCGTCGGAACTTTAAAAAAAAAATCAGCATGTGCACGCCGGAAACCAGAAGAGCAACTGGCGATGGCACATGTGCCCACAGAGAGGGCTCTGCATGCCACCTCTGGCACGCATGCCATGGGTTCGCCATCCCGGGCCTAGAACTAAGGAGACATTTGTTGACAGTGAGAACCATCCATTGGCAAATGCCTTCAGAAGTTGTGGGTGCTCCATCACTTGGGGTCTTCAAGATTGGATTGGACCTTTGGTGACCGTAAACCCCTTCCAGAACGTCTGGTTCTAGTGAAAGACACATGGCTGTGTGGAGAGGTTCCTAAATATTAGTGTTTCCAAAATGTAGGTTGCTTGGGAGGGGGGTGAATAGCACTTTTACTCTTGAGCTCCAAATGAATGGAGGTAGTGTTGGAAGAAAAGCACACCTGGGTTCAGTTCAGTGGGGATGGTTGAAACCCCGGGGAGGAAGAAGCCTGATCTGACTCAGGAGAGGGGCCTGTACCCTCTATTGATTCATCCCCACTATGAGGGGAATCAAAAAACCCTGTACCATCTCCTATCTGACTGCTGTCTCCACCCATCGTGGAGAATGGCCGTTGGTACTTACCTGATACTCTCATTCTCACTGCAGGTGAAGTGGGGAAAAGGACACTGGAAATATGGCAGCTGTTTGGAAAGATGGTTTTTAATGGTGGATAGGACACATGGTTTGAGGTCCTGGGAAGGGAAAGGGAATCACATGCCTTGAAGATCTTGGAGAAAAAGGAAGAGATGCTGAGAGTGCCCTGGTTTTATGCCCTCTCTGAGCCCCACCCGAGAGTTTCCCGTTCCTGTGCAATAAATGCACTCTGATTGGTGGTCAGACTCCCAGGGGGCGGGGGTCTTAGCTAACTTTGTAGGCTGTCTGTCTTTTGAGTTCTAAGCTTGGTTGAGCCTTGCTGGATAATGATGTAATGAAAGGGCTTTGGGATTCCTATTGTGGCTCTGCCCGAAGGAGGTAGAGCTTTGTTATGTAGAATAGACTGGCTCAGGCCTTAATGGCCCGTTGACAAGGGTGGAAGGGGCAGGAAGCTGCAGCGAACTGCTTTACCTTTAAAACATGTTTCTCCTTTTCTCATCAAGGGAAATCAAATATTCTGCCCTTAATATTCCCTAAAATATTTCATTTTTCTAGGAGAGGAGTGGGTGCTAACTTTCTACAATAGGAAATAGAGAAAGTGTGACAGAGTTTATGCATTTTTCCCTTTTAACTAGATTACAGAGATAGAGGTGGTATTCCTTCCCCCCTCTTTTTCTTGATGGCCCCAAAGAAGTGACAAGCGCTAAATGTGTCCCTTCTGAAAGCTGTGGTCCACCAGCTTTCTGAGAAACAGCTGCCGGCTATTATGGTCTGGCGATGGCAGGAAACGGAGCTGTGTGGGAAATGTAACTGTTACTTCTAAAAAGGATGTCTGTAGGAAGGAACTCTGGCTGTAATGAATCACAGTATTAAAGTTATCCGTTGCTGGCTTTGTTAGAAAATATGGACTTTGATCCTCTGATGGAGATAACTAGAAGCCATTGTTGGCTTTAAAATGCAGAATGGCTTCCCCTCCCCACCTCTCTCTCCCTCCCTCCCTCCCTCTCCCCCTCTCTCTGTGTAAGAACCTTGGAAGTTATCTTGCATTTCTTTTTTTTTCTCTAACAGGCAGATAAACTTAACAGTAATTGCAAGGAAAGGAGAGAGAGAGAGTTCTGTCAGGCAAGCCAAAACTCCTGTTAAAACAGCAGGAGATGACAGTTGAGTGGTAACAAAAGCAGGCTGTTGCACAAAACAAGTAAGGCTTGTCACAGACCAAAGCTGCCTTTTGCAGCTACGTTCAGCCTCTGGATGTTACAGGGAATCTTTGCGGTTTGCTCAAAGTTAGAATTGTTGAATGATGGTGGAGACTTCCATGCAAGAAAAAAAATTGCTTCCTACATGCTTTTTTCCTCTCGGTGTCTCTCTCTTCCTTTGAACATCTTTCTCTCTTTCCTCCTCCTCCTCCTCCTCCTCCTCCTCCTCCTCCTCCTCCTCCTCCTCCTCCTCCTCCTCCTCCTCCTCTTCTTCTTCTTCTTCTTCTTCTTCTTCTTCTTCCTCCTCCTTCTTCTGATTCTTCTCCTCCTCTTCCTCCTTCTTCTTCTCCCCCCTCCCCCTCTTCTTCTCCTCCTCCTCCACCTCCTCCTCCTCTTTCCCCCTCCTCCTCTTCCTCCTCCACCCTCCTCTCCTCCTCCTCCTCTCCTCCTCCTCCTCTCCTCCTCCTGTCCTCCCCCCATCTTCTTCCTTCCTTCCTTCCTTCCTTCCTTCCTTCCTTCCTTCTTTCTTTCTTTCTTTCTCTCTCAAGCAGTAACTCTGAATAGTGAACAATGATAAAAACACAATTATGAGAGAGAGAGAGAGGGCAACTAAGAGATACTAATCAATCAGTGTCAACATAACCAGGAAACAGGGCCCTTCATGCACTCAGGACTCTGCACCTGGGCTCTTGGCCTTCCAAGGCCTCCCCAAAGCCCAACAGAGTCAGGGCCATCCTAATCTCTGGAGGGGGATGTTCCAGGGAGCAGGTGGCACGTTGGGAAAAGCACGTTTCCCTGCTCTCCACCAGCTGACATTGCTTGGCTGATGGCGCTCAGAACATGCTCATCCTGTCTGACTGGATTGGATGGGTAGAAACAATTGGGTGGAAGATCCCTCTGGCAGGCTGGTCCCAAGCTATGAAGGTGACAAGCATCACCTTTGAATTGCCCCTGGAAAATTACACCTGCGGAATAGCTGGCCCACTTTCCTCCCACACGGCGGTATTCTATACCAGCTGAAGCTTCTGAATGCTCCTCCAGTCAGATTACAGATTAACAGAGTTGGAAGAGACTTTGTAGATCATCTAGTCCAACCCCCCCCCCCCCCAAACAGGAGACCCAGGGGTGAAATCCTCCCGGTTGCGAACTGGTAGTAAAAAAAAAAAAAAAATCAGAGGATCGTGCGACTCAGCTGTGAGCCCCACGATCGTCGGAAACTTTTTCCCCACTTTTTAAAACTTTTTTTTCCTGCCGGTTCAGGTGAAAAGCCAGGGGAAAAAATGCTTTAAAAAGGGGGGGGGGGGAAAGCTTCTGACAATCATGCTGATCAGCTGCAACAGCAATGGAGTTTAAAATCAGCCCCAGAATTATCATCATCATTATTTTTAAATCCCCTTTTTCTTTGGCTAGATTGCTTAATATTATTTAGGAAAAGTTGCAAAAATAGTAGAATACAATGCTTTACAGTTGTTGTTTTCCCTTCCTGGAAAAGAAATTTGGATATACCGGTAATAATTTCTTGAAAATTAAGGATATAATTATATAGCTATTTGGATGTTGCTAAACTCAGCTGCCAGAATTTCCAAACTAACCATGGCTAAATGTTGTATTACGGATTGTCCTCAATTTATGACCACAACTGAGCCCAAAATGTATGTTTCTAAAGTGAGGCATTGGTTAAGTGGGTTTTGCCCCATTTTGCAACTTTTCTTCCCCCCCCTGGTTAAGTGAATCAGTCCGGTTGTTAAATTGATAACATGGTTGTTAAGTGAATCTGGCTTCCCCCTTGACTTTGCTTGTTAGAAGGTCAGAAAAAGGGGATCACGTGACCCCGGGACACTGCAACGGTCATAACTATGAGTTAGTTGCATCTGAACTGTAATCAAATCTCTAAATGTTTCCAAAGCTACAAACGTTTACGAGTGTCCGGTTTTCACAGATGCAGAGAAAGTTGTGCCCTTCTGTACACTGGTATCAGATTTTATTTGTTTATGTTAAGATTAAGTCAGCTGAAATGTGATTCTGCTTCTCTTTTATTGGCTTCATTTTGAGTGCTGTCATTTCTTTCAAGATGGATGGGTGAGCCTTCAAGTGTACTTCATTCCTAAAAAAAATTCTTTCTTTCTTTCTTTCTTTCTTTCTTTCTTTCTTTCTTTCTTTCTTTCTTTCTTTCTCTCTCTCTCCCTTCCTTCCTTCCTCCTTCCTTTTTCTCTCCCTCTCTCTTTCTCCCTTTCTTTCTTTCTTTTCCTTTCCCTCTCTCCCTTCCTTCCATCCTCCTTCCCCTCTCTTTCTTTCTCTCCCTCTCTTTCTTTCTTTCTTTCTTCCTTTCTTTTCCTTTCTCTCACTCCCTTCCATCCTCCTTCCCCCCTCTCTTTTTTTCTCCCTCCCTCCCTCCTTTCTCGCTTTTGTAGCTGAGCAAACTTTCATTGAGGATTTCCCCCCTTATAAGCCTATTTCATGGGAGGGCACAAAACAGCTTGAATTTGCAATGATTTATGTTTATTTGTCGTGCGTGTGTACGTGTGTGTGTGTGTGTGTGTGTGTGCACAAACGTCTTTCCAGAAATGTTCTGACACCCTTCTAACTGTTCTGGAAGTCTTTCTAGGTTGAAAGAAATGGTTTCAGTAACTTGGAATGGAGATTTTAGCCTACCCTCCTATTTCAAACTTTTTAAAAAGAACCCACTTTAATTCCAACCATTGGGCTCTGATATAATTGGAGGAGAGGCCAACTGGGAATTGAGTCACCATGGTCTGGAGAGGCAAGGATGGGAAACTTTTTTGAAACACCCCCCCCCCCTTTAAAACAAAACAAAACCGGAAGAAAACAAAAGAAACTAGTTACATAATTCTACTAAGAAAGCTACATAAATGAATCACCCAAGTGAAGCTCAACATTTTAGTGGTAAAGTATATATCACATCCCTAAGTGGTTTACAGAGTCAGCATATTTCCCCCAGCCATCTGGGCTCTTGTTTTACTAACCTTGGAAAAATGGAAGTCTGAGTCAATAGCAATAGCACATAGACTTATATAACACTTCATGGTGCTTTACAGCCTCTCTAAGCGGTTTACAAAGTCAGCATCTTGCCCCCACCCCAAACAATCTGGATCCTCCAGAAGGAAGGTAGATAGCAATAGCAATAGCAGTTAAACTTATATACCATTTCACAACCCTCTCTAAACAGTTTACAGGGTCAGCCTCTTGCCACTCAACCATCTGGGCCCTCATTTTACCATCCTCTGAAGGATGGAAGGCTGAGTCAACCTTGAGCCGGTCAGGATCGAACACCTGGTAGTGAGCAATGAGTTATGGCTCTTAATATTTGGGTTGGGGGTGGGATATTGACACGTGTGTACATATTCGCATATATTCACATCTCGTGAGGAAAAGAGCTCAATCATTATAAGGCTGCATTGATTAGAACGGGCTAGAAATGTAAATAAGTAAACCTAGCCACAAACCAATATTCCAAGGTGCCTAATTTAATCATGGTTCTCTTTAAATCCAAGCTCTGACCAGAAATTATCCTGCTCAGCAGGAGCTGTAATGAAATCCTAGCACTCGCTGCTTTGGCTGCAGGCTCATTCATTCATTTTTATTTATTTGTTTATTTGTTTTGGGGCTAATAGCATGACTTGGGAAAATAGTTTGGCCCTAAACCAGTGTTTCTCAAACTTGGCGACTTTAAGTCCTGTGGACTTCAACTCCCAGAATTCCCCAGCTGGCTGGGGGATTCTGGGAGTTGAAGTCCACAGGACTTAAAGTCGCCAAGTTTGAGAAACACTGCCCTAAACCCATTAGAAAAATCTACTGTTGCAGAACTTCTGTAAGAGGATTGTGAATGCAGCTATTTCCTCTTTAATTATCACGGGGTTTTCATCAGATTGCACATTGGATTTCAAGGTGGTGCTGGATGCTTTGTTTGATAAAGCTGCTGTGGTTGACATGCGCCGGGCCGTGTTTCCATGCCTATGCATAGGTGCAACTCCGCTAGAGTGACAAATAAATGCTTGGCACTGCAAGGACATGAAAAGTGGCTTTGTAACAAATGAGATGCAAAATTAGATTGAAGATTTCAGCTTATCCTTCCTTTTTCCTGCTCCCATCTCCTGTTCAGTCCACCATTATTATAATTAGTCCACGACTTACAATCCGTTCATTTGGTGACCGTAAAAGTTACAACAGCACTGAAAAAGGTGACTTATGTCCATTTTTCACACTTACAACCAATCAGAATAGAGCTGGAGGGGACCTTGAAGGTCTTCTAGTCCAACCCCCAAGATAGATAGATAGATAGATAGATGATAGATGATAGATAAATGATAGATAGATGATAGATAGATGATAGATAGATGATAGATAGATAGATGATAGATAGATAGATAGATAGATAGATAGATAGATAGATAGATAGATAGATGATAGATAGATAGATGATAGATAGATAGATAGATAGATAGATGATAGATAGATAGATGATAGATAGATAGATAGATAGATAGATAGATAGATGATAGATAGATGATAGATAGATAGATAGATAGATAGATAGATAGATAGATGATTGATAGATAGATAGATAGATGATAGATAGATAGATGATAGATAGATAGATAGATGATAGATAGATAGATAGATAGATAGATAGATAGATAGATAGATAGATAGATAGATAGATGCATGCATGCATGCATGCATGCATGCATACATACATGGACAAAAAGAGTATAATATAGGCATACCGATATGGAAATGTTGCAAAGATGACATTTGTGTTACAAAATGGGGAAAAACTGTTTAATAAAAATATTTAAATTAATAATGAACTATTCCCCCTCCCCCTTCTTTTTGGTTTTTCTCCTGTCAGGAACGACCTTGATGAGTGAAGGAACTGCTTTGGGCTCCCAACACCTCCTCCTCTTTCTGTTTGTTAAGAGCTCCTGTGTGTTAATTGACGTTGGCCTCTTCCAAGAGTTAAAAGGTAATTATTTGCCCATTTAATGTTCTGCTTGTTAAATTTCCTCATCAGGGCCAGTAGGAAAAAATGGTTAAGGTCTGAAGGAGATTGGCATGGAAACTTTTAGTCTTACGCAACTTCTTCATTGGACTCAATTGAATTTGCATTTTATAGAAAATTATATCAGGGAGAAATTGCAGATATACAGGTCATTGGCGACTTACAGTAGCTCATTTAGTGACTGTTCAAAGTTAGGACGGCAACTGATAAAATGACTGTTTTTTGATGGTTATGACCATGATCACGTGATCAAAATTCAGATACTTAGCAACTGGTTCATACATGACCGTTGTTATGTCCCAAGGTCATGCAATCCCCTTTTGCAACCTTCTGACAAGCAAAGTCAATGGGGAAGCTAGTTTCACTTCACAACCAGGTTACTAACCGCAATGAAAGTGTGGCAAGAAAGGTGGTAAAATGAGGGAAAACTCCCCTGAGAAATGTCCCACTTAGCAACATAAATGGGGGGGGGGATCCATTGTGATCGTAAGTTGAGGACTCCCTGCATTTTGTTCTGGTTTGCTCTTCTTGCATAGGAAAATGGACATCCCTTCTAGACGTTTGTAGATGTTAAGAGACTGTGTGGCCTCATCCATTTTTTCTCCTCGGGTTTTGGCCTAGAAAATAGGCCAAGGCACGGCCAAACCTTCCATAAACATTTAGCTGCAAATGTTGATTAGACGTTCTGCTATCGGACCAGACTGGCAATGATAAACCGAAGAGGAATGCTGAGATTAGACTTAAGAAAAGTAAAATATAATGGAAGAGGAAGCAGTCAGCAGCGTGGACTCCTCATTCTTTTTAATCTTGGTTAACCAAATCGCCCGGCTTTCTGTGTTTGCTGACCCTGAAAAGTTCCAGAGAAACGTTGGCTTGAGGAGATGGAGGGGAAAAGTTGGCTCTGCTCAGTTTAAATCAGGGGTGTCCAAACTTGGGAACTTTAAGACTTGTGGACTTCAACTCCCAGAATTCCCCAGCCAGCCATGCTGGCTGGGGAATTCTGGGAGTTGAAGTCCACAAGTCTTAAAGTTCTCAAGTTTGGACACCCCTGGTTTAAATGAAAACTTTTTTTTTCCTTTCCTGGCTTGTCAGATCAGATGTTTTCTAGTGATCAGGACGGACTGTGTTAAAAGGTTTTTTTTCAGGTTCTTGGTGGAATTATTGTTAAATTTTTAAGACTGGTAGCATAGAATACAGATATTCCTCCACTTAACAACTATCCCTTTAGTGATTGTTCAAAGTTACACCTGCAAAAAGTGGTTTCATTTTTCACTTAAGACTGTTTTGGCGCCACGATGTAAAAAAGATGTTGAGACACTACAAAGAGTGCAGAGAAGAGCAACAAAGATGATTAGGGGACTGGAGGCTAAAACATATGAAGAACGGTTGCAGGAACTGGGTATGTCTAGTTTAATGAAAAGAAGGACTTGGGGAGACATGATAGCAGTCTTCCAATATCTCAGGGGTTGCCACAAAGAAGAGGGAGTCAAGAGGGGATCAAATTAGTCTCCAAAGCACCTGAGGGTAGAACAAGAAGCAGTGGGTAGAAACTAATCAAGGAAAGAAGCAACTTAGAACTAAGGAGAAACTTCCTGACAGTTAGAACAATTAATCAGTGGGACAACTTGCCTCCAGAAGTTGTGAATGCTCCAACACTGGAAGTTTTTAAGAAGATGTTGGATAACCATTTATCTGAAGTGGTGTAGGGTTTCCTGCCTAAGCAGGGGGTTGGATTAGAAGATCTCCAAGGTCCCTTCCAACTTCGTTATTCTATTCTATTCTACCACCGTGGTCACCTGATCAAAATTTGGACACTTAGCGACTGGCATATATTTATGACGATGGCAACTCTCCCCTTTTGGGGGAACAGGGACCTTCTTTTGTGACCTTCTGACAAACAAAGTCAATGGGGAAGCCAGAGTCACTTAATAATCAGGCTAATCGCTTAACAGCTGCAGTGATTCACTTAACGTCTGAAAGAAAGGTGGTAAAATGTGGCAAAACTCACTTAAACCTTTTGTTTTTGCTTAGCAACGGAGATTTTGGGCTCAATTGTCATTGTAAGTCGAGGAGTACCTGTAGAAGCAGCCTCTTCATTTAATTTTTTTCTTTTGGGGGGCTGTTCAGATTCCTTTGCAACAAGCTGAATGAATTAGGTTACGTAACCTTAGGTTACAAAAGCTCCTTTTTTTCTTCTACCTTCTCTTCCTCTTCATGTCCACTCCTCAAGGGAAGAGCTTCTGTTTTTCTTGGCCAGTTGGTATTTTGTAGTTGTTAAGCATTTCTTTAAGACTAAGGTAAAGGTAAAGGTTCATCTCACACATGTGTTAGTTGTTCCCGACTCTAGGGGGCGGTATTCATGTTTCTGTGGTCATGTGACCAGCATGACTAAATGCGCATGGGACACTATTACCTTCCCACCAAAGTGGTCCCTGTTTTTCTACTTGCATTTTTACACTGCTAGGTTGGCAGGAGCTGGGACAAGTAATGGGAGTTTACTCCATTACGCGGCGCTAGGGATTCGAACCGCCAAACTGCCGACCTTTCTGATCAACAAGCTTAGCCACTGAAATACCGCATCCCTTTTTTAAAAGATTACTTGGGAGTAATTAGTTGATCCAGGTTGAAGATTTTTTTGAGGTGCTGAGTTCAATTGATCTATCTCTCCCCCAGTTCTGTAAGTATAACTAACGGGGACAATCCTGATGGTTAGCTGAAGTCATACAGGTAAAGAGCAGTGAATGGAATCTGACTACTTCTTCAATTTTTGCTGCAAATCTGCCTTTGGAGTGTTGGAGGAAATGTTGAGTCCCAAGTGGGGAAAAACACACTGGAAACAGGGAGACTGCTTGGAAAGATGGTTTAATAGTGGACAGGACCACATGGTTTGAGGTCCTGGGCAAAAAGGGAAGAGATGCTGAGAGTGCCTGGGTTTTATGCCCTCTCTGGGCTTTTGAATTTGAGTTTGTGTTCTGATTGGCTGTCAGACTCCCATGGGGCCATGCAGGGGTAATTTTGTAGCTTGTGTTTTGAGTCCCAAGTTTGGTTGAGACTTGCTGGGTGATGATGTAATGAAAGGGCTTTGGACAATTCCTATTATGGCTCTGCTTGAAGAAGATAGAACTTTGTTATGTAGAATAGACTGGCTCAGGACTTAATGGTCCATTGACAAAGGTGGCGGGGGGACGACGACTGAGTTTCTGCCTCCCTTTCAGGGAAAATATTCTGCCCTTTTAATATTTCCTAAAATATCTCATTTTTCTAGGAGAGAGGTGAGTGCTAACTTCCTATAGGAGTAAAACTTTTATTGTTACTGGAAATAATTTATCCTTTGGTTTTATTGGTTGTTTTAAATGGTATAAGCTGCCCATATTTGCCTTGGGGCAAGATGGATGGCCAATAAAAAATAAAATAATATAATAAAATACTAGGTGAATCACTGATGTCAAAATTTTCGTGCTAAAAAACACACACACTGCACAGCTTTAAAAACATTGAAATTTACTTGATGCAACATGTCTGCTTTATAACATAAACATATTGTTTTGGAGTCTTAAACGCTACTTGGATTGGCATGGGAAATCGGCTTCCATAGCATTCTGACAGGGGACAAATGAACATTTAAAAATGACAGATGTTGGCTCAACTTTTAAAATCCGCGTTGAAATAATGTTTTGAGAGGGAGGAAGAAGGGCATGGAGATGGTGGAAGTTAGGACGATCTGCAAAGATCGAAAGGATTGGAGAAAAACAGCAAAGAGTATTGATGGAAAATACATTTAGCTGTTTCCTTAATTTCTTTGTCTTATTCCAGGGGTGTCCAAACTTGGCAACTTTAAGACTTGTAGACTTCAACTCCCAGAATTCTGGGAGTTGAAGTCCACAAGTCTTAAAGTTGCCAAGTTTGGACACCCCTGTCTTATTCTTTCTGGCTCTTCCCCCCCCCCCCCATTCTTGGCATAATTTTGCTTACCCAAAAGCGAAAAGCATAATAGGTTTATATTTTTAAACAGTAAAGAAAGGGAGGGAGGGAAGGAGAAACATCAAGAACGGCAAAAAATGATATTGCTGCAGGACAGACTTCGCATTACCCCTCCTCCCCCCCAATTGCTTTTATATCTGCCTTTCTAAATTTCAGCTAATTAGTCATTTGCAAGCATCAGGTTACTTCTGATAAGTTCCACATGTCTGAGCATGAAGACAATAAAGAACTGCAATTTTAGCATGAAAAGTAATATTGTGGCATTTCTTGCTAATGACTGCTTTAATTCAGCACTTTCAATACCTTTACCCTGTTCATTTCTCTGGGCATAGTCATTTAAAAATTTTTAAATAATCACAAGACTCCAGTAATTGTGAGTTTGTTCTATATGAGTTGCTGTGTCCGGGAGAATACAAACCAGGCTGTGCAATTTGTCAAAACAGTGATTTCATGAGCAATATTGCGCAGACTGCTTTGTAGTGGATTAAGACAGCTGCATCTTTTGACAACTTTCACGAGTGTCCTTAGATTTTTGTTTCTAGCTGTAATTCTGCATTCCTTCTGATCAATACATTTTTATTTATTAAGGAAATGAATCAATATCCAATGAGAAAATTATTACAAAGCACTTCTAGTGCTTACATTACATTTGAGTGGTCTTTTAGAAGTTAAGCTTAATCAACTATCTACTTAAAATAGGGGGTATCGTATTTGTGGATGGTTCAGAAAAATAATCAAGATTGTGTTGATTGTGGTTTTTGGTTTTTTTTTAAAATCCTTTGTATCCACTTAACATTTAGAATCTACCTAACATCTATTAATAAACTGGCAAAAAATAATTATTATGATTCATTTGGCAAAACAGCCCACCAACAGTGGCAAATGGAGTATTTGCAAAACAAGTATTAATAATAGCATAATTCCACATGATCAGTTAGTTGTACATATGTACGAATTTCAACATTTTCATGTGTGCAATATAAACAGACTGTTACTCAATTAAGTATAGATAGTTGTAAACAAGATGAAATGTAAAATATAGATATCGACTTTTACAATTAAATGTTAGGAAATTGTATGCTGCCTTTAACATTTATAATCAAGTTGAAGGAGCACAGAGAACTTTTCAGAGGAGATGCAGCAGCTGCCCAAAAAGCCCACACAGTTCTAGGCTGCATCAATAGAGGGATAGAATCAAGATCACGTGAAGTGGTAATACCACTTTATAAGGCCTTGGTAAAGCCACACTTGGAATACTCCATCCAACTTTGGTTGCCATGATATTAAAAAAAAGATGTTGAGATTCTAGAACCATGATGGCGAACCAATGGCATGTGTTCCTGAAGTGGCACACAGAGCCATGTCGCCTGGCACGCGTGGCGTCACCCGTTCCTCTTCTGGGTTTCTGGAGTGCATGCATGCACAACAATCGGCTGGCCTTCGTGCATGCGGCAGTGCCGGAAGCTGGAATATTGTCCAGCATGGGCATGCATGCCAGCCAGCTGATTGTCATACACGCATTCATGCCAATAACCGGAAGACTAGATGGCCAGTGTACATGCGCGTGCCAGAAACTGGGAGTTCATTTCCCAGTGCGCGCAAGCACTTGCATCCCCCCTTTGCAGCTGCTCTTTTGGTTTGCGGGCTCGCGCACACGGTCCCTTTTTTGCATTCAGTGCCAAAAAGGTTTGCCATCACTGTTCTAGAACAAGTGCAGAGAAGAGCAGCAAATATAATTAGGGGACTGGATGTTGAACCATATGAAGAACGGTTGCAGGAATTGGGTATATCTAGTTTAATGAAAAGAAGGACAAGAGTTGACGTGATAGCAGTCTTCCAATATCTCAGGGGTTGCCACAAAGAAGAGGGAACCAAGCTATTCTCCAAAGCACCTGAAGGCAGGACAAGAAGGAATGGATGGTAACTAATCAAGGAGAGAAGCAACCTAGAACTAAGGAGACGTTTCCTGACACTTAGAACAAATAGCCAGTGGAACAACTTGCCTCCAGAAGTTGTGAATGCTCCAACACTGGAAGTTTTTAAGAAGAGATTGGACAACCACTTGTCTGAAATAGTATAGGGTCCCCTGCTTGAGCAGAGGGTTGGACTAGAAGACCTCCAAGGTTCCTTCCAATTCTGTTATTTTGAGATGAGTCTAAAATTTGAATGGATTGGGATGGTAAGTTGCATTTGTCGAGTGAATTGAATTCAGCCTCTGACTCTTCCTCTCCAGTTTTGTTCAGCTGACCAGAGAACATCAGGATGTGTCATTCATGGATCCCTTGAAGAGATCTTAGTTGACTTATTCTCTAATGGGATTTATGTCTTTGTCTTCTCACATCAAAGAAGCCTAATAGAAATTGTTGTAATAACTAATTTATCAAAGGTATTTATTGCTGTAGAACAGGGGTGTCATACTCGATTTCATTGAGGGCTGCATGAGGGTTATGTTTGACCTTGCGGGGCTGTGGTGGGGGTGGCTGTGGTGGGGGTGGCCAGCTCGATGTCACCTGTGTTGGGGGTGCCTGTGATGGCCAAGCGCTCTGCCAGTGAAAATGGGCTTCCAAGCTCCGTTTTGGCTGTGACAGCCTCCTGCAACCCTCCGCCAGCGAAAACGGAGCTGGAGAGTACCATACGCAGCCCTCCCAAGTCGCCTTTTCACTGGCAGAGGCACTATGGTTCATGCTTCGCTGTTTCCAGGGCGGGGGGCATAGGCCAGGTCTAATCACTCCACCCACCGGATCTGGCCCCCGGGCCTTGAGTTTGACACTCCTGCCCTAGAAGCTAAATAAAACAGTGCCGTACCAAAATAACTGTTGAAGATATCAAGCACCTGAGACAGATTTTATGCCACATTTCCTGCTCTGGACATCTGTTAGGATAGTATAGAGATGTGTGTGAAATAATATTGAACTGATGATAAGATTAACCAATGGTAGATCTTAAAAACATTATTTTCAAATTCTATTTAAATAAAACCCAGAATATTTATGCCATCCCAGACAAATGGCTGTCTGTTCTTTTCTTGAAAATCTCCAGTGTTTTTAATTACAGATGACTAAAGCAGGACTGCAATACAGTGCTGAGTGAAAGCGGGAAGCTAGATCTGGTGACCTTGGAGAGGCGGAGATAGATAATCAAAACCAGACTGCTGTTTCTTCCTTTGTTTTGCTTGACCTTGTTTTATCTGGACTTTTTTTTTTTTTGCATTCCTTTAGGAAGGGGTTCCCGTGATCACTGCAGTTTCTGCAGGCCAATAACATAGACTTCATTGCATCTATCTTCAATTGCTTTGGCCCCTCTTTAGAAGTGGACATTGTCCCCCATCACAAAGGGGCAACAATTGACTTCTGTCCCCCAGCTTGCAACATTCAACTGGTTCTCTGCCTAATGACCAGCTGGATCGGTGTGGCCATGGTGGGCGTGACCAAGGGTGTGTGACAGGCAGCACTTGGCCTCCTGCAGTTGCCCCCCCCCCATGCCCCATTTTGGGTCTAATAGGCCCCCTGGGAGCAAAAATGGGCCGTGGGGGGGGGGCTGTGCCGCACCTCCCTGCACCACATTTTGGGCCTAGTAGGCCTCTCTGTACTTACCTGGGAGCCAAAATGGGGCACAGGGGGACTCTGGGAAGGGGTGGGGCAGGAAGGGGTTGGGCCAGCTAGCAATTTAACAATCAGTTTGCCCGAACCGGCTGAATCCCACCACTGGACCTTAGGCAAAGAATCATCTCCTCTCTGACTGAACTCTTGCAAAGTAGAGATAATAACACAGCCCTCTTTTAGAAAATGGGAAAATACGGAGCCTTCTTGGTCCATGGTTGAGGAACATGGGTGCGGTGGTCCACATTGCTGTTCTCTTTTGGTGTTATTTCACTGAACCTCAGAAAAATGTCAGCTTGAGATGTTATATCCTTGATGTCTCTCATGTCTATGGAGATGCTCAATGATCCCGGTCATGGTTGTCCCAAGGAGTTTTTTTTTCCAAAAGGCAACTGGACTTTCTTAGTTTTTTCTTCGAAAATGATCCCAAAAGCTTCTTCAGTTCTTGATGTCTCTCATACTTGTAATCTAAGGAATCGAAAAGAAGTTACGGATTTATTACTTTTACAGATATGGAGACTTGAAGGCCACAGTTCTTTGATGATTCTTACAGGCCTTGCTTGCAAGACTCTGCTAAGGATAAGCAAAAGTGATCACAACGTTACAATAGGCGCCTGTCAAAAGCCAGTTGAAATGTCAATTTTTTGGCTGCATATTATTTTAAAATAGAATAACTGAGACCTTGGAGGTCTTGTAGTCCAACCCTCTGCTCAGGCAGGAAACCCTCTGCCAATTTCAGACAAATGGTTGTCCAACATCTTCTTAAAGACTTCCAGTGTTGGGGCATTCACAACTTCTGGAGGCAAGTCATTCCACTGATTAATTGTTCTAACTGTCAGGAAATTTCTTCTTAGTTCTAGGTTGTTTCTCTCCTTGATGAGTTTCCACCCATTGCTTCTTGTCCTGCCCTCAGGTGCTTTGGAGACTAATTTGATCCCCTCTTGGAGCACTGTTATCATGACATCCCTAGTCCTTCTTTTCATTAAATTGAACATACCTAATTCCAGCAACCGTTCTTTGTATGTTTTAGCCTCCAGTCTCCTAATCATCATTGTTGCTCTTGTCTGGACTCTTTCTAGAATCTCCACATCTTTTTTACATTGTGGCGACCAAAACTGGATGCAAGTGTGACCTTACCAAGGCCTTATAAAATGGTATTAACACTTCACATGATCTTGATTCTATCCTTCTGTAGATGCCCTGGACTGTGTTGGCTTTGTTTGATATTTTAATGTTTTAATTTTAACATGTTGCAAACCACACATGCTGCGAAGCAGCTATTCTTAATCTAATTCTTTAAAACTATATATTTTGTTTTCTGTATTAGATAGCATTAATACAGCTACTGGCCCAACTATAAACATTTCTAGTGCCTCGCACAATGGCAATTTCAAACTCCTATTGAGAGACAATACAGTGGTAGAAAAGAAACACCTGGACTTCTTTGCAGGACTTCTATTTTTTTAAAAAATCATCTGTGGACGGTTCAGTTTAATTTTCTCACATATCATAAGAAATAGGCAGTTTGGCTGAAATCCGTAGTGCTACTTTGCATAACTCAGTTTTTAAGGCTTGGTCTTCCTGCTGGGACGTTTACACACTTCACTTACCTGCTTAACAGAACACACAAATAAGATTGATAGAAAAGAGAAAAAAATATTACTAAAGTTCATTTCCTATCCTCAATTATCCCCCCTCAACCTGAGAACAAATAGCTTCTAAAGAAATGCAAAAGGGGGGGGGATCATGTTTTGATTCTGTTATTGATATTCTAGAATATTTAATTGCAAAAGGCCACAGCACAATACCGAATAAAAGACTACGGCATTTATCGTACTGATATTTTCACAGATTCTTCCTTTCTTCTTATCTTCTAATCGAAAGATAAAACAAAAGCACTGTTTTATCTTTATTTGTATGCCTGGGAGTATATGGGTTTCCTTTTTCCATGGAAATAAAAGGAAGACTTCTATTTTCTCTCTGTGTATCGGAAGCTTGGTTTTGCTTCTTCTGTTTCTGTCTCAGGATCTAGAAGGACCCTATAAAGCTGGGATGGCGAACTTGCGGCACACGTGCCCAAAGTGGCACATGAAGCCATGTCAGCCGGCACACACAGCCTTGCCTGTTTGCCTTCTAGGTTTCTGGTGTGCATGTGCATGACGATCAGCTGTCCTTTGTGCACGTGGCAATCCCAAAAACCAGTTGGTGACCCCTGATACAGGGTCTCCTATTGGACTAGATGGGACTAGAAGGCCTCCAAAGTCCCATCCAACTCTATGTTCTATGTTCTGTGGTTCCAGACTCTTGATGGTAAAGGCAGTGTATCTAACAGCTCCCTGACCATGCCCTATCATTGGCTCTTGTAGTTTTGGGAGAAGGAAAGGACAGAGCCCAGCTCAGGAAATATTGGATGCCAAAAGCCAGGACACACACAAACAAAATAGGATGTTTGGAAGCAGCTGATCTATAACTTCCCCAGCATCCTATTAATAGTATCCCTAAATCAACAGCTCATTCATTTTATCTGGGGGTTAATGAATCAAACAAGAGTGCATAAAATGATAAGCATATTTTAATGAAGTGGAGCTGCATGCGAAACATTAAGCAACATGCGAGCAAGTTTTGTTGGTGGTGTTTATGGTTTTGGGATGAGTGGCAAGTTGCCCTCTGCGTTGTGAGTTGAGGAAGTCATTAGATTTTGTTTGTGATGATAAAAGAAAGGTTTCCATCACACATATGCGCTAGTCATTCCTGACTCTAGGGGGTGGTGCTCATCTCTTTTCAAAGCCGAAGAGCCAACATTGTCCGAAGACATCTCCATTCTCATGTGGCCGGTATGAGTAGATGCTGAAGGCACATGGAACACTGTTACCTTCCCACCAAAGATTATCCCTATTTTTCTACTTGCATTTTTACATGCTTTCGAACTGCTAGGTTGGCAGAAGCTGGGACAAGTAACTGGAGCTCACCCTGTTACGCAGTGCTAGGGATTCGAACCGCCAAACTACTGACCTTTCTGATCAACAAGCTTAGCCTCTTAGCCACTGAGTCAACACATCCCTTGTTTGTGATGGTACATTGTATTTAAAAAATGTGGCCAGCATTTGTTCCCCAAATTATGCTGTTTCATAGAAGGGATGCTTTTTTCGTAAGTCAAAACATACCTAAAAGCAAAATATCTATGAAATAAGTAGATTACTACAAGGCATTGCCTGGTTTTCCCAAGTTGGCTTATGAACTTGTACAAATCTACCTCTGTGCTCTTCAATAAGTTGTAAGTGAAGCCTACTGTGTGTAGTGATTATTTCCCAATTTTGCTTCACTTAATTGCTTTCACTCAAGAATCTCATACTGAGGATCGGAACAGAGCAGACCAGAATAATAGAGTGGGAAGGGACCCTGGAGATCTTTTAGCCCAACCTCCTCCTATACCATTACAGACAAATGGCTCTCCAGTCTCTTCTTAAAAGCCTCCAGTGATGGAGCACCCACAGCTTCTGAAGGCAAGCCATTCCACCGGTTAATTGTCCTGACTTTTAGGAAGCTTCTCCTTAATTCCAGGTTGCTTCTCTCCTTGATTAGATTCCATCCATTGTTTCTTGTCTTGCTGTGTGCAAAGTCCTTTAAATCTCTGTAGGCGTGAAGTTAATTCATGCTTGCGGGAATTACAGAAATGGATCCAGTAGACTTAATTTGTAATAAAATGCAAGGTACACGAAATGCCCCAAATAAGAACGGTAAAGGTGTCCCTGCAGATTTTACTCCACTGGTCACTGCCACTAATAGGGGTTAGTTTTCATCTCTGTTTCAATTGAGCCAGCATCATTGTTTTAAGACCTGTTCGCAGTCATTTGGCCACCATCACATCATGGAGAACTGTTACCTTCCCACCGAAGTGGTACCTATTTATCTACTCGCAATTGCATGCTTTCGAAGTGCTAGGTGGGCAGTAGCTGGAGCAAGGAACGGGAGCTCAACCCGTTGTGTGCAGCTCGGGTCTCAAACCTGGATTGCCGGCTTTCCAGCTGACAAGCCCATTGTTTTAACCGCTGAGCCACCAGGACGCCCTCCAAATACCAAGCCAGATATTAAAATTTCAGAATTAGGAAGAAAATGTTTTGCATTCCTAAACAGTTCAAGACTACAATTGTTGACTGGAAGGAGCTTTCATTTATCTTCCATCCTGCCATGCTTCCCACTTGTCCAAAAGTTTGTGTCCCTTGTCCTGTGCTTCAATGTTATCTGTTGTCATGTCATTGCTATGGAATTGACCAAAAGAAGGTGTGTTGTGCATTGCATTGGATTTAGGGGATTTAGTGTGCTGAACTTGATCTGAAAAACTTGCTTTGGGAGTAGATCTTGTATAAGAACCTGCAGTGGTGACAGAGAACTGAAAATGAATGGACATTAGTTGCCCCTGAAAGGCATTAGAGGACGTAATGGAGAATCTATTAACCCCAATGTAACTTACAGCTCTGGGATTTCCTGCCAACCAGGTTTGACCATGCTTACGTTCTTTTGAGATCTGCCAAATAGGAGCTGGGAAATATTGTCTGTCTGTCTGTCTGTCTGTCTGTCTGTCTGTCTGTCTCCCTCTCCCTCACTTCCACCTGTCCCTTCCTCCTTCTCCCCCCTCTCCCTGCCTCTCTCCCTCCCTCTCCCTCCCTCTCTCTCCCTCCCTCCTCTCTGTCCCTCCTTCTCCCTCTCTGTCTGTCTCTCTCTCCCCCTCTCCCTCCCTCTCTTCCTCTCCCCTCCCTCCCTCCTTCTCTCCCTCCTCCTCCCTCCTTCTCCCCCCTCCCTCCCCTCTCTCCCCCTTCTCTTTCACACACATGCACACACACACACACACAAACACACATTTTAGATGCTGAGATTACAGGGGCTGGGACAATCACATGTTGTTTCCCCGTTTCATTGTTTCTGCTTGGTTTTAGGGAGTAGAGCTTGTAAAAGCTGCCACGGTTTCAAAGTTTGCCATCTGGTTCTGAGAAGATGTGAAAAAGGGGGACTATCTGGGCAAGATCTGGTCAGGCAGTTGAAGACACAAACGCTTCATCTGAATGTGGGAAAGAAAGTTTTAATCCAGAGCCAACTAGATGTCATCCCCGTGTACAACTTTGCTTTTTTGGGGGGTGGGGGGGGAACTGTGGCCAAAAATTTTACATGAGAATTTTTTAGCATTCTCGGTTATCTCCAATGGAAGCATTTCAACAGGTTGGTTACTACAAGGAGAGATTTCGTGAACGGTATATTCGCGAGCAGAGCTTTGAGAAAAAGGCTGTTTACCCACCACAAAACAGTCCCGAATCACTCAGAAAGAATCAGAATGGAGCTGGAAGGGACCTTGGAGGTCTTCTAGTCCTGCTAAAGCAGGAGATCATATGTTAATTTCAGACAGGTAGCTCTCCAATCTCTTCTTAAAAACCTCCAGTGATGGAGCATCCACAACTTCTGGGGGCAAGCTGTTCCACTGGTTAATTGTCCTGACTTTTAGGAGATTTCTCCTTAATTCCAGGTTGCTTCTCTCCTTGATTAGTTTCCATCCATTGCTTCACGTCTTGCCTTCTAGTGCTTTGGAGAATAATTTGTCGCCCTCTTCTTTATGACAGCCTCACGAATCCTGGAAGACTGCTATCATGTCACCCCTTAGTCTTCTTTTCTTTAGACTAGCCCAGTGGTCGGCAAGCCGCGGCTCGCGAGCCACAAGCGGCTCTTTACACATTTTAATGCGGCTCTTCTGTGTGCCGGATTATTATCCTCCCTAATCATTGTGGATCGAAAAGAAAAAAGGGAAAGGGGCGCTTGTTTTGAAGCGCCCGCTCCCCTCCCTCCTCTCGGGCATTTCAAAACAAGCGCCCCTTTCCCTTTTTTCTTTTCGACCCACAATGATTAGGGAGGATCCTGAAGTCGGGCGGGGACGAGAAGCGAGGAGGCAGAAAAAGAAACGGAGGCTAAGGAGCTTCCCCCCCGCCCCCTCCCAGCAAAAATCTAACCGGGGAGCCGGGCAGTAGCAAATTAGCCAATCATGCGAGGAAAGCGAGGTCTGACCGGGTGGGCAGCGAAACTCCAGGGCTCTCTGTTCTATGCCTCCTCGCTTCTCGTCCCCACCCGACTTCAGGATCCTCCCTAATCATTGTGGGTTGAAAGGAAAAAAGGGAAAGGGACGCTTAAAGTTTCAAACAGTAGAGCAAACGCTTCAGAGGCAACAGTTTTCACGGGGAATTAGAACAGAGAGCCCTGGAGTTTCGCTGCCCACCCGGTCAGACCTCGCTTTCCTCGCATGATTGGCTAATTTGCTACTGCCCGGCTCCCCGGTTAGATTTTTGCTGGGGGGGGGGGGAGCTCCTTGGCCTCCATCTCTTTTTCTCCCTCCTCGCTTCTTGGGGCTCCACCAATGGGGGAGCAAGGCCCAGCACCAGGCTTTGGGCTAACACAGGGGTCTGCAAAGTTGGCTGTTTTAAGACTGGTGGACTTCAATTCTCAGAATTCTGGGAATTGAAGTCCACCAGTCTTAAGAGCCAATTTTGCAGATCCCTGGGCTAATATGATTGATGCCCTTGGTGGACTTCAATTCTCAGAATTCTGGGAATTGAAGTCCACCAGTCTTAAGAGCCAATTTTGCAGATCCCTGGGCTAATATGATTGATGCCCTTGGTAGACTTCAATTCTCAGAATTCTGGGAGTTGAAGTCCATAAGTCTTCAAGCTGTCAGGTTTGAAGACCCCTGGGTTTTTTTTTTTCTAAAGGGTTAGGGGTGCAAGGATCTTGTAACTTGACAGCTTTAAGACTTGCGTGCTTCAAATGCCAGAGTTTATTGAAACTAAAAACAGTGTACCATCCTATGTATTTTCGGTTTTAAAAATGTGGCTCTCAAAATAAATTTCAATCGTGGTTTTGGCGAGATTTGGCTCAGTTGAAAAAAAAGGTTGCCCACCACTGGTCACTAGCCGAACCCAAAACCTGCAACTGCTCTTCATAAGTTTTAGTCTCCAGGCCTTTAATCATCATTAAGTGATGGTCCACTAGGACTCTAAGGTCCCTCTTGTTGTTCTTCATCCAGGTTTAGCCTAAACCAGGGGTGTCCAAACTTGGCAACTTTAAGACTTGTGGACTGGCTGGGGAATTCTGGGAGTTGAAGTCCACAAGTCTTAAAGTTGCCAAGTTTGGACACCCCTGGCCTAAATTAACCCTTTGGGGGGGGGAAACAGAAAAAGAAAAAAAGAGAAAGAGAAAGCAATGGTGCAATCTAAATGAGGCTGTGCCATTGAAGCTGGCACATCATAGTGGGTATGCTTGCTTGTGGTTAATTCAGCCTGAATGAAATCCTTGGATCACAGAAGTGTCTGAACAGGTAGTTGGTATTTTTTCTCAAAGAGCTGCCATTTGAAGTGGAGGTTTTATTTGAATGAGCTGTTTGATGCTTTTTTTTCAGGGTGGTCTTCTAATTTAGCCAAGTTACAATTAATTCTTGAATAGAACTCCCAAGATCTTTGCCATTGTGAGGGATGGATTAGGGCTCATTTGCACTGTGTTTTATTTCCTTCCATAATAATTACCTGGCAAGGAATGGTTGCTACTATTAGCTTTGTTCTCTTGGCCGGCAAAAATGGGGGGTCTGCTAACTTGCCCAGAACACAAGACATACATACTCCATGCAAGGAACAAATACCTGAAGGAGGAAGTAAAAATGGAAAGTTCACTTTGTTGTTGTTTCTGTTAGTTGCAAAGTTATGTCCCATCCATCACGACCCCATGAACGATGTTCCTCCAGGCCTTCCTGCCCTCTACCATCTGTCCATTTAAGCTCACACCGACTACTTCGGTGACTCCATCCAGCCACCTCTTTCTCTGTTGTCCCCTTCTTCTTTGGCCCTTAATCGTTCCCAGCATTAGGCTCTTCTCCAAGGAGTCCTTCCTTCTCATTAGGTGGCCAAAGTACTTGTGTTTCATCTTCAGGATCTGGCCTTCTAAAGAGCAGTCAGGGTTGATCTCCTCTAGGACTGACCAGTTGGATCACCTTGCAGTCCAAGGGACTCGCATAAGTCTTCTCCAGCACCATAGTTCAAAGGCCTCCATTCTTTGGTGTTCAGCCTTCCTTATGGTCCAATCTTCACAGCCATACATTGCAATTGGGAAAACCATAGCCTTAACTATATGCACTTTTGTTGGCAGGGTGATGTCTCTACTTTTTAGTATGCTGTCTAGATTTGTCATAGCTTTCCTCCCCAGGAGCAATGAAAGTTCACTGCTCCCTAGTTGCATTGTGCAACTAGGGAAATATTGTGAATTGACAGCAACCCACAAGTACAAAAAAGCCAATGTATCAGTTTTAGTTAGGTGTTAAATCAGTGCAGGCCTATCTTTTTTTTTCTTTTCTTGGCTGTTTTTCTATTTTTAGGGTGTCAGTCCTGGTTTGCATGACAGCTCCATTCATGGAGGATGAAGTATGGGCTATTGATTGATTTAGTTAAAGCTCATTAGCTACCCAACTGCTGTGGACTATGGATCTAACCTGCTCTGAGGTTTCTGGATGTTGCAGGCTAAGGAAAAGTCATGACTCTAATGCTTGCATAGCCTTCTCTGAATTTCCTTGGATGCACAGATGAGAGATCAACTGAAAATGACACAATAGCCCCGTGATGGTGAACCTATGGCACACATGTCACAAGTGGCACACGGAGCCCTCTCTGCGGGCATGTGAGTCGTCACCCCTGCTCACCTCCACTGCACATGGGCACACACCTCCCGCCAGCCAGCTGATTTTTGGGTCTGCCATACATGCGTGGGGAGTGAGGCACATGTGGGAATCGCAGGCACATGCACGGGGGAGCAGAGGGGGCATGGGCAGACACTGTGCCCCCCATGCCCCGTGTTTGGTACCAGGAGGCTTCAGGGAGGTCTGGTAGGCCCCAAACAGAGCATGGTGGGGGGTCGCATGAGCATGCACAGCAGGCTGGGGGGAATGGGTTGTGTGTGCATGCATGTGCAGGGGTGCAGGGCACGTGGCGACAAAAAGGTTAGCCATCATTGCAATGGGCCAACAACTAAAGGGAAGACCTGATCGTAGAAGGAGCGAAACTGACTCGCAATAGCTAAGAGCAACTGAAAGTAAGAGGTCTAAAATGAATAGGAGACAAGAGAATACAGGAAATCCTCGACTTACAACCACAAGTGAGCCCCAAGTTTCTGTTGCTAAGTGCGACAGTCGTTAAGAGAGTTTTGCCTCATTTTATGACCTTTCTTACTACTGCAGCTGTTGTGTTAAGTAACACGTTTGCTAAAGTGAATTCCCCGTTGACGTTGCCAGTCAGAAGGTCGCAAAAGGGACTCACATAACCCCGGGACACTGCAACTGTCAGAAATATGAGGCTGTTTCCACGCATCTGAATTTTGATCACAAGACCATGGGATGTTGCAATGCTCTTAAGGGAGGAAAATGGTCACAGGTCACTTCCTTCAGCCCTGTTCTAACTTCGAGCAGTCACTAAATGAACGGTTGTAAAATGAGGACTACCTGTATCTCCACTAACTTTCACCGAAAAATGTTCTTCATTCTAATATATGAAGCCCTTTTTTCTATTTTATTGATATATTTTTTTAAAAAACAATGCAGGTCAGGGCAAGTATGAACAAAATGTGTGCTTTTTCTTTTAAGCTGTGAAAGAGAGAAAAATCCTATGATTTTAGAAAAATCAATTAATACAAACTAAAACAACCATAAAGGACAAAATAAGCAAATGTAAAAAAAAAAGAGAGAGAGAGAGAAATCCCATGTTTTTAGAAAAATCAATTAATACAAACTAAAACAACAAGGAAGGGCAAAATAAGCAAATGTAAAAATAGGGACATTTTAAGAACTCCAATTATACCACATAATTAACATATCAACATTTCACTGTTTTGAGAAGTGGGTGTGATATCAAATGAATAAACAAATTATTATAATTCCTTGCCTTAAATGTAGGCAAGTGGTGGCTAACCTTTTTGGCACTCATTGCCGACACAGGAGTGTGTGTATGTGCACCAGAGCACTGAAACTCAGAAGAGAGCAGCTGGCTGCATGCACAGGTGCACCAGACCAGCTGGTCTTCGCGCATGTGCACAATGGAACCCGGAAGTGCAGCTGGTGGTGGCACACATGCCCACGGAGAGCGGTATGTATGTCACCTCTGGCACACGTGCCAAAAGTTCGCCTCACGGACCTTAAATTATATTCCCCAAAATTGGAATTTGTGAAGGCTACACTGGGCTTGGATGGATGGTGTGTAAAGTTCATTAAAGGATCAGGATCAAGAAAGAGAAAACTGCTTTAATTGAGGGGACAGCATTCTTTGAACTTGTGGCTGTACGGTGCAGCATTTCACCGTGGATGTTACAGTTTATTGGAAAGCAATTTAATCCAGTGAGCAAGTTACAAGCTCCTGTAAGGTGTATTCTCACATTGGAAGTTGTTTAGTGTAAACATTATAAGTGAAAGCATATCAGCTTTAAATACTGAATTATGCAGGCAAAAAACAGGAAACAAGAAAGGTGTAGTTCATGTCTGTTTAGCATACATTTGATTGGATGAGGGTGCTTTGCTTACAATTATCTAATTTCTAGCTTTTTGAAACTGTTGTTTTACGTAAGCATTGGGAAAAACAATAGAAAAAAGAAACGATCTATAAATCCTTTAAAAAAGCCCTTGCTAACTTTAGAAAGCCAGATCCTGAAGATGAAACTTGAGTACTTTGGCCATCTAATGAGAAGGAAGGACTCACTGGAGAAGAGCCTAATGCTGGGAACGATTGAGGGCAAAAGAAGAAGCGGACAACAGAGAATGAGATGGCTGGATGGAGTCACTGAAGCAGTCGGCTATGGATGATAGAGGACAGGAAGGCCTGGAGGAACGTTGTCCATGGGGATGCAATTAATTGGACACAACTCCGCAACTAACAACAAATGTTGGGTCTATACTTCAGACTCTAGAGTAGGCCCTTGAAAGAGCTGGATGTAAGCACGTACAACATGCATAGTTCATATAGTCAAGTGCGCATATGGTTTTCCCAGTTGCAATGGATGGCTGTGAAAGTTGGACCATAAGAAAGGCTGAGTGCCAAAGAATGGAGGCCTTTGAACTATTGTGCTGGAGAAGACTCCTGTGAGTCCCTTGGACTTCAAGGCGATCAAACCGGAGAGTCCTAGAGGAGATCAACCATGACTGCTCTTTAGAAGGCCAGATCCTGAAGATGAAACTCAAATGCTTTGGCCACCTAATGAGAAGGAAGGACTCACTGGAGAAGAGCCTCATGCTGGGAACGATTGATGGCAAAAGAAAAAGGGGGTGACAGAGAATGAAGTGGCTGGATGGAGTCACTGAAGCAGTCGGCATGAGCTTCAATGGTCTCCAGAGGATGGTAGAGGACAGGAAGGTCTGGAGGAACATTGTCCATGGAGGCACAATGGGTCGGACACGATTTCACAACTAACAACAACAACTCTTTTGACATGAAAGAATAAGATTTTTAGGAATACATCTTTTATGAGAAAAACTCAAGATCTGGACTGCAAAGAGAAAGAGAAAATTGCTGCCATTTTCATAATTTCAAAGCATATGCATCTCCTGTTATCTTTGTGGATTATAAATTATATTAATTTATAATCTAGGTGCTATACTTATTGTATGTCCTTTGTAGGTCTAGTTCATACAAAGAAAGCCAGCCTGTTCTTTAGTATTCACTGGAGTTTGAGGTTTGCATAAATCAAGTTGGTGACCAAAATGATCAACTTGATCACCAGCTTAAACAATAGCAAATATGCACTTTCTTGGAATGTTGGCATCCTGAGATTTCAGCAAAGTCATCTTCTGTCTATGTGAAGAGGATAAGCACTTATGAACACATAAAGTCAGTGAGATTCTACCCTCAATCCTTCTGAATTCCAAATATTCATTTGATTAAATGCATGGATCCCATGATGATGTTCGCCCATCATGTTTGAAGAGGACCTTGACATCTAATTGAGGGGATGTCAAGATTTGCGTGTGAATTGGATTAAAGTGAGGGAGAGGTGTACAGAGTCAGCCTCCCTCTCTCTTCCCAGATTCTATCTTGCTCCAATAGCAGGACAAGAGTCAAGACAGTTGGAGATGGGCTGGGCCTAGTGGTTGACCAGGGCATCTTTCGTGGTTTGCCGTGCTCTTAGCGTACCACATCACTTGCAGAGACCATCTTCTTTTTTAAAAATAATTTTTATTGAATGTTTTAATCTTTAAAACCAGTAAAAGAAAACACAACAAGAGAGAACAAAACACAAAACATACATAACAATATACAGTAATTTTACAGCCTTCTGTATCGGCTTTCCTGCTTAGCTTTTATAATTCTCCATTCTGCATTGCCTTCCTATTGCTTTAACCTTGTCCTATAATATAACAACAGTAGTACTAACACTTATAATAATACTAATTATTTGTATCACCATATATTTATATTCTCTATTTTCTGTTTTGGCTTCTGATTTCTAGCCACTTATGCATTTTATTCCATACTTTATAGAAGTCCGATTCTTCTCTTTCTTTTAGTTCTATTGCCATTTTGTCCATTGCTGCGCATTCAAGTATTTTTCTGATTATAGTTTCATCTACGGGTGTATTGATTTTTTTCCAGTTTTGTGCGAAAGCAATCCTGGCTGCAGTGAGTATGTGTATGATTATGTATTGAGATTGTTTATCCATTTTTGGTCTAGTAGTCTTAATAAGAAGGCTTCTGGTTTGAGTTCTATTTTTCGCTCAATAATTTATTCCAACCATTTCCGAATTTTGCACCAGTATTTCCTTGTGATGGGGCACGTCCACCACATATGCTAGAATGTTCCAGGCTTGTGGCTGCATCTCCAACATTTGGGGGATAAATTTGGGTACATTTTGGCCAATCTCGCTGGAGGCAAATGCCATCTATAAAACATTTTATAGAGGTTTTCTTTGTAAGCTACTGCCGTCGTAAATTTATAATTTATAATTTTTCTAACTCTATATTATGGCCAAAATTTCTTCCCCAGCTAATCATTGTCTCCTTTACCATCTCTTCCTCCATTTTATATCTTAAGAGAAAATTATATAATCTAGTAATCATTTTTCCTCCCGTTCCTAATAATATTTTTTTCTAATTCCATTTGTTTCTCGTGTATTCCTTATTGTTCCCGATCTTTTTTAAATCCTGTTTTAATTTGTAAATAGGGCCACCATTCCATATTTATCCCTTGTGTTTTCAGATCTTGTACTGATTTTAGTTTTCCTTTTCCATCTAAGAGTTCTGCATATCTTATCATTTTACTGAGATCTATAGTATTTGGATATGTCATTGCCTCCATCGTTTTCTTTGTATCGGCCAGGGCCAGATGTAATTTCCCTAACTTTGGAGATTCCAAAATGCTACCATTTCCTTTTTTAATATGAACTTCCTGTAGACATGTGATGTCCATGTTTTGTTTTTGGAGCTTAGAAATTGTTTGTCTTCTTTTTATAGGTGAATTTAGTCCATTTACATTGACCGATATTAATTTCACTTCTTCCTCCATCCTGTTACTTGTTTGTCGCCTTTGTTCCTCTACTTGGTTTTGTTTCCCTTTGCTTCCTTGTCCTCACTCCTTCTCTTTCCTGAACTTCTCTATCTTCTTTCTCACTTCCTGGTCTAATCCTTTTTCCTCCGTCAGCTGCTCCTCTTGGCTTTTGGTTTCCAACTCCTCTCTGCTGTCTGATTCTCCCTCTATGTAGTGTTCATAGAATTCCTGGGCTTTCTCTATGGTGTCAATCCTTATTTTCTTATCTTGCCAGGATATTCACATGCCTTCCGGTATCAACCAGCGGAACATTATTTTATATTTTATCAGTTGTGTGGAGAGGAATTAATAATTCTTTCTTTGCTCTCTGATTCTCTTTGGTATCTGTTTAAGGGTTGTGCCTTCTTTTCCTTTGTGGACCAGTTGTTCGTCCCTTGTTCTTTTATACATTTCATCTCTGACAGCTCTTTTTGCAAATCTTATATGTATTTCACAGGGCAACCTATGTCTTCGTGCATAATTAGTATGCACTCTATAGATTTCATTGATATTGTTCCTCAATTCACATTTGTCCATTGGCCAGCTAGAAGATCCCTCATCATCATCTTTTGTCTCTACTATGTTCTGAAATCTTAAATAGAAAGAGGATCGTTCTAATTCTAAATGGACTATTGCCTCCCCCAGTTCTCTATTGGCTGCTGTCACTCTTTCTTCTGTTGCTTCCAATTTCTTTTCAGTTTGTTCTGTCCTTGCTTCTACCAGTTTTATCTTCTGCTCATTTTTAGCTAGTGTTTCTTGTATCTTCCCCATTCTATCATCCAACTTCTTTATATCATCTTTCACGTCCCCTTGATCGCCTTTCGTTTCCTCATGATTTTTGGTTATTAATTCTTGTGTTTTTATCATACATTCCTGAATCATGTTTAATGAGGCTTGTAGGCTTTGTAAGGTTGGTGCAGATCCTGGTTTGTCACTGCTCGGCATGTCTGTTGTTAATTTCTGTCCTGCTGGAGAGGCTATCATTGGCAGTGTTTTCTTTACAGTTTTGGTAGATGTGTAGAGACCATCTTCATGACCGTTGTCCTATTCTAGTAGGTTTCATCCACTCAATCTGCCGTAATCTGTCTTCACATGCTCGGGATAGACAAGTCCCTATCTCACCGAAGGTCAATAACCCAATGGCTATTCTCAACCTGGTTTGGCCAGCCTGTCGAAGCTGTTGCCTGGGGTGTGGCCACTGCGCATGCTACAGCTACTAGGAGCCACAGATGAGAGCTGAGTGACAGGTGGGGACCAATGGTGGACGAGCTGTCCTTCAAAGGACACGACATGCCTCTATACCAGAGGTGCTACCCCTCCCTGAACACCCCATACATCCCATTCTGGACCAGGGTTTCTGTGTGTTGGCATTATCCAAAGGACTCCCCAGGTGTTCCTTCTAACATCTGCCCTGGTTGGTAAAGTCCTGTTTAAGTTAAGCACAATTTCATGAGTGTCTCATCTTCCTTTCTTGGCCATGAGATTCAATGGACTGGTCACTGCTTCTTTGGAGATCCCGACAAGCATTTAACAGATCTAAAACTGATTGAATAGAATATTTGTAGCTCAGGGTTGAACTATGGATGCCTTGATGTTATCTTGGAAGTTTGGTTATTTTCCTGCAGATGTTTCATTATCAAACTAGATAACGTCATCAGTGCTGGTAAGGGAGTAGAATTTGCACTCAGTTTAAATTTTGAATGCTAAATTTAAATTTTAAATGACAGCAAACTGTACGTCCTTACTAGCACTGATAATGTTTCTTGATTTAGTAATGAAATGTCTGCGACAGTGGTGGGATTCAAAATTTTTTACTAACAGTTCCGTGGGCTTGGTGGGCATGGTGTGGCTTGATAGGTGTGGCTTGGTGGGCATGGCAGGGGAAGGATACTGTAAAATCCTTATTCCCTCCCCACTCCAGGGGAACATCACTGCAAAATCCCCATTTCCTCCCAATCAGCTGGGACTCAGGAGGCAGAGAATAGATGGGAGTGGGGCCAGTCAGAGGTGGTATTTACCGATTCTCCGAATTACTCAAAATTTCTGCTACCATTTCTCCAGAACTGGTCAGAACCTGCTGAATACCACCTCTGATCTGTGAGACAACAACCAAGCTTGGAGACCACCAATAATCACACAGGCCTCCCCCTCCTCCTCTCCATACACCCCACTTCCTTCTAGCACTGATGATATGACCTAGTTTGGTAATGAAATTTTTGCAAGAAAACAGCCAAGCTCAGAGCGCACCAAAGACTCCACAGATCGAAAACTGTTCAGTCTTTTCAGATCAAACCATGTCAACTATGTGAATAAATGTCTTAGACGACATACATTCGCTTTTTCTACTCCTGGACCACGTATAGTCACGGTTTAGGAATCAGAGATCGAATGCGAATTCTGTTATCAGGCTTAGAAATGATATGCACCTGTCTTACTCATTAACATTCTCCTGTGGCTGGTATTCCATTTTCTCTATTTTGCTACTTCGTCTTAACCTCCATCTCTATTGCTCTCTTGACAGGAAGTTACTCTTACATCTCTTGCCAAACAGTCCACCAGATACGTGCATAATCCGTTTCAAGATCTAATTTTCAAAGTAACTAAATACATAAAACATCAATTTGCATTATTTATTTTGTGTGCAGATGGCCAGGTTGAGGGAGGGATACAGGAAAAGGACTGACAGCCTTGAGTTGAATTAAAATGCACGGGGCGTGGGTGCATGTATTCGTATATTTTTTGATTTTTTTTTTAAATATAGTAGTAAAATCTAGTGCACACTCAACTCAAAGAAAGAAAGAAGAGAGAGGAGTAAAATGTGAAAGGGAAAAAAGAGAAAAGAAGGAAAAGAAGAAAACTAACAATATAATAAAGAAAATAAATCTATAAAGAAATGATTTCTTACTTTCATCACAACAAGAACAAACAAGTTTAGTGATTTTTTTTCCACTCTGTGGCCTGCTTAACTCCTGAGCACGGAGAAGAGTAAATATCTTCTGATAGCTGATCAAATACACTGAATCATGTAAATCTCTTACAAAGGATAGACCGTCATTAACACTTTCTCCAGGAAAGCTTTTGCCAGCGTTTCAAAGCGGAATGGAAAATTACGAGACGATATAAGAACAAAAGCAGCCTTAGAGATGGCAGATAAATTGTACCAAATAAGAAGTTAGGATGAATTCAGGTAGTCCTCGATTTGCAACAGTTCACTTAGTCACCACTGAAAGTTACGGCGTCACTGAAAAAAAGTAACTTATGGCCATTTTTTGCACTTACGACCATTTCAGCATCTCCATGGACGCATGATCAAAATTTAGCACCTCGGCAACTGGTTCATATTTATGACTGTGCAGTGTGCTAGAATCATGTGATCCCCTTTTGTGATCTGCTTTTTTTAAAAAAAATAAATTTTATTAATTTTCTATTAATTACATTTCTGAGTGCGTAATAAATGTTGTGTTGTCTGGGAATTTAATTTGCTTAGCCACACAATTTCCATTCTTAATCTCCATTCCTTTTTTTTTCTAATCACTGATAAAATAAGTTCCATGTTTGATAATATTCTGTATCTTCTTTCTGTTTGATTTTCAGTGTAAGTCTATTCATTTCTGCACAGCCTAGTATCTTTTTAATTATCTCTTCATCTTGCGGGGTTTCTTCATTTTTCCAATATTGTGCAAAGATAATCCTCACTGCTGTTAAGACATGTAATATTAAATACATACTTTTCTTATCAAATGTTTCTGATATCCCTAATAAAAACAGTTCAGATTTAAAATCTACATGTTTTTCTATTATCTTTTCTAGATATCTGTGTATTTTTGCCCATTTTTTTTTGCTTTAGCACAAGTCTACTTCATATGATGAAATGTGCCCATTTTAAAATTACATTCCCAACATTTGCTAGACATGTTTTTAAATATTTAAAAACTAACCTAGCAGGTGGTAAATGCCATCTATAAAACATTTTATATACATTTTCTTTATAAGAAGTTGTCATTGTTACTCTATAGTGCCTTTACCATAAGTTTTGCCATTTCTCTAGTTCTATGTTATAGCCAGTTTTTTTTCCCCATTGTACCATTGTGTCTTATATTTGTTCATCCTCCGTTTTCAAATTTAGTAAGAAGTTATATATCTTCTTAATTAGTTTTTCATCAGAGTTCAACAGTGTCTTATCAAAAGGTGTTTGTCCTTTATAAAAGCCATACTTTTTCATATCTGTATCGTATCGAGATTGTATTTGCAATTGAGGCCACCGTGATAGTATAAGGTCCTGGTCTTCAACCTTGCTTTGATTTTGTGATCTTTTGACAAAGTCAGTGGGAAAGCCAGATTCACTTAACAACCCTGTGACTAATTTAACAACTGTAGTGATTCACTGAACAACTGGCAAGTAGTTCAAGGAGAGGACAAGCAACTTAGAACTAAGGAGAAATTTCCTGACAGTTGGAACAATTAATCAGTGGAACAATTTGCCTCCAGAAGTTGTGAATGCCCCAACACTGGAGGTTTTTAAGAAGATGTTGGATAACCGTTTGTCTGAAGTGGTGTAGAGTTTCCTGCCTAAGTAGGGGGTTGGATTAGAAGACCTCCAAGGTCCCTTCCAACTTTGTTATTCTATTCTATTCTATTCTATTCTATTCTATTCTATTCTATTCTATCACTGTGGTGACCTGATCAAAATTTGGACACTTAGTGATTGGTATATATTTAAGACGATGGCAACTCTCCACTTTTGGGGCGACAGGGATCCCCTTTTGTGACCTTCTGACAAACAAAGTCAATTGGGAAGCCGGATTCACTTAATAATCAGGCTAATCGCTTAACAGCTGCAGTGATTCACTTAACGTCTGAAAGAAAGGTGGTAAAATGTGGCAAAACTCACTTAAACCTTTTGTTTTTGCTTAGCAATGGAGGTTTTGGGCTCAATTGTGGTTGTAAGTCAAGGAGTGCCTGTAGAAGGAGAAATTTCCTGACAGTTGGAACAATGAATCAGTGGAACAATTTGCCTCCAGAAGTTGTGAATCCTCCACACTGGAAGTTTTTAAGGAGGTATTGGATAACCATTTGTCTAAAGTGGTGTAGGGTTTCCTGCCTAAGCAGGGGGTTGGACTAGAAGACCTCCAAGGTCCCTTCCAACTTTGTTTTTCTATCATTCTACCAAAAAAGGAATGTGGAACACACACAAGACCTTAAGACATGGGGCAAAATTCACTTAACATCTGTCTCATGTAGCAACAGAAATGTTGGGCTCAATTGCAGTTGTAAGTCGAGCACCACCTGTAATAGGTAGAAGAAGAATGGACAGGGAAAGTGGAGCCATTCTTCAGAAATTTTTGGTTCGTAGAGAAAAAGCTGAAGCCAAAAAGCAAACAAACAATTGGGGCATGAAATGTTTAACATTGGAGATAAAAGTCTTTCAAAAGGCTTGTGAGTTGACTCTCTGGCTACAAGGCATCTGACAGAGAAGCCTTCTTTTAAGCAACTGATATAATGTGATGAAGGAGGGGTCATTAATGCTGGAGGAATTGTGTGTTGTGGCCCACCAGCAGAGCTGGCGGCAGACTCAGATGGGGACGAGGTTGGGCCAGTCCTGGAGTCTGGGGAAGGCTCTGAAGGATGCTCTGCATCTGAGACAGAGATGGGCCCAGGGCCTTCGGGCAGTTGTCAGCCAACTTTGAAATTGGAGATAAGTGGGGCAGAAGAACAGCTGGAGCCTATTCCCGATGCGTGCATGCGTAGAGCTGTCAGGAGAAGGGAAAATTAAGAAACATGAGTCGACTTGGGAGTAAAGGCACAAGAGGACACTGAATGGCTCCTCCCATAGGGAACAAATAGGAGCAAGGGGGGGTGTATGCAGGAGACAATTAGTTCGCTTATTATTGTGAAGATTTGCTCATCTGAGTTTGTGTCTCACAGAGGCTCTTTGCCAGGTATTTCATTGTACAACTGTTGTGACTAGAAGTTCCCAGCCTGGCAACTCTCCAAGGACTGATAAGGTCTGTGGTTGCAATTCACCCTTGAAAGACTTATTGCTGGGACTTTTCTGAATATGAATGCTAGAGATTCACGTTAGTCGAATGAAAAGGAGGTTTTGCCGGGACAAGGAGTCTGTTTTGTGATTCTGTGAAGCCTAGGTCAGAACAGTAAGTAGCAGTGAAAACGAGACCCTTGAAAATCTCCTAAGATTTTGTGTGTTCCACGTTTAACGAGACACCTTTTTTTGAGCAAGATCCTTAACCGAAGGAAAAAAATGAGTTATGGTTCTATTTAAAGACAACAAATGTAACAGTCAGGAGTCATTGCCAGAGCACAGAAAGATATGCCCTCTAGATGTGTAGTGACTGTGTACAATGAAAGAAAGAAGGCACAGAAATAAGCCACACAATGAATGGATTTGCACTTGGCCCTATTGTGTAGAATGTAGGCTTCTAGACAGCATGCTAGAATTATAGAGACAGCAGTTAACAAAGGATCTCAAGAGAGACAGATGCTTTGAAATGAGATCGTCCTCAACGACAAGCTAACTTACACAACCATTGTCTAATCTTGTCGAAACAGTGTTCAGAAACCTCTTGATGTTTAAGGATCAGTGAAAACATAAGACCTTCCAGACGCTTATGTGTACCTAATGGCATTTATTGATAATTATCCGAGACCTATATTCACTTACTGTATATAACATGTTGGTACAGCGACCAAATGGGAAAGGCAGAGACTTCAGCGGATAGTTAAAGGTAAAAGTTCCCCTCACACGTATGTGCTAGTTGTTCCTGACTCTAGGAGGCAGTGCTCATCTCTGTTTCAAAGTCAAAGAGCCAGCGCTGTCCGGAGACGTCTCCATGGTCATTTGGCCGGCATGACTAAATGCCGAAGGCCATGGAACTCCCACCAAAGGTGGTCCCTATTTCTCTACTTGTATTTTTATGTGCTTTCGAACTGCTAGGTTGGCAGAAGCTGCGGCAAGTAACAGGAGCTCACCCCATTATGCGTCATCAGGTATTCTAACCGCCGAACTGTCGACCTTTTGATCGACAAGCTCAGCGTCTTAGCCACTGAGCCACCGTGTCCCTGACGGATAGTTAGGACTGCAGAAAAAACAATTGCAATCTGCCTGCCTTACATTGAGGACCTGTATACTGACTGGGTCAGAAGGTGGGCTGAGAAAATACCTACAGACCCCTCCCATCCTGGATATAACTTGATTCAGCTCCCCTTGGGGGAGCTGCTATAGAACATTGCATCCCAAAACAACTAGACCCAGAGACAGTTTTTTTTCTTGTGCCATCATCCTGCTAAGCACCTAATTCCCGTAGTACTGTATTATGTCTAAGTAGATTTATCAATGTATAATAAGAAGTTTTTGTTTGAATGTGGACTGTTCTTATTGGGGACATGTTACTTGGAGGATTAACATTATGGCATGATGATGATGATGATGATGATGATGATGATGATGATGATGATGATGATGATGATGATGATAATCTTTGGTGAGATTCACAGCCTTTGGGGCTGGTTGGTAGCTCAACAGCTCGAGTCCCAACCAAGGACCTAGGAACTGTTAAGGTAACGTCGGAGGATATAAGCTGTTCCAAGTAGGGTGGTTTTTTGTAGAGTCAGTATGTTCAAGTCAGGTAAATTTAGAATTTCCAAATAGCGAGGTAACCCTTTAGGTGGTATTATTATTATTGTTGTTGTTGTTGTTGTTGTTATATTTTTATTCATTAAACATGAAACTCAGCTAACTGAACATTCAAAAACGCATCACAAATACCAGTGACTGGTGCTTATGGTTGATACGGTTTGCTGCCAGCGTCCTAGGTATCAACCAAGTACCTTCTTAAAATATAAGATGTTCCGAGTAGCGCAGTTTTTTGCAGTTCCGCTGGTGTTATTGCAGGAAGCTGCAATTTGTTGGTGTATTTTGTAAAATTCTTGGACATGGTGCCAAGTGCCCCAATGACAATGGGTATCACTGTTACATGCTTCATCCATAGCCGTGTAGTTTTGATGGCCAGGTCATAATATATCATTTTTTCTAGTTCTTTTTCTTCGACTTTGGCATTTCCAGGAACAGCAATATCAATAAACTGTAATTGTTGTTGTTGTTGTTGTTGTTGTTATTATCCTTCTCACCTTCTCTACTGCCTCCTATTATTGATATCGTTATTATAATTATTATTACTCTGTTGTTTTGCATGTACATTGAGAGCTTCTGCACTTGAGACAAATTCCATGTATAGCTAATCACACTTGGCCAAATAAAGCTAGTCTAGTCTAGTCTAGTCTAGTCCAGTCCAGTCCAGTCCAGTCCAGTCCTCTTCTGCTCTATTCTACTCCCTATCCTACCCTATTCCCTATTCTATCCTATCCCCTATCCTATCCTATCTTATCCTATCCTATATCCTCTCCTGTCCTACCCTATTCCCTATACTATCCGATCCTATACAGAAGCGAAACATTAGGGATTTGAACAATATACAAGAATTTGTAAGGATAATATATAATCCTTTTAAAACAAAGACAGGAATGTGTTGATTTTATTGGAAGAATTGAATGCTGTTTGAAACTTCATGGAGATTCCAAAGCAAAAGAAAACAGAACATATGTAGAGACCAGAATTATGCTGGCTATACCCTAGCAGGAAAAGTACTGGGGATGAGGCAATAATAGCTGTCATAAATCTACTAAATACTTTAGGTTTCAGATGGAAAAAAAGAACTCTTGACCTTTTGAATGCGGAGAACCCAATTAAACCATGTAACAAGTATTTGGATCGGAAAAAGGGTAGGTTACATAAGAAAAAAAACTTCCAAACTATTTTAAAAAATGCAACAACAGGAGGAATTCCAAACAGTGCTGTAAGAAATTCAAAGAATTCAGCATTGAATCCAAGTAGAGATAAAATCACATTAACTAATAGTGTTCTTTATAAAGAATGTTTTAGCATGGTATATTTGTTCCCAGAGATATAGGAAAAGCAGAAGGTACCAACCAAATAGAGGGATGAAGTTAGTCCTCGAACAAAAATGCTAAATTAAGCATTTAATTGAAGTCATTAAAGGCAAACCTCTTCTGCATTTGTATATAGGTCAAGTAGTAAAAGAATTAAACTGACACCTGTGAAAAATGACATAATTGGAAAGGGGAGTTACAATATGGAAATCAGTTGCTGAAAAGGAATTGTAGCATGGAGAAAACATACGTGTTCTGACTTAGGCTTCCTTAAAAAGCAAGAAGCGGAGTCTTGGTCCCAGTAAAACCTCTTTTATTTACACAATAGTGAATTCCTTTCATTCACAGTCAGCAAGGATTCTCAAACAATCTTTCAGAGGAATAGTTATCAACATGAACCTCATCTCATTCTGCCAGATAACTAGTTTCCAAACTCAGGGCAAGGCAACACTTGGCACAGTCTCTTATAGTCACAAACAGAACTTCCCACTCTTGAAACAACCAAAGGAACTAATTGTTTCCTGCAAAAGCCCCCTCCCCATTCGCTCCTCTTTTGTTTCCTATAGGAGGGGCCAATCACCTCCAAGGTATGGCTTTACTCCCAAGTTGACCCTGCTTTCTTAGTTACTCTTGTCTTCTGGCAGCTCTGCGCATTCGCACACTGGGAACAGGCTCCAGCTGTTCCTCTGCCTCACTGCTGTCTAGCTCTCTCTCTGCCTCCGACACAGAGCCCTCGCCTGAGCTTTCCTCAACCGCCAGGACTGGCCCATGTTCCTCCCCAACCTCCTCACTGTCCGACACTGCCGCCAGCTCTGCTGGTCGCCGGCGGGCCACAACACTATGTGTAGTACGCATTCTGGATATATTGATGAATAGAATCTGTGTGGTGGTGGAGATATCCTTTCAGTTGTGTCTGACTCTTAGAGATTCTATGGGCCAGGTCTCTCCACATCTTCCAATCTTGCACTACTTCTTTGAGTTGTTCTACGCTCTGGTTTGTGTCAGTTTGATGGTATCCAGGCATCATGTTCTTTGGAGGTCTTTTTCTGCTCATTCTTCCCCAAATAATAGCTTTCTCCAGTGAATTCCCCAGCACAACTTGACTAAAATAAGTGAGACATCTGGGTCATTAAATGTAAATAAATAAGGAGAGAGTTCCTGACAGTTAGAAAAAAATTAAGGCTTTCCTTCAGAAGTTGTGGATGCTCCATCATTGGAGGTTTTAAAGAAGAGATTGGACAACCATTTGTCTGAAATGGTATAAGGTCTCCTGCTCATTCAGGGGGTTGGAGACTAGAAGGCCTCCAAGGTCCCATCCAACTCTGTTATTCTGTTATTTTGATAAAAGGAACTTTAAAAACAAAAATGGACATCTCTTCCCTCTATAAAATTAGTATGGCACAATATTAATCCCAATTAGACATTACAAAGAAATCCTTTGTTTGATGCTCCTCAAATGATATCTACTTCCTGCAGCAGTTGACCCCTTGCTGACATTCTTGTATTATCGTCCCAAACATGCTTTTTCAAGAAGGATCTGGACTTTCTGGTTTGTCTTTGAAGACGTTTCGCTTCTCATCCAAGAAGCTTCTTCAGCTCTGACTGGATGGTGGGGAATAGAAGGACATATATTCCTTGCAGACATTTGTTCATTTGTATTCTTTTTAGAGAGTTGTTGAGGCCACTTGGAGATTTGTCTGCGTCCTCAGGGTCACCGGAGTAGTACCAATGGGTGTGGAGCCTTTAGCTGAAGAAGCTTCTTGGATGAGAAGTTCAATGTCTTCAAAGAAAAAGCAGAAAGTCCACTTGCCTCTTGAAAAAGCATCTTTGGGACAACCATGACCTGGAAGACTGAGAAACTCCATAGAGATTCTTGAATTATATTCCCTAGATGTAAATTTTTACCCGATAGTCCTTCCAAAGTAGCTTACAGGAAATTCAGTGGTATGTTTATTTACACATCTGGCATCCTGACCAATTCTATATACTCTTGGTGGCTTACATAAAAATGATAATCTTCATAAATCATAAATAAAATCAGCTGAGGGTTTGTGAAGACAAGTTATACTCTAAAACCATTTCTTAGAAGATTGAAGGAAAAACCAATAAAGATCTCCCTGAACTCTGAAAATATGGGGACAGCACATCCTCAGGAGGCAGAGTGTTCCAGACAATCTGCAACCAAGACCATGTTCCTCTAACATCTCTAAGAGAAGAGATTTAAAGTTTCATACAGAGAATGTAAGACAGATATTTCATCTGAAAAGTCCAGGTTAGATTTCTTCTCATTTCCGAATTTTCTCACTGAAACTATTTAAGATGAAGTAAAGGTTAAGGTTCCCTTCGCACATATGTGCTAGTCATCCCCAACTCTAGGGAGCGGTGCTCATCTCCGTTTCAAAGCTGAAGAGCCAATGCTGTCCGAAGACGTCTCCGTGGTCATGTGGCCGGCATGACTAAACGCTGAAGGTGCACGGAACGCTGTTACTTTCCCACCAAAGGTGGTTCCTATTTTTCTACTTGCATTTTTTACAAGCTTTCGAACTGCTAGGTTGGCAGAAGCTGGGACAAGTAATGGGAGCTCACTCCGTTATGCAGCGCTAGGGATTTGAACCGCCGAACTGCCGACCCTTCTGATCGACAAGCTTAGTGTTTTAGCCACTGAGCCGCCGCGTCCCTTTAAGATGAAGTAGGGAGGACCTTTTACTAATGGAAGTCTTTATCTCTCTTGGAATATTCTTAATTCTGCCTGTGGAAACTTCACTACGGATTCACCAGTGGTGATATCTGTATAGAAGAAAATAAACTAGGATTTATTGGCTCCAGAATCTGTTTTCTCAACTGCAACAATTAGAAGCTGGCAGAGTTAACAATTCATCGCCCTTCTTCCCATTAAAAATAACCACTGGGAGGGGGAAAAATAGAATTGCTCCACCCTGGCTGATGGGAGCCAGAAGCCTTATGAAAATGATGAATTTTGCTGCTGCTTCTCTAACTGGTCTGCAATGTTAATTTTAAAAAAAGGTGTTTTCTCTCCAGCTTTGGCTGAGCTTGGCGGGAGATTGTTTTGAGTAATTTATGTTGTTAACTTGCTTATCGGGCCCATAACCCATCTAATGAATTACCAGAAAAATCTTTACTTTACCTGCTGTCACCCTTCCTAGCTGTTAAAGATTTGCTAGGCTAAAGCAATCTTGTCAAGTCCCGACACAGTTCTGAAGAGCTTACCTTGTTTTGGTGTGTGTGTCTGTGTGTGTGTGTGTGTTCCTATCCAAATGTAGGGACGCGGTGGCTCAGTGGCTAAGACACTGAGCTTGTCGATCAGAAAGGTCGGCAGTTAGGCGGTTCAAATCCGTAGCACATAACGGAGTGAGCTCCCATTACTTGTCCCAGCTTCTGCCAACCTAGCAATTCGAAAGCATGTACAAATGCAAGTAGAAACCATATTTGGTGGGAAGGTAACAGTGTTCAGTGCGCCTTTGGTGTTGAGTCATTCCGATCACATGACCATGGAGACCTCTTCGGACAGCGCTGGCTCTTCGGCTTTGAAATGGAGATGAGCACCGCCCCCTAGAGTCGGGAACAACTAGCACATATGTGCGAGAGTTCATACCTGGCCAAATGAACTGGGTTTGATATCCCTCGATGTATTGCAGATGTATCCGCAATCCATGGAAGGATGGAGAATCACCTGATGGTCTTTGAGATGTTGGTGGAGAAACTTTAATCTTTTAGAAAACTAATGAAGACCTTAGAAAACTGTATTTTTTTTCAATGTTGTGCTTGTTCTTTAGTGTTATATAATTCTGTCTCTTCTATGCTCTGCCAGTTTCTGTGCTGGCTTGTTACAAGTTTCAAATGATAAATTGGTCGAAATACAAACAGCTAATTTTGTAAGAGCTGTGGTGGTTAGAATGCAGTATTGCAGCTAATTCTTCCAATTGCCAGCAGTTTGATTTTGACTGGCTCAAGGTTGACCCATCCTTCCATCCTTCCAAGGTCAGTAAAATGAGGGCCCAGATTGTTGGGGACAATTTGCTAACTCTGTAAACCGCTTAGAGAGGGCTGTAAAGCACTGTAAAGCGGTATATAAGTCTAAGTGCTGTTGCTATTGATTCAGCCTTCCATCCTTCCGAGGTTGGTAAAATGAGGAGCCAGACTGTTGGGGACAATTTGCTGACTCTGTAAACCACTTAGAGTGGGTTGTAGAGTGGGTTGTAGAGTGGGTTGTAGAGTGGGTTGTAGAGTGGGTTGTAGAGCACTGTAAAGCAGTATATAAATCTAAGTGCTATTGTTAGTGCTATTGATTCAGACTTCCATCGTTCCAAGGTCAGTAAAATGACACAGATTGTTGGGGACAATATGCCAACTCTGTAAACCACTTAGACTGTGAAGCAATGTGAAGTGGTATATAAGTGCTATTGCTATTGCTCATTTTTGTGATTGTCTTGACCCACCTTCCCTCCCTCCCTCCCTGACAGCCATCTATTTTGTTCATCAACCAGTTTTTCCCAAGACAGCTCCAAACTCCCTTCCCTAATAAACCTAGAGATAAATTGTGGGTGTTAAAGCAGAAGTCTCCAGTTAATGAGATTTCCATAACCTAATCCTTTTTCTCTTTTTAGTAAATCAGATTACAGGGGACTTTTTGAGAATTTTATTTTTATTTAACTATCTGGGATGCTAGAGACTAAACCAAGTATTGAAGGATGCATTCAAACTGGTGTTGACTCTTGTTGTCTTCCTGGACTATTCCTTGCGGTCTTCTTGGCAAAGTTTTTCAAAAGTGGTTTGCCCTCGCCTCCTTCCTAGGCTGAGAGAAAGTGACTGGCGCAAAGTCACTAGCTGACTTTGGGCCTAAGGCGGGACTAGAACTCCCCGTCTCCTAGTTTCTAGCTTGCATGCAAATTATTTATGCTAATAATTCTCACAAATGAAGGCAAATATATGAGGACTGGGCAGCCCAAGGAAACGACAGTCAATTGTCAGCCTTCAACACACCAATCAGCCAATAGAAAGGCACCACATAAATACAACTCACAGAACAGGCAAAAAAGAGAAATTCCCTGAAGATGGGGCTCCAGTGTGAGTTTGAAAGCTCGGAAGACGAAACCTCTGCTCCTGGTGATCGAGCCAGATTGGATCCTGAAACAATAAAGCTTTTCTCCTATAACTTAATTTATACCGGCATTTGACCTAAGAATCTGCTAAAGAGCACCAACTGTGAAGTTGAAAAGCAGGAGAATAAGAACTCCTAATTTTGAGCAGAAGGAAGTGCATAATTCTCATGTCTCTTTCCTGCAGATGCTGCCTCCATTTTTTTTCCACGTGCAGAATATTTTCTTGTTGTTTTGGGGTATGGGCAGCGGTAGGCTGCGCCAATTTGCACCGGTTCAAGTGAACCGGTAGTTAAGATTCTGCGCAGTTTGGCATACTGGCAAATCCCACCATAGGCTGGCCCCGCCCTGCCCCGCTCATTTTTTGACATGTTTTCCAGGCTGTTTCTGGGACAAAAACGGCCCGAAAAATGCCCTGAAAATGCCCCCAAAAAACTGCCAAAAACTGCCCCAAAATGGCCTGAAAAAAGCCCGAAGAACAGCTTGAAAATTGTCTAAAATGGCTTGAAAATAGTCCCCAAAAGGCCTGAAAACAGCCTGAAAAATGCCCTGAAAATGGCCCCAAAATCGTCCCAAAACAGCGTGAAAATGGCCCCAAAATGGCCTGGAAAAGGCCCAAAAGACCTGCTTGAAAATGGTCTGAAAAACTGCCTGAAAATGGCTCAAACATGAACTGAAAATAGCCCAAAAATGGCCACAAAACTAGCCGGAAAATGGGCAGGGCCAGCCAGTGGTGGGACCCCAAGCAGCTGAATCCTTCCTCTGCCTTTGAGGTGAGTGGCCGGGAGGCGGGGCTGAATGTGATGAGTAACATCACCCAGCCAGTCACATGACCAACCGGCCACGCCTACACAGTCAGAGAACCCCTTGTTAAAAAATTTGCAGCCCACCCCTGGGTTCCGAGATTCTGCTACCTAAGATGTATCAGTTTGGGGAAGGATGGATTCATGTTTGAAGATCTGATTTCCCAGGAGGCTACAATTCTGACATCTACTGATGTTCTCCAGCAAGTACTGCAGGAAGGGGTTACCTGTGTGAACATCTCATTTGCTTGTTGGTTGATTTTTCTTTTCTTTTTTTTTCTAACCTTCAGGTTAGTTAATCTGTCATGAAACCTTTTCAAGCAGGAGAGGGACAGGCAAATGAGGCAGCTTCCAAATAGAAAACCTAAAGGAACATCTTGTGTACATATTGGTTGATAGCTGGTTGGCAAATGGAGTCGCCTTTCAAATGTGTTCTTTTGCCTATCAACAGAGCACAGTTCTTGAGTACTTAATGTTCCACAGATTGCATAAGTACTGCTCTGGAAATATTTGGACAGGCTGTGAGCTCTTGTTTTCTTACTACTTTATTTTGCTGCCTGCCTGAGGCTGGATCCGGTGAAACAGGGAGTGAGATGCTGTTGTTGCAAACTGAATTCCATCACAAAGTTTATATATAACTTTTGGAACACACATTCTCTCTCTAATCTGTCATCCATCTCTCTCTCTCTCTTTCTCTCTCTCTCTGTATTTCTCTGTCTCCCCCTCCCTTCCTCTTCCCCTCTCTATTTCTCCCTCTCCCTTATTTCTCCCTCCCTCTCTCTCCCCTCTCTCTGTGTCTCTATTTCTCTCCCTCTCTCTCCCCCTCTCTATTTCTCCCTCTCCCTATTTCTCTCTCCCCCTCCCTCTCTTCCCTGTCTATTTTCCTCTCTCTCCTCCCTCTCTCTATTTCTCTCTCCCCCCTCTCTCTGTGTCTCTATTTCTCTCTCTCCTTCCCTCCCTCTCTCTCCCCTCTCTATTTCCCTCTCTCTTCCCCTCTCTCTATTTCTCTTTTTTTCCTCTCTCTCTCTCTCCCCCCCCTCCCTCTCCCTCAAATTTGTTTTGGAATGGTTCAACCCTTCTTGGATAATTTGATGTGACCTGCAAAGTGGCCATCTCCTTCCTCACAAAGGACATTTATAAATAAAATAAATAACCCCCGACTCCAGAAAATAGGATAATGAACCTCATCACTTGCTTTCCTTTAGCGCGAGAACTATCTTTTTACTATTACCCTTTCCCCATAATTCCATTTAATTTTTTTTTTTGCCTTTTGAGGAGTTTTAGAAAAAGGATGTTGTTAAAAAAAAACTTTATGGAAGCTCAAGTAAACAACACTTATTAGATTTCCCTAGCCATCTGCTCGTGAGTTCTTAAATAATTATTGAGTCTGTTTCATGCAGATTGAATAACCTGTTGATTTTTAATTGCCTAATTAGTCCTATAAATTAATCTATGTCCTTATTTATCCAGTTGCTGTGCTTGATAAAAGCAACTGAATATAAGTATTTGCGCAACATTTGCCACATAAAAATCAACACCACCACAAAATAACCTCCCCATCACTCCAAATATTCTTTGCCCTTAAACCTCCAATCCTAATCTTCCTGCTGATAACACTAGACAGTTCTTCAGATATGCTGTCCTTGAAAATACAGGTAAAGGTAAAGGTTCCCCTCGCACATATGTGCTAGTCGTTCCTTAGTTGCATGATAGTCATTGTGCCTTTTACAGATTATAAATTTGAATATTTTAAACTTCACAGGCTTCTGATTTATTCTTTCCCTTCTTGTCCCTCATTCCCAGAAGGAAAGCGAAAAGATTATTTCCACCTTACTATGATAAAATGTTGATTGTTACACTGTTGATTCCAAGAAATTGTTGCTGGCAACCCTTCCAATACAGGTTGTCCTCAGCTTACAACCACAATTGAGCCCAAAATATCTGTTGCTAAGCGAGACAGTTGTTAAGTGAACTTCTCCCCATTTTACGACCTTTCTTGCCACAGCTGCTAAGTGAGTCACTGCGGTTAATGGCACGGTGGTTAAATTAATGGCACGGTGGTTAGGTGAATCTGACTTCCCCATTGTCAGAAGGTCACAAAATGTGATCACATGACTCCTGGATACTGCAACCGTCGTAAATACGAGTCAGTTGCCAAGCGTCTGAATGCTATACACGCATGTGTGGAGGAGGAGGGAGAGGAGGGGGCAGCCCCCATGGCTCATTTTGGGTCCTAGGAAGCTGCAGAGAGGTCTACGAGGTCCAAAACAGGGCACAGGGGGGGTGAGGGCTGTCGCATACGCAAGGGTGCAGGGGGGAGTGTCGCACTTGATGACAAAAAGGTTAGCCACCACTGCTATACACCGTATTTCATGAAATAAAAAGCAAGCATGGAAATCGGCATTTCTTACATTGCAATGCATCATTAAAATGGGATTTCTCAGCTCATCTACTTCCAATCTGCATGGAGCAATATAGTTGGGACTTTGCTCTGAGCAACTTCCTCAATTAATCCTTGGCTAAGGAAAGATCTTTTTAAAAGGAGAAGTGAAGTTAATGAGGAAGGAAGAGCTCTTCTCACTTCCAATTTGATTCTTATTGTGTAATTAGTTGGGTTGGTAGTCAACTTTTGTCTCGATTCTGCAAAAGACAAAGAGGGAGCTCCAAAGTGATCTTCAGGAGATGATACTCACATGTTTTCCATAACAATGCTTGCTTGTTTTATTGTTTCACGTTTACACCTTCTCTCTGCTCTGTTGAAGAGGGACATCCATCACGGTTTTTGTAGCTGGCTGCAGTTCTGTGTTCTTTGCCTGAATGTAAATATTTTTTTTTGCCAGGGACGCAGTGGCTCGATGGCTAAGACACTGAGCTTGTCAATCAGAAAGGTTGGCAATTCAGCGGTTTGAATCCCTAGCGTTGCATAATGGAGTGAGCTCCCGTTACTTGTCACAGCTTCTGCCAACCTAGCAGTTCCAAAGTATTTTAAAATGAAAGTAGAAAAATAGGAATCGCCTTTGGTGGGAAGGTAACAGCGTTCCGTGCACCTTCGGTGTTTAGTTATGCCAGCCACATGATCACGGAGACGTCTTCGCACAGCGTTGGCTCTTCAGCTTTGAAATGGAGATGAACACCTCCCCCTAGAGTCAGGAAAAATTAGTACGCATGTGCAGGAGAACCTTTACCTTTACCTTAAATATTTTCTTAGCAAAGGAAGTTTATTACTTCGCTTTTTTTTTAGACACCTGGGAAAAGTTTTTCTTCTTCCACCACTATCCTTATGTGACCCAGGTTGCTCTCTTGGGTTATATATTTAAGACATGGTTTCCACAGACGTTCCCCCTGTTAATGTCGCTTTTGTAATGTTTTGGTTTGTTTGTTTTAATGAGTAAGAATCGGAATGGAGAAATAAATGGCATCTTGAGCTGAGAAATCAACGTTTTGTAGTTTACTAAATTTCTCAGCCAGTTATCTCACTTAACAGAATAACAGAGTTGGAAGGGACTTTAGAGACCATCTAGTCCAGGGGTCCCCAATCCCCCAGTCTGTGGACCAGCGTGCCAAAAACTGGGCCACATAAACTAGCAAAGTCCTGTTGGAAGAAATGTCCTTCTGGGTTCAGTTCCAAGTGAGGAAAAAGACAATGGAAATATGGTGGTTGTTTGGAAAGATTGTTTAATGGTGGACAGGATCACCTGCCTTGAAGATGTTGGGTGAAGACAAGAAAAAGGGGAGATGCTGAGAGTGCCTGAGTGCCTGACCCCCCTCTTGGCTTTTGAAATTGAGCTTCCATTCTGATTGGTTGTCAGACTCCTATGGGGCCATGCAGGGGCAACTCTATAGGCTGTCCTGAGTCCCAGGCTTGGTTGAGCCTTACTGGGTGATGTAATCTGCTATGTGGTGAGATGGGTAGAGGGCTAATCCTACCTTTGTTGGATCTTGGGTGAGGGCATTTGTCTATGAATACACCTAGCTAGCTCTTAAGCGTGGACATCTGCTGTGGGTTATTGAGGATGGTGGAGGCTATTAAGAGTGAGTCTGCTTCCTGCCTAAAAAAACATGTTTCTCCATTTCTCATCCAGGGAAATATAATATTCTGGGACCAAACTACTAACTTCAACCACCGTTTGAGAATCAACACTTTAAAAAAGTACGGTTTCTGATTGGTCAGCTGGGATGTCGTTCCAGGATAAGACCTGCCCAAGGTTTTACTTCCTGAGATGGAACAGCAAATCCTCAGCCGTCCCCTATCGTGTTCTGAGGTTATTTTGATACCTGACTCAAAATAGAAAATTAAAAAATCCAACAGACATCCCACCTGCTCTTTGATGCTAGACATAGAGCATTAATAAATGAAGCAACCAACACATTATTGGATCTGTGCCAACTGAGCCCCTTTGCTAGCTGAAATAGAGGCTTTTCACAATCACCATGTCATCTAGAAAAGATTCCAATGATAATTTTGAAAGCTCTTCAGTATTAAGGACCAAGGATTCCTCAATTCTTTTTGGAGACAAATGTCCACCATCCTCCTTCATTGGCCAACTGGGTAGACATCTAAAGGTTGAATCATGGCAACTGGACCAAACTGAGGCATTTTGTGCAGTGGTGGGTTTCACATTTTGTTACCAATGGTTTGCCATGCGTGTGCCCGCTCGCTATGCGCATGCCACTTCCGCACATGTGGCTGGCCTTCCATGCATGCATTTTGCTCACTTCCGTGCCTTCCACGCATGCACCCGGCCTCAAAAATATGCTTAAATAGGATGACATAGAGCCGGGGAGGGTGGGCAGACCCACCAAAATTTTCGCTACCAGTTCAGGCGAACCAGACTAAACCGGCTGAATACCACCTGTGATTTTGTGGCTCATCCAAGCAATTCTTGTGGCCTGCCAGTGGCCAGCAGAGCTGGTGGCAGATTCAAACAGTGAGGAGGTTGGGGAGGAGCATGGGAGGAGCATGGGCCAGTCCTGGAGGCTGGGGAAGGCTCTGATGAGGGCTCTGTGTCAGAGGCAGAGAGGGGGCCTTCTGGCAGTTCTCAGCTGTCTTCGGAGCTACACAGCAATGAGGCAGAAAAACAGCTGGAGCCTGTTTGAAGTGTGCTGCCAAAAGAAAAGATCAGCTCAGAAATCAGGGTCGATTTGGGGGTAAAGCCACAGGTGGACGATGAATCTCCCCTCCAGTAGGAAATAAAAGTGGAGTGAAAGGGGAGTGGGCTTTTGTAGGAAACAATTTGTTTGTTCGTTTGTTTGTTCATTCATTTCGGGAGCGTGAAGATCTGTCCGTGAATCTCAGAGACTCTGTGCCAAGTCTTCCCTTGCACAGCATTCTATTTGGAAAAAATGTGTACATGGCAACTTTCCAAGCTAGATAAAGTCAGTCAGAGCAAAAATAGTTAGGCAGAGAGATGTTGGAATGTACCACCTCTTGCTACACCAACATCAGGAGTTTCTCCCCAAAATGGCTTCCAATATTTCAAGGGAGACTCAAATCATCCAGGCCAAAGGTGTTTAAAGATTGAATCATGGCAACTGGACCAAACTTTGTTAGTCTGAGATGCTTCATTGCTCGTCCAAGCAACTTCAACAGTCAGAGTGAAATGAAGAATGCAGGTACATAACATCAAACTGACAGGAGGGAAATTCAAGAGTAATGTAGGTATGACTGCACAGAAAGAGTAGTGGAAGCTCCTGAAGCAACTTTCAGCAGAGATAGTGGGTCAATCATCATCAGTAGTGCTTAGATTTATATACCACTTCACAGTGCTCTACCACCCACCTCAGAAGGATGGAAGGCTGAGTCAATAGCAATAACCCTTAGACTTATATACTGCTTCACAGTGCTCTACAGCCCTCTCTAAGCAGTTTACAGAGTCAGCAAATTGTCCCCAACAGTCTGGGTCCTCGTTTACCCACCTTGGAAGGATGGGAGGCTGAGTTAATAGCAATAACCCTTAGACTTATACACCTCTTCATAGCCCTCTCTAAGTGGTTTATAGAGTCAGCCTCTTGCCCCCAACAACCTGGGTCCTCATTTTACCCACCTCAGAAAGGATGGAAGCCTAAGTCAATAGCAATAGCCCTTAGACTTATATACCACTTCACAGTGCTCTACAGCCCTCTCTAAGCAGTTTACAGAGTCAGCAAATTGCCTTCAACAATCTGGGTTTTCATTTAACCGAGTTCTGAAGGACAGAAGGCTAGTCAACATACGATATAGTCCCTGCATATCATATGTTTTAGAGCATTTTATTAATTCTATCTGCATGGTTCTGAAGATGTATCTTTGAAAAGAAACCCCCTTTTTTAAGCAAGAAAGAAAATAAATCCTGCAGAATATCTCCAGCTCCAGACTGAAATGTTGGATCCGTGGTGTCAAAGTTGCTTGTGTTTTTGCAGATGTTTTCCTACCAATAGTGGTAAGTCAAACCTCTGCATAAGGAAAAGCAACCTCATAAAAGAAAAAAGAAAAAAAGACCAAGGACCCATCAAGGAAAATCCTATTAAGAAAAGCAAAGATATATAGCATCTCAGGAAAAAGCAAATCTTCTTTCAGTTGGCTAGACTCCAGGTAAACCCATGGACACATTCATGATGGATATTTTTGGCAGTAGCTTGCCACTGCCTTCTTCCAGGAATTTGTGGCATGTTTTATAAATTTATTTTATTTCACAGGCTACCCCTCTGGTCCTGGAATTTTTTTGGAAATCTCCCCGATCCACGCCAGAACAGGTCCAGCTCTGCTTAGAGCTTTGGGGGAGACAAAAATCAATAGATGTTACCATCTGCTGTGGGTGCACGAGATGTGCAAATTAGCCAAGATTTAATTTGAATTCAGGATTCATTTCTATTTTATTTTGGTGGACAATTTGATGTGAACTATGGGTTTTTGGCTCACGTTGAATTTGAAACCTTTGAGCTGAACTGCTGAGATTCAAAAATCCAGGTGGATTGAAATGAACCCAAGTCCGTAGCAGCTTCCAACCAGTTTGAAGGCACCTAATACAACTCTTTGGAGCAGACAGTGCTTTCTCTCCTAAAGGACTTGATTTTGGTCTTCTGCCTAGGGTTGATGTGTTTGTGTAATGTCAGGCCCAGAGGATCAAGACTATATATTACATTGAGGCACAAAAGATTTATTCAAGTCAATATATAAGAATATGGTCGGCACTAACAGCACTAAATTGGCATTAGATAAGGGTCAAATGAATAGGGACGCAGTGACTCAGTGGCTAAGATGCTGAGCTTGTCGATCAGAAAGGTTGGCAGTGGTGGTCCGAATCCCTAGTGCTGCGTAACGGAGTGAGCTCCCGTTACTTGTCCCAGCTTCTTCCAACCTAGCAGTTCGAAAGCATATAAAAATGCAAGTAGAAAAATAGGAACCATCTTTGGTAGGAAGATAACAGCATTCTGTGCGCCTTCGGTGTTTTCTCATGCCGGCCACATGACCACGGAGACGTCTTCGGCCAGTGCTGGCTCTTCGGCTTTGAAACGGAGATGAGCACACACACCCCCTAGAGTCGGGAACGACTAGCACATACTGTATGTGCAAGGGGAACCTTTACCTTTATCTTTCAGTGTCAAATGAGTTCAAGAGGGGAGATGCATTTGGATTGTTTGTGGCAACGTAAGGACTCTAACCTGATGACACATTTAACCCTTTCTCCCTGCTCTTCTCCTACATCTGACCCTGGTTTGGTTAGATGTTTATTGTTTGTTTGTTTGTTTTAGCCTGGGCTGTCTATGATGTTATGTATTTTGGACAATCTTTGAATTTTGGAACTTTTGAAGGTGCAAACTCATGACAACATGTTTTCCTACCAAGATGTCTTTATTAAAAAACATTCAGGGGTGGTTATTATTTTGCGTTTGTAATTATAAGATGGCCAAAGTCTGTGGGAGCTGGCTGAGAAATTCTAGGAGTTGAAGTCCGCAAGTCTTAAAAATTGCCAAATTTGAATTAAAGTGATGAATATTGGAAGGCAAGAAGACTATGGCTCCTGATGTGCTTTTAATCTAGTTTCTTTTCTTTTTCCCTTTTCTGAAATAAGAGTTACTAGATAAATGTTTTTTTTTGTTAGTTGCGAAGTCGTGTCCGACCAATTGTGACCCCATGGACAACCTTCCTCCAGCCTTCCTTTCCTCTACCATCCTGTGAGGTTCATTTAAGGTCACGGCGACTGCTTCGGTGACTCCATCCAGCTGCCTCATTCTCTGTCGTCCCTTTCTTCTTTGGCCCTTAATCTTTCCAAGCATTAGACTCTTCTCCAGTGAGTCCTTCCTTCTCATTAGGGGGCCAAAGTATTTGAGTTTCATCTTCAGGATCGGGTCTTCTAAATAGCAGGCAGGGTTGATCTCCTCTAGGACTGACCAGTTGGATCGCCTTGCAGTCCAAGGAACTTGCAGGAGTTTTCTCCAGCATTACAGTTCAAAGGCCTCAATTCTTTGGGGCTCAGCCTTCCTTATGGTCCAAATTTCACAGCCATACACTGCAACTGGGAAAACCATAGCCTTGGCTATACACACTTTTGTTGGCAGGGTGATGTCTCTGCTTTTTTAGTATGCTGTCTAGATTTGCCATAGCTTTCCTCCCCAGGAGCAAGCGTCTTTTAATTCCTAAATGTTAGGAAAGATGTTCCGAATATGACTTCAGTACATTGCATGCAAGTCAATAATAGAAAAGAGCCTTTGATGGTTTTGGTCTTGTTCAAAACATACCCCCATACATACGTATGCAATAATGTGATCAAACCGGTTACTTTCCACATCATCACAAAACTTTTATGAGCAGGAGGTAATGTGCACTTAAAAGTTATCACTAAATTGCTTTCATAAATGCACTCTAATTGTATTCCAATTGGATTATCCTAATTTGCAACCCTCAGGTTATCAATCCCAAAGTTTATTAATCTCTCGCTTCCTGCTTCCCTCTGGAAGATTTGCTGAAATTCCATTTTTCTTTGTTGAGATTAGCTGATGTCATCAAAAAGTTTGGGTACAGTGATATGTTGGTGGAGGTTGAAGATTGTCTTCATTTTAGCCCCATGCATGAATCCTAAAGGGACACGGTGGCTCAGTGGCTAAGACACTGGGCTTGTCGATCAGAAAGTTCAGCAGTTCGGTGGTTCAAATTCTTAGTTCCATGTAATGGAGTGAGCTCCCGTTACTTGTCCCAGCTTCTGCCGACCTAGCAGTTCGAAAGCATGTAAAAATGCAACATCATGTTGTCTGGGTTATTTAATTAATTAAAAATGCTGATTACATTCTTAATCTCTGCCTCTTTTTCCCAACCACTGGTAAAATAAGGTCCATGTTTGATCATGTTCTGTGTCTTCTTTCTGTTTAATCTTTAGCATAAATCTGTCCATTTCTCCACAATCTAGTATCTTCCTAATTATCTCTTCCTCTTGCGGTATTTCTTCATTTTTCCAATGTTGTACAAATGTAATCCTCACTGCAAGGGACACAATGGCTCAGGGGCTAAGACGCTGAGCTTGTTGATCAGAAAGGTCGGCAGTTGAGCGGTTCGAATCCCTAGCGCTGCGTAATGGAGTGAGCTCCCCTTACTTGTCCCAGATTCTGCTAAAGTAGCAGTTCGCAAATATGTTAAAAATGCAAGTAGAAAAATAGGAACAAACTTTGGTGAGAAGGTAACAGTGTTCCATGCACCTTCGGCATTTAGTCATGCCGACCACATGACCACGGAGATGTCTTCAGACAGCACTAGCTCTTCAGCTTTGAAATGGAGATGAGCACCACCCCCTAGAGTCGGGAATGACTAACACATATGTGTGAGGGGAATCTTTACCTTTATCAATCCTAAACTTGCCTTCATCACATTCCATTTGGGAAAGCTGCCTAGTTCCATTTAGAGTGGCTCAAAACCTGTTTGAGAAGAATTGCGATTGTGTTGAAAATGAAATTAAGCAATTTGGACTTCCCTCGGTATAACATGGGAAATAATAACTATGTTACCTATATAACGTGGGTTTAACAGCCGCAAACCTGGATAAAAGCGGCTATTCTTCAAGAAAACAAATGAAATGTTTGGGTCCAGCCTGTTTTAAATGTTCATTTCCTAGAAAAAGGAAAGTGTGGTGATTGATCGGCAAACTGCAAAATGCTCCTTAATTTTGCAGAGCTTGAAAAAGAAAGGGTTTGATCAAGCAGAAGAATGTTGCAGAGAAGACATGGAAGTAGAAGTGGCATGGCATGGCATAGAATGGAACAGAATGGAACACATGGAATAGGAATAGAATGGAATAGAGAATAGAATGGGTGGGAGGGAAGGGGAGAAGAGAAGAGAATGTAGAATAGAATCTGGAATAAGAATAGAATAGAACAGAAAAAATAAAGAATAGAATAGAATATGGAATATAGAATGAAATGGAATGGAATAGAATAGAATATGGAATATGGAATATGGAATATGGAATTAGAATAGAATAGAATAGAATAGAATAGAATAGAATAGAATAGAATAGAATAGAATAGAATATGGAATATGGAATGGAATAGAATATGGAATATAGAATGGAATAGAATAGAACAAGGAACAAAGAATAGAATAGAATAGAATAGAATAGAATAGAATAACTTTATTTGGCCACAAGGAATTTGTCTCCAGCGCAGAAGCTCTCTGTGCATGCAAAAACAACAAAGTAATAATAATCATACATAAAAGTAATAATAATAATGACTCCAATAAGAGAAGTAATGGAACAGATGAGAGGATAATGGTGATACAGCTAATAAAAAGAAAATATTTTGCATTATTTTGTGCCCTTTCCAAAATAAAACCCTAGCTCCTTTATGGTCTTTTTAAACACACACACACACACACACACACACACACACACAATATCAACATTTTAATGGTTTTATTCAGGTATTCATTTATAGCATTTCCAAACTTCCAGTTGACCTGTTGGGCCTGTTTTTCGCCCTCCCCAGGCTCCGGGGGTTTTCCTGAAGCCTGGGGAGGGTGAAAACAGCTCCGGAAGCCAAAAATTAGCAAGCCGGTGCACCCATGCGTGACTTGTGTGCCGGCAAATATGGTTCCGAGTGCCACCTATGCCACCCATGCCATAGGTCTGCCATCACAGCACTAGTATAACCAAAATGCTATTTAAAATACCTTGTTCAGTCTGTCTTTGGAAGAGTTACCAAGCATTACGTGACAATATGATCCTTAACATGTAGATTAATCCAATGGTCCAAAAAGAGGTAGATAAGTTTAATTTAAATAAAGATGTACTAAAGGAAAAGATTAAAGCTTTGCCACGTAGAGAGTGGTACATTGTACCAGAGTTTATGAAAGTTAAATTAACTCTTAAGCCAGACAATTGATCTCTTAGGGTTAGCAGAAGACTACCTCTGGTGCCTCCAATTGATCCTTGCTGGCTTTCTTTTTTTTTTTAAAAAAAAAAAAAGCTTAGATCTCATAATACCTACTTACCAGAAACATCATTAGACATTGAGTGTTTCCGAGTTTTGATCTTTTAATTATTTTTAAATGATGATTTAATTCTCCCACCCCACCCCACCCCCCCAAAAAAAAGCTTTTAAAAGGATGAAAATATTAAGCCATCTCTGGCTTGCAGGAACAGGAAGAATTTATCCTGTTTGAGTCCGTCTGCCTTGCTAGGTTGTTCCAGCTGGCTGGGGAATTCTGGGAGTTGAAATCAAAAAAAGTCTTAAAGTTCCCAAGTTTGGGCACCCCTGCTCTAGAGAATCAGCCTTGGAAAGAAGCCAAGGATTATTTATTGATTACCATTCCAAGAGCAAGACCAGAGAGGAAGATTACATTTACTGCTGGCAATCGATTGAAATGGGCTGATCTGCCTGCCAATCCATAGCGAGACAGGTGGGCAAGAGAAGAAGCAACAGTAGTCTTGGCCTCATCTGTGGCTGTGACAGGAAGCAGGTATCCCTGTCAACAGGCTGTAGGGTAGGGTCTAGTTCAATCTGGATTTTTTTTCCAAAAGAAGAAAGTTCCTAGGAAGGTGGAATAAGAAACAACTAGTTGAAATTGGATAAGAAGTCACACATTCTCCTTCAGTCTCTCTCTTTGACTCCACCAGAAAACTATTCAAACATTCTTAGAAAAGGCAGAACTGATGAACAGGCTTTGGAGCAAATTGTAGATGAGATTCAGCTACCGTATTTTCCGGAGTAAAAGATGCACCTTTTTCCCTCAAAAAAGAGGTTGAAAATCTGGGTGCATCTTATACACTGAATACAGCATTTTTGGCCTACCGAAACCCCACCCTCCTTGCAAAAATGGCTGTGCATAGCCTTTAGGAGGCTTCCAGAGTGCTCCTGGGGACTGGGGAGAGGAGAAATGAGCGAAAATGGGCTGTTTTCTGTTTGTTTCCCCCCCCCCCCAACCCCCAGGAGCACTCAAGAAACCTCCTAAAGACTATGCATGCCCTTTTTTGACAAAGGGACCACTTTTGGGAGGTCTGCAGCGTGCATAAACTTTTTTTATTTGCCTCTTCAAAATCTTGGTGCGTCTTATACTCTGAAAAAGACGGTATATCTTTGTTAAAGCAGTGGGAAATAGTTTGGAGGTTATTAGTTCAGAATCCTCTTCTCTTCTCTTTTCTTTTCTTCTCTCCTCTTCTCTTCCCTTACCCTCTCTCTTTTCTTCTCTTCTCTCCTCTCTTCTCTTCCCTTTCCTTACCCTCTCTCTTCTCTTCTCTTCTCTTCTCTTCTCTTCTCTTCTCTTCACTTTGCTTCTCTTCTCTTCTCTTCCCTCTTTTCCCTCTCTCTTTTCCCCTCTCCCATCCCCACTCTCTCTGCTTTGAAGCATTGTTTTTGAAACTTCTTAAAGATCTACATTTCGCTTTGCCACCTTCAGTGGACCTTCAGCTTTGCTTTGGGAACTCCTTCACCTCACTGAAGGTCCCAGGTTTGATTTGGGATCAAGCCAAATCCCATGTGCATCTCTCACCATTGTCTGTAATTGCTTCATTTGTCATGATTTTCATGTAATGTCAGATTTTTATATATATATATATATATATATATATATATATATATATATATATATATATATATATATATATATATATATATATATATATATATATATATATATATATATATATATATATATATATATATATATATATATATATATATATATATATTTAAAAACACCTTAGTTCATCATATTATTTTGTTTTTTCTTACCAAATTGGTATGCCTAGCTGCTTTTGTTATTGCCTTTGTTATTCAGGAGGATTGAAAATGGAAAACCTGCTTTCATTTTTGCTGTTCTTTGCTGATCCTCTCAAAATCAGTGATTTATATTCCCCTTGTAATGGCATTAAATAATAAAAGCAGATGTAAGCATGTAATGTATTCTGTGTTGAGGAGTTCATCAAGCTTTTGGGCTGAGTCAGAGGGATGCATCCAATCTGTGTCTTTTAGCCCCTCTTAACTTTTGCAATTATTGTTTTGCTCTCATTTGAAAGGGTAATATTGACATGCAACATTTTGTTTCTTCTAAAATTGATCCTAGCAAAGATATGGGAAAGGTATTTAGTATTTAACACTGGCTAATTTTTTTTGAAGAATGATGTGACAACTAGAATTTTTTTTTAAAAAAGCCTTACAATATATTAAAGTTAAAGGTTGAGGTCCCCCTCGCACATATGTGCTAGTCATTCCCAACTCTAGGGGGAAGTGTTCATCTTCGTTTCAAAGTCAAAGAGCCAGCGTTGTCCAAAGACCTCGCCGTGGTCATGTGGCTGGCATGACCACATGACCACAGTGGATCAGATGGTCAGGATGGACCGGACATGATTTCACACCTAACAACAACAACAGAAGTTGGGAAAGTCCCAGTGGGAGATCTGGAGCTCTGAGAATTTATCCTGTTTCTACTAGGCCAATGGCCACCTATCACAACAAGAAGTTTCAGAGAGTTTCTTCAATGCTCAAGTAGAAATGGAGAGGCGTCACTCTTTCAGATACTGTGCTCTGAAATGATCTTTCTAAATTCCGTATTGCAGCTTGATGGATTGATCTAATGGGGATGATGGAATACCTGTGGTGGGATCGTAATGTTTATATATAGCCACTCTTCTTTCGTTTCCATATTCTATACTAGCTGGATACCCGTGCTTCATTACGAAACTATGTGATTGGGCTTGGTTAATATAAGGCAACTAGCAGTTTTAACAGAGTTCTTTTCAGATGGGGAGGGGGAGTAGAACATCTGACTCCTTAGCATAAGAGTATATTAATATAATACTGTATAAGAAATATTAATGATTGGATGGTTATTTTGAAAAATTCTTTCTCAGTGAGCACCTTGAAGCCAAGAGGAGCATACTGTATGTGCCAAATTTCAAGTTTGTAGGATTTACAGTTCTGGAGATTTTGTGATGAGTGAGTGATACTTGGCTTTCATATATCTATATCTATATCTATATCTCTATCTCTATCTCTATCTCTATACCTATACCTATACCTATACCTATACCTATACCTATATCTATCTATCTATCTATCTATCTATCTATCTATCTATCTATCTATCTAGATAGATAGATAGATAGATAGATAGATAGATAGATAGATAGATAGATAGATATAGATTAACCAAAGAAAAAGAAATGTCTTCAAAGATAGCTCCGTATTTCACATACTGGAGCAATCTAGACATGAGGATATTGGAGAATGAGAATCTGAAATAGTGCGATCCTTGTTCATATTGATGGCAGCTAGCGTACCAGTTTAAACTAGTACAAGCTGCTTGGTGCTCTGGACAATATTTGTGGCTCTAATGATAAAGGTCGATCAGAAAGGTCGGCAATTTGGCCGTTCAAATCCCTAGCGCCGCATAACGGAGCGAGCTCCCATTACTTGTCCCAGCTTCTGCCAACCTAGCAGTTCGAAAGCACATAAACAATGCAAGTAGAAAAATAGGAACCACATTTGGTGGGAAGGTAACAGCGTTCCGTGCACTTTCAGCATTTAGTCATGCCGGCCGCATGACCACGGAAACGTCTCCAGACAGCACTGGCTCTTCGGCTTTGAAACGCCCCCTAGAGTCTGGAACAACTAGCACATACGTGCGAGGGGAACCTTTACCTTTAATGATAAAGGTGGATTTGGAAATATGCTCAAGCTGATCCTTTCGGGGGGAAACATGACTTCTTACACCGGATTACAAAACACTTTCCAGCTTCCCTTTATTGCCTGTCATCCAGTCTGTTACCTTAGCAAGTATACCAAATGAAGATGTCTGCTGATTCACCGAGATCTGATCAGCATACTAAGGACTCTATTTTCTAAATCCCCAGATGCATTAGTTCATTCGGGTTTTACGCAGGAATTAAAGAGTTCCAGCCTTCTTCACACTTTGCATAATTAACTTGGATGCCTTTAAGGAGGCACCGGATCAATTCATTGGGGACCAGTCGCTCAAGGGCGAGTGGTCTTGAATTTTCCACATTACTTCCAAGCTGGCAGCGGCATACATCCAATGTACCAATTGAAAAGAAGAAAGGTGTGGAAGAGCATCTCTCTCCATCTCCTGCTGGTGCATCTGTTTGGCTACTGTGAGAACAGGCCGATATCTTCCAAACATCACTCTGTAGCAGATGATACTTGGCAAGAAGTGAGGAACAGATCTTCCCCCTAATGAACTGAACTAATTGTCTCCTGCAAACTCCACTCCCCTTTTGCTCCTCTTTATTCACTATGGGAGGGGCCATTCACCGTCCACCTGTGCCTTTATTCCTGAGTTAGTCCTTGTTCCTTAGCTGTTCCCATCTCCTGGCAGCTCTGCTCATGCACACACTGAGAACAGGCTCCAGCTGTTCTTCTGCCCCACTGATATCTGACTCCAAAGGCAGCTGATAACTGTCAGATGGCCCTTAGCCTCTTTTCTGCCTCCGATGCAGAGCATCCATCAGAGCCTTCCCCAGACTCCAGGACTGGCCCATGTTCTTCTCCAACCTCCTCTTGGTGCCAGATCTGCTGGCTGCTGGAGGACCACAACACACTGTCCCCCTTTAAGCTATGTCTTGCAAACCGGCATCAAACCAAGGGTTTCCTTTATTTGGAAGAAAATCATGCTGTCTATGGAGATTCTCAGTCATCCGGGTCATGGTTGTCCCAAGGGTGCTTTTTCAGGAGGCAACCGGACTTCCTTTGTTTTGTCTTTGAAGATGTTTCGCTTCTCATCTAAGGATATAAATCCTTCCATTCCCCCACTGTCTTGTCAGAGCTGAAGAAGCTTCTTTGATGAGAGAAGCTAAACATCTTTAAAGAAATGCAAGAAAGTCCAGGGACAAAATCATGCTGGGTTCCATCATGGTTTACGGAAGCAATTTTTCATAGTGAAAGAAGAAACATGAAAAAGCAAAGCAAAGATTGGCAGCTATTCTACACAAAGCTGAAGAGATGTGGTGGAATAATAGAACTTCTGAGGGTGGTTTTTTTGTTGTTGTTGTTTTGCCTGATGGGTTTGGGGTAAGTGGCATCGTGCAGGATGACAGCTATAAAATTAGATAATCGGTTAATCGCTGGCAAATTAGCCTCATGTCTTTTGCAGAGAACAAATATGGTATTTATGTAAAAGTTGTTAATAGTTTCTGCCTTTTTTAATTGGCAGAAATAAATGCAAAATGCATGATAATTAGGCAGCTGATGAATTCAGTTGTACAATTATGCCTAAAGCTATGCCCTAGCACTTAATGTTGGATGCTCAGAGCAATCAAAGGGAGCCTATTTATATGGTTTATTTATAAAACAAAGTTGCAGATGAAGAAACAGAGGCAGAGAGACTTAGAATGTGGGAGCTTGTAGTCAGGACATTAATGTGCAAGCATTACATATTGGCTTGGTAACTTGATTTTTCTTCCATGTTTTCCCCTCGGTCCAAGTTGACAGCTATCAAATGCTGTGATTAATATACGAAAGTAAACCCTCCGGACATTTTTTTTCTGCTTATCATATACATTATGTTGCGACTCTAAAAAGTTTCCTTTTGAGAATGGCCATATCAAAATGAGATTATATTTTAATACATGCCTGTCCATCAGTCACAATTTAGACTCTTATTCACAGTAACCATAGAATGCCCCATTATATTAAAAAAATGTTCCTGTGCTATTTCAAAACTTTTTATTCTACTCTCCCAAAATTAAATATAAAAATGCGCAGAGAAGAGAACCACTGCATGTCAGAATGTGGATATTCTGTTCTATTCTGTTCCATTCTCTACTCTACTCTACTCTACTCTACTCTACTGCCTACTTTACTCTACTCAATTCTCTACTGTATTCCATTCTCTACTCCATTCCACTCCACTCCCCTGTTCTCTTCTATTCCATTCCATTATCCTGAGCCATGGTGGCACAGTGGTTAGAATGTAGTATTGCAGGCTAACTCTCCCCATTGCCAGGAGTTTTGATTGGATCAAGGTTGACTCAGTCTTCCATTCTCCCGAGGGTGGTAAAATGAGGACCCAGACTGTACGGTGCAATATGCTGGCTCTATAAATTACTTAGAAAATGCTATAAAGCACTGTGAGGTGGTATATAAGTCTAAGTGCTCTTGCTATCTGTCAGAATATTCATGAGTAGCAGAGACATGGTAACAAGGTCAGCCAATGAATAGGCATAGAAACTGAGTCAGCCAATGAGGGCTGTTTAGAAACTGAAACAGTATTTGCTGGAGAAAGTTAGGTGCCTGAAGAAACTGAAGAACCACTTGTTGGTATTGTATATTTACTTATATGTTATATTGTATATAAAGAGAAGTTAAGGAATCATGCTGAATCAGTTACCTGTGTGTGCTTTCTGGATTTTGATTTCTGCAACAAACTCTGACACTATCCTATTGCATTCCATTCCATCCCATCCCAATCTACTCCACTCTCTATGCTCCTGCTTGCTTGTAGCAGGATAATCAAGTAAGGGAAGAACAAACTGTTGTAAATCGAGAAATAATGGTACATCAAATGAACGAATGCAACCAACCTGTGCAAAAAGGTTTAAGCAAAACTTGGCTCAAATGGATCAATTCTTTAGGTCAGGGGTGTCCACACTTTTTGCAAGGAGGGCCAGATTTAGTGAGGTGATAATGTGTGGGGCCAACCATTCAGCATGACATTCTTTGAACCATTAACATTAATGTGCGATGAAGGAAAAAACGCTGGCCGGCGGGGATGAGTGACAGGATGAGTCGGCGGAGAGAAGAGGCTGCGGGCTGCTCAAAATTTGAAAACAGGCCACAATTGGCCCCCAGACCAGACTTTGGATATGTCTGCTTTAGGTAAACCGAGCCAGGCAAACAACTCTTGTTTGCCTGGCTTGGAAGAGTAAAATTATATTTATTGAGATTGGAATCTTGCAATTCTGTGAATTAAAGAAATACGTTCGTGAGCTTCCCCTACGTATTTGCTGTTTGTTGGAAGACTTAAGATGGCTTTCACTCTCTCATTATTCTGAGAATGGATCTTGCTTTATCTCCATCAAGGTCATCATCCTTACTCTACACATCCACTGATGTGGCTTTGATTCTTATTTTGGTTTATCTGAGGTTCCTGTCATTAGAGAGAGGATGGAGGACAGCGGCAGTAAACCAATAAGTTCAGGATACACAGCTGTTGTGACCCGCCAGTGGCCAGTGGACAGGGAGGAGGTTGTGGAGGAACATGGGCCAGTCCTAGAGTCTGAGGAAGGCTCTGATGAGGGCTCTGTGTCGGAGGCAGAGATGGGGCCAGGGCCATCTGACAGTTATCAGCTGCCTTCAGAGTCAGACATCAGTGAGGCAGACAAACAGCTGGAGTCTGTTCCCAGTGTGCACATGGGCAGAGTTGCCAGAGGAAGGGAACAGCTAAGGAAAAAGGGTTGACTTGGGAATGAGGCCACAGGTGAACAATGAATGTCCCTCCCAGAGGAAATAAAAGAGGAGCGAAAGGGGAGTGGAGTTTGCAGGAGACAATTAGTTTGCTTAATTGGTTTGTGACTCTCCGAGACTCCTTGCCTAGTTTTGCAGATATCGGCTTGTCAGCTCTCCAAGCCAGATAAGGTCTGTGATTGTACATCCTCCCTTGAAAGACTTTGCTGGATGTGAATGAGCAGAATTCACAGTCAATTAATAAAAAGGTTTTTTTTGTCAGGACAAGGAGTTTACCTCATGCTCTTGGGAAGCTTGGGTCAGCTTCATTTTACATTTATTGGTAGCTGTACGTTAAAATGTCCACCTAGATGAGGCCTACTGAACAACTATATCTGACATACTGTATCAGTATATCTGAGAATACCAAGCTCCTGAAGAGAAGAATTTGAAACAGTCCTTCTTGATCAGATTGTTACTGTGTTTTGAGAACAACCTCCACTGACTTTAAAATGAATATTCATTTGTATCCCGCCTTAATTATCTTTATAAATAACTCAAGACGGCGAAGACACAAACTATTCTTCCTCCTCCTGTTTTCCCCTCAATAACAACCCTGTGAAGTGAGTTGTGCTGAGAGAGAGTGACTGGCCCAAGGTCACCCACTCAGCTTTCATGCCTAAGGCAGGACTAGAACTCATGGACTCCTGGTGATTGGCCCCAAGTCACCCACTCAGCTTTCATGCCCAAGGCAGGACTAGAACTCACAGTCTCCTGATGATTGGCTCAAAGTCACCCAACCAGTTTTGATGCCTAAAAGGTGGACTAGAATTCACTTGATCCTGGTGATGGCCCAAAGTCACTGAGCCTGTTTCCATGCCTAAAATGGGACTAGATCTCACAGTCTCCTGGTGATTGGCTCAAAGTTACCCAGCAGGCTTTCATGGCCAACACGGAACTAGAATTCCTAGTCTCCTGGCTACTAGCCTTGTGCCTTAACCACTAAACCAAACTAGCTCTAATATGGTAGATTTTTCTGCATAGACCCAAGGTCCTTTCAGTGTTCATTCCCACTCATGAGCATCATTTCATGAGCACAACACCGAAGAGTTGTGGAAGTGATAGCTACTGATTTTTCTTCTTCTTTTCCAGCCTCGCTTTTCTTAGAAGAGGGAATATTGGAAGGGAATTAACTTTTGTAACTATCCGGGAATGCGAGGGAGAAAGAACTGGCAAACGCAGACAGGTTGCTATTTGTGATTTTTTATTTTTTTTATTTTAAAAAGAACACACTGTATTCTATAAAACCCATATAAAGATTTTTTTTTCTCCCTCTCATTCTTCTCTTTTTCTCTTACCGTGAGCATGTTTATTCTCTCTATTTGCAGCAGAGCTGAAAGTGCGCTTCTAATTGCTTGGAATTTTTTGGCAGGGAAAAAGATGCCACACATGTTTGCTGGCCTGGACATTTATAACTCGCAGCTGGTCTCTTCAGGTCTCATCACACCCTGCTAAACTAATGTAGGTTTGCCAATCACTGTCATCCCATCTTTTCTTTCTCTAAAAAGAAAAAAGAAAGAAGGAAGGAAAGAAGGAAAGAAAAAAAAAGAAAGAAAGAGGAAAAGAAAAGCACAAAACATTTTTGGAGAAACAAAGGCAGTTTGGTTGCAGGGATGTCTTAACGTGTGGGCCTGATGGATACTCACCCGTGGCCCTAGGAGCATAGGGCCCCATACTAATCTGTGTATGTTAACCCTTCAATGCACCTTGTATCATATAAATACAGCAACTGTATGGCTTACTTATTTATTATTGTGTTTTTTGAGTCTCGTGCATTGTTCCAATGTTTATCATGTTGAGTAGTTGATGCTGCACAGCCTGTTTTAAATAGTTTGCACCTATTCGGGAGAACCGGTTGTTAACTTTCTAAGCAGTTCGGAGGTTGTTGGAAGACATTTCCTTTTGTTTTTTTCCCCATTTTACAGGGCTAATCCTGTAAGGAAGGCAGGAAGGAAACATTCTGGTGTTGTTTCTAGCCTAATCTTTATTGCCCTGCTTACAGAAACTGCCTCTCCGGTTAACCCTTGTTACATTGTAACAGCTACGGCGAAGCGCCCATCGACCTGAGTTGGCCATGACCACACAGTCACATGACCACCGAGCTACGTCTACCCAAGCTGGTCATTAAGGCAGAGAACCGGATGTTAAATTTTTTGAATCCCACCACTGGTTTCAACACCGATTTTGTTGGAAGTGCCAATAAAATGAATATATATGTTTAATTTTATTGGCCATTTACATTCTTATTCCTGTGTGTAGTTGTCGTAGGGGCCCCCAGTATACTGCTTTGCCTGGGGCCCATAGTGCTGTTAAGACCCTCCCTATTTGCTTGAGTTTTTGCCATGAGCAATGTGAGGTTTTTTTCGGTCTCCATTCCCATCTTCCTCTTAAAATTGACTGTCCCGAGTACAGGAGTGACGGTAATTGTAGTCCACGCCCCTTTGCAGGGTTCAGGTGAAGGGAGAACAACAACAAAGTAGCATAGAATAAACTGGTGTAGAAAGCCAGATCATTAGCACAGATCTGTTCCAATCCTATAAAGCAGTCACATTGATTTAGTTACCTTAAGAGCAAGTACCATTAGGCTCAGCTAGGTTTCTTTTGAACACAAATATAGAGAATTGCATTGTAAATTGATTTTTCAAGCTGCTCTAATAGCTGTTGGAGAAATATTTGGCCAGTGGTTTCTGATGAAGTTTCTCCAGTTCCAGAATTTTTTTCCTCTTTCTTTCTTTCTTTCTTTCTTTCTTTCTTTCTTTCTTTCTTTCTTTCTTTCTTTCTTTCTTTCTTTCTTCTTTCTTTCTTTCTTTCTTTCTTTCTTTTTCTTTCTCTCTCTTTCTCTCTCTCTCTCTCCTTCCTTTCTTCCTTCTCTTTCTTTCTTTCCAACTCAACATCACCCATGTTGATGGGCGCTTTGCCTTAACTGTTACAAGGTAATAAGGGTTAACCGGAGAGGCAGTTTCTGTAAGCAGGGCAATAAAGATTAGGCTAGAAACAACACCAGAATGTTTCTTTCCTGTCTTCCTTACAGGATTAGCCCTGTAAAGTGGAAGGAAACAAAAGGAGATTTCTTCCAACAACCGGTTCTCTGAATTGCTTAGAAAGTTAACAACCTGCTATCCAAAATAGGTGCGAACTGGCTGAATCCCACCACTGGCTCTCCTTCATGATTGAGAATTTGATTGAAGGAATGTTGAAGGATTTTTAGTATCGGTGGACACTAAATTACCGAATTATTTGGCTGCCTTGGACTCTTTATGGCAATGCTGATCATTCTTGGAAGGTCAGCCTCTGAAGATTAAGGTTTGAAGAATTTTTGTTCATTTTTAAAAAAAAAATCATTTTATTGCTTGAACAATGCAGCAGACAAATGTTAAGCAAGCAAAATGGTAAAGTTTCAAAAACAAAAGTGTTTCAGAAACAAAAACAAGAAGCTTACCATTATATAAATTTTAAAGAAATATTACACCTCGGTTTCACTTTAAAAAAACAAACAAACCACAGAGAATGCTGTTGTCCTTTTTTTTTTTAAAGTTAATATGAGAATCAGGTCAAAGGCCAAAGGTGTTCATTTTTTCAAAACAACTGTTGATATATGATATATTAGTGGCTTTTCAAAAAAATGTGTTATTGTCTATTTTTGCAGACAGATTTTTCCTAAGTTTATAAAGTCCAAATTTAAAAAATATATAATTCAGCCACACCTTGACACCTTTATTTCTTAATTCCCTAGCAGAAATCTGATTGACAACATTAAGAATTGTGAGCCAGTAGGGAACAGGCAGAATAAATGTTAATGTCTTGTGTTAATGTATTTTCACACTTATTACAGTCTTCATGATATGGGCAAAGATACCATAAACAACTTATTGGTTGCCAATGTGTTTCTGAAACCCTTTGGTTTCTGAAATCTAGATTGTGACAGACTGAGGTTCCGATAGAAGAGAATATTTGTAGCTCATGGTTGAACTGTGGTGCCCGTAGGGCTCTTTGAGCTTGGTGGTTTTTCTTGAAGATGTTTCACTACCAAACTAGATGACATCATCAGTGCATCATGAGTGCACCTAAAACTCCACAGACCGAAGTTCACGTCCATGGGTGATTTTGAACCACCTATTCTCCCTCAATCAAACCTACTGCACAAGTTGTGGTGCTGAACTCATTCCCTTGCAATCCTGGAGGAAAAACAGGATATAAATCTGACAAAAAAAAAAACTCATCCCGTTGGTTGTAAGCAGTCACCAGTGGACATGCACTGACTTCAGAGGTGGTATTCAGCAGGTTCTGACCAGTTCTGGAGAACCAGTAGCAGAAATTTTGAGTAGTTCGCAGAACTGGTAAATATCACCTCTGACTGGCCCTTCTCCCATCTATTCTCTGCCTCCCGAGTCCCAGCTGATAGGGAGGAAATGGGGATTTTGCAGTAACCTTCTCTTGGAGTGGAGAGGGAATGGAGATTTTACAGTATCCTTCTCCTGCCATGCCCACCAAGCCACACCCACCAAGCCACACCCACAGAACCGGTAGTAAAAATTTTGGAGGCTAAAATGTATAAAGAACAGTTGCTGGAATTGGATTTATCCAGTTTGGTGAAAAGAAGGACCAGGGATGTCATGATAGCAATCTTCCAATATTTGGGGGGATGCCACAAAGAGGAGGGGGTCAAATTATTCTCCAGAAGATAGGACAAGAACAATGGATGGAAACTAAACAAGGAGAGAAGCAACCTGGAACTAAGGAGAACTTACCTAACAGTGAGGACAATTAACCAGTGGAACAGCTTGTCTTCAGAAATTGTGGGTGCTCCATCACTGGAGGTTTTAAAGAAGAGATTGGCAACCATTTGCCTGAAATGATATAGGGTCTCCTGCCTGAGCAGAGGTTTGGACTAGAAGACCTCCAAGGTCCCTTGCAGCTCTGTAATTCTGTTATTATTCTGTGAAATCAGGCTGCAATAAGGACAGAATGGACCATCCCTTTCCCACATGTCCAGCTGCAGAGCTGACAAAGCAGCTGTTGATTTGGCAGCGAGACTAAATCGGAAGGGAGTAAACTTCTAACAGGAAATAAGGAACGACCTGTGACACCGCTTGCTTGTGTCTTTTTAAACAGTGACACCAAGCAGCAAATCTCTGGAGAGAATTGGGATCGGTAGCCCAGGATGGAGGCCAGCTCTGGCTGGGAAGCGGTGGCTGAGGCCACCAGATCTCCAAGAGATCCTCTACATTTTGACTGGAGGATTGGTGCTAAGGTTGGATCTAGCCGGGCTCTGAAGCCAGAGGGAAAGGCTGTTCATAAGAAGATTGCCAGGAAAATATTTTAATAGGGGAAACCAAGATGAAAATAATAATAATCATCTTTTGAACTCCGAGAATCAGCTGTGCAAACGGCCTTGTAAATTATAAATTTCTCAGCTTTTGCGTTGTGGGTAATGTTTACAAGCCAGGGTGCGAAACGTCCCAGCCTGGGACATGATTTCATAGAGTTATCCCTCGGTTTAAATGCTACTGTTGATGCCTTTCAATGGATTTAATCAAACTTATAATCAGATCTCAACAAATGTATCGTTTTGAGTTACTGGTTAGTAAGAATTGTTACCAATTCCTTTTTTAAAACATATTTTTAGTATTATTATTTTTTGCCCTTTTATAGTAAAATCCGATTGGCAAAATAGTGTGAAAAATAAGCAAATTCTATTCTGTAATGGTCTGAAATCCTAAATGGTAAATTTATGTCCAGTTAAGCTAAAGTAAGTGTGTGGTTCTACAGTGAAGTTTCCTTCCTTCATTATTTTTCAGAAATCTTCCTTCCTTCCTCCTTTTCCTTCCTTCCCTCCTTCCTTGTCCCTTTCTCTTTCTTCCTGCCTCCTTCTCCTTCCTTCCTTCTTTTCTTTCCTTCTTTTCCTTCTGTTCCTTCCTTTTTTCCTTCCATCCTTCTTTTCCTTCCTTGATTCCTTTTTTCCTTCCTTCCTTCCTCTCAATATATTTCAAGCATGAGAAATTAGATAGCTGTCACTCTAATTTAGGTTTCCCTCCACATATAGATTGATTGTTTAAACTGTATTCAAGATACAGGAAACCTGAATTTCATCTTAATGAGTTCTTCTACTCCAGTGATGCCTGGGCAATGATGGGAGTGAACAGCTTAGATTTGTGTGCATCCTGTGGTTAATGAAGGCAGAAACACAATTTGCTATCGGCTATTTCTTGTATTTGACCTCCCCCCCAATCCCATCCTCCTCCCTCAAGGAGGAGAGCCATCCATTGTGAATGACGTAAACATACCTCTCTCGATTGTTTTTCTTTCTTTCTTTGTTTGTTTTAGTGCTTACCTAAAACGTAGATCATTTTTCCTGAGTTGTTTTTCCAAGAGGATCTAGAAGCCAGTTCGTGTTAATGGCTTAGTTGTAGTCTTTGCTGCTATCTATAGTTGTTTTAAAAGGGAGGGGATTTTCCGTAAGCTCTTTGATATCATTTGGCTAGAGACCGATTTTCACATTACCAGAGCATTTTCCATGTTCCACCCTGTCCAAAGCTAATGTTAATGCTATCCTTTACCAAGGTTTGGGTGTAGTTGCTGACACCACTGCAAGCGTTATAAATCAATCCTGTCACTTCTATGCCATTTTCACGCTTAGAAACAAAACACAAGCACTGACCGTAGAAATGAAACCCTTCTGATAATGAGAACTGACTCACTGATTGTATTTTGTCCCTTAATTTATTTAAACCGAATGTTCAAATCGTGCTGATGAGGTGGCAGTTTTCTTGACAACAATATAAGAAATTGGTTTGCTACTCTTGTTTTCCCAAAAATAAGACCTCCCTGGATAATAAGCACAATTGAGCTTTTGAGCGCATGCTCTAAAATAAGCCCTCCCCTGAAAATATTCAACACAGCAGCAGCCATGAGTTGACCATGCTCGCCGCCTCTTGCACCTCAAAAATAATAAGACCTCCCCGAAAATAAGGCCAAGCGCTTATGTCGAGGATCAAAAGAAAATAAGACCCTGTCTTATTTTCGGGAAAACATGGTATTGCCTTCCATGGAGATGCTTTTTTTTGGGGGGGGGGGGGAGTTCCTTAACTAGACTACAGCCCTGGAATATGCACCAAAGACCGTTTAACTTTTTGAAAATCAGGGTTGGCTAGCTGCTAACACCTACTTTTATAACTACAGTGAATGAAAAACACAAAGCATGGTAAGAGAAGACGCTGGTACTGACTTGCTGATAGATGATGCTGGTAACAGTTGAAGGTTTACTGCCAAGTTGTGTTGGAAGAAATGTCCTTCTGGGTTCAGTTCCAAGTGGGGAAAAAGACACCGGATTCATGGAAGTTGCTTGGAAAGATGGTTTATTAATGATGGACTTCATGGTTTGAGGGAAAAGGGAAGAGATGCTGAGAGTGCCCTGGTTTTTTGCCCTCTCTGGGCTTTTGAATTTGAGCTTGTATTCTGATTGGTTGTCAGACTCCCATGGGGCCATGCAGGGACAACTCTATAGGCTGTCCTGAGTCCCAGGGTTGGTTGAGCCTTTCTGGGTGATGTAATCTTCCCAGGTGCCATGTGGTGAGATGGGTAGAGGACTTTGGGCAATTCCTACTATGGCTGTGCCTGAAGGAGGTAAATCTTTGTTATGTAGAATAGACTGGCTCAGGCCTTAATGGCCCATTGACAAAGGTGGGGTGGGGGGATGGTGAATTTCTGCCTCCTTTTTAGGGGAAATATTCTGCTCTTTTTAATATTTCCTAAAATATTTCATTTTTCTAGGAGAGGGGTGGGTGCTAACTTCCTACAGTCTTATTGGAAAACTTTCTGAACAGTGATTCTGAAAGAAAATCCAAGGAGCTTCTTCTCTTCCCTTCTCTCTTCTCTTCCCTTCCTCTTTCCCTTCCTTCTTCCTTTCCCTTCCCTTCCTCTTTTCCCTATAAAATGTTCATTAAAACTTCTAAGCAAAAGATAAACTATTATAAAGTATGGAAGAAGAAAGAAAAGTGAAAGAAAGCAAAGGCAAATCAAAGTGCAAGCAAAGAAAAGTTGAAAAAAATAGAAAAGAAAAATGTAAAGAAGTCCCTTTCAATATTCTTCCCAGCACACATACAGTAGGCATATACTTTATTTCAATCTCTCTCTATATATGTCTATATGGAGATTCTCCATCATCCAGGTCGTGGTTGTCCCAAAGGTGCTTTTTCTAGAGGCAACTGGACTTTCTTGTTTTTCTTTGAAGACGTTTTGCTTCTCATCCAAGAAGCTTCTTCAGCTCTTACGAAGCTTCTAGGATGAGAAGCGAAACGTCTTCAAAGAAAGCCAAGAAAGTCCAGCTGCCTCTTGAAAAAGCCCCTTTGGGGTTCTTTCATTATAGTTATGTCTTTCTATAATCCAACCTGCCTAATCATCAAAATCACAAGTTCATTTTTTTCATCCATAAGTCCATAAGAGGCAGAATTCCAATCATCAACAAATGTCTTTCTCTAATCAAAAGAAGTCAGTTTAACCATTTTGGCCAAAACTATCAACTTCACCAACTATTCCTCCACGGTGGGAGGTGTTGAATTTTCCCAACACCCACTGCCTATTCAATGTGCACAAAGATGACAACAACAACAACAAAAGGACAACCACAGATGTTTTTTAAAACACGTATACATTTAGAACAATACAGTGTCAGCCCGAGCCAGAGCCTGTTGCTTTAGTAATGTATGAAATGGCCTTTGGAGAATTATGTTTAATAAAAGTTGGAAATGTATTTAATTTTAACAATGCACGTGTGGCCCATTTGAAGAACGGAGAAGACATCCTCTCATTCAAGCAGTTTGCTCATTTGGGCAATCGAGGGACGAAATTGTAAATCCGAGCACGATAGAAGCTCTACTATTGAGAAAGAGGGGTGTGGGGGAAGCATCTGATACTTTTCTCTTCTGAATGAAGGATCCTGGTTTAAAGCAAGAATTAAAAGTCCAGTTTGAAAACTTCTATCTTACCTTAACAATTTCATCTCCGGGCACCCCAAAACTCTTTCTCTTATAGAAGTTAAAGAGCAGAAGGAGAATTTCTGCTGTAACCCCTAGAGCAGGGGTGTCAAACTCAAGGGTGTTTAGATCTGGCCCTGTAATGGACTGGCCTGTGTTGGCCCCTCCTGAGCTCTGTTTTTACTTGCAGAGTGTTTCAGGGGACTTTTGCAGCCAAAAACGGAGCTCAGGAGATTGTTTTCATTAGCAGAGTGCTTGGGCCACCACTGACACAAGTGATATTGAGCTAGCCACACCCACCCTGGCCACGCCCGCTCTAGCCCCCCCCCCCAAGATCAAACACAACCCTGATGCAGCTCTAAATGAAATCAAGTTTGACACCCCTGACCCAGATCATGTCTAGGGACATCTAGAAGTGAGCTAGATCAGTGCTCCCCAACCTTTTTATCGCCCCGGACCGGTAAATGTTTGATAATTTTTCCGTGGCCCGCTTGTTTTGATTTAATAATTTTAATTTAATTGTATTTAAACATGCCTTCAAAATAAAATACAGCTACACCAAAAAATGAATATAAAGTGATTTATTTTATTTAACTCACTAGAATGCCAAATCAATGAGAACCCTGAGCTTGTTTCTTTGCAACGAGATGGTTCCAGTGTTATATAATGTCAGTATCACTTAACAACACTCCTGCTTAGCAACCAAAATATTTGCTCAGGAACTCTGGCATTGAAGTGTGCAAGTCTTAAAGCTGTCAAGTTGCAAGACCCTTTGCACCCCTAACCCTTTAGGAAAAAAAAAACCAGGGTCTTCAAACCTGACAGCTTGAAGACTTGTGGACTTCAACTCCCAGAATTCTGAGAGTGATTGATGCCCTTGGTGGACTTCAATTCTCAGAATTCTGGGAGTTGAAGTCCACCAGTCTTAAGAGCCAATTTTGCAGATCCCTGGGCAAAAATTGGCTCTTAAGACTGGTGGACTTCAACTCCCATAATTCTGAGAATTGAAGTCCACCAGTCTTAAAACAGCCCCAAGAAGCGAGGCGGCAGAAAAAGAAACAGAGGCCAAGGAGCTTCCCCCCCCGCCCCCTCCCAGCAAAAATCTAACCGGGGAGCCGGGCGGGCAGTAGCAAATTAGCCGATCACACCGCATAGGCAGTAGCAAATTAACCGATCACACCGCGTGATCGGCTAATTTACTACTGCCCGCCCGGCTCCCCGGTTAGATTTTTGCTGGGAGGGGGCGGGGGGGAAGCTCCTTGGCCTCTGTCTCTTTTTCTCCCTCCTCGCTTCTCAGCCCCGCCCGACTTCAGGATCGTCCCTAATCATTGTGGGTCGAAAAGAAAAAAGGGAAAGGGGCGCTTGTTTTGAAGTGCCCCTTTCCCTTTTTTATTTTTGACCTACACTGATTAAGGCGAATCCTGAAGTCACACAAGTCAGGCGGCAATGAACTGCGTTTAGCTGGAGCTGGCTGGAGACCGCGTGTGCGTGTCCACACCAAATACGTGACGCTGGTGCTGCGCGGCAGTTAGAAATTAGTGCGCGGCGTACTCTAGGCACGTGCGCGGCCGCGCGGCCCGGTGCCGATTGATCCACGGACCAGCACCGGTCCGCGGCCCGGGGGTTGGGGAACAAGGAGCTAGATGATTCAAATCGAATCCAATCTTTATTCAGTCCTAGACTAGCAAATAAAACCCAAAAGGGCCACAAATCGTTGAGATAAAAGGGAAAATGTAGCTATTCTACAATGTCTAAAAAGGATGAGATTGAATACAGTGGCTTACTCTGCAGGCTTACAGAGCAGTACTTGGCTGTGATCAAGGAAATAAAAGCAGGGAAATAAAATCAGATTGATCTGATAATAACATCTTATTGAAACAAAGCACATTGAAATGACCAGGATATTTAGTAAAGAGTGGAAATAATTCTTGGTCTGCATAGAAAGGGAAATGCAGGTAGTCCTGGACTTACGACCACAACTGAACCCCCCCCCCCCAAAAAAAAATTATGTTGCTAAGTGACTAAGTGACATTTTATGACTTTTCTTGTCACATTTGCTAAGTGAATCACTGCAGTTGTTAAGTTAGTAACACAGTCATTAAGTGAATCTTGCTTCCCCATTGACCTGGCTCATCAGGGGATCCTGTGACCCAGGGACACTGCTTCCATCATAAAGGTGAGTCGGTAGTCAAGCATCTGAATATAAATCACGTGACCATGGGGATGCTGGAATAAATGGTCATAAGTCCAGCAAATAGTCATAAGTCACCTTTTTCAGTGTCGCCGTAACTTCATAATGGTCACTAAATGAACTGTTGGAAGTCAAGGACTGCCTGTAGAGAATAACATGGTCTTTCGGCTCAATTCTTCCTCCACTTCATGGACACAGTCTGTTTGAAGGGGATATTTTGCTATTTTCCTCCAGTAACAATTGTTAGGAGGTCATTAAAGCTAGTGAACGAGAAGGCCCTCCTGAATTTTGGAATTACTACGTGATCAAGGTATCTAGCTGATTTGAGAAGATATGAAGAGTAAGGTCCCCCCCTCTCTCTCCCCCCCCCTCTCCTTCTCCTCCTCCCCCCTCTCTTTTTTAGGATTTTATTGATGTTCTATTGTTTACATTTAGTGCTTAATAAACATCGTGTTCTCTGGGTTATTTAATTGCTTAGCAATGCTGATTACATTCTTAATCTCCGCCTCTTTTTTCCAACCCCTGGTAAAATAAAGTCCATCTTTGATCACATTCTGTGACTCCTTTTTCTGTTTAATCTTCAGCATACGTCTGTCCATTTCTGCACAATCTATTATCTTCCTAATTATCTCTTCCTCTCGCGGTATTTCTTCATTTTTCCAATGTTGTGCAAATGTAATCCTCACTGCAAGGGACACAATGGCTCAGTGTCTAAGACGCTGAACTTGTCGATCAGAAAGATTGGCAGTTCGAATCCCTAGCGCTGTGTAACGGAGTGAGTTCCCTTTACTTGTCCCAATTTCTGCCAACCTAGCAGTTTGAAAACATGTAAAAATGCAAGTAGAAAAATGGGAACCACCTTTGGTGGGAAGGTAAGAGCGTTCCATGCGCCTTCAGCATTTAGTCATGCCGGCCACATGACCACGGAGACATCTTCGGACAGCACTGGCTCTTTGGCTTTGAAACGGAAATGAGCACCGTCCCCTAGAGTCGGGAACAACTAGCACATATGTGTGAGGGGAGCCTTTACCTTTATCTTTTTTTAATCCTCGCTGTTGTTCAGACATGCAATACTAAATATACTCTTTGCTTATCACGTTTGCTTATCACGACTGTGAAGGGAGAAAAATGGACCTACTGGGCCCACCGGAAGTCAGAAAATGGCCATTTCCGGCCTCCAGAGGGCCTCTGGGGGTTTTCGCCCTCCCCAGGCTCCAAAAAAGCCATGCATGAGGCGTGTGCGTGTGGCACGCGAGCATGCGCAGGGGGCATGGTACGGGGAGGCATTAAATATAGGGGTAGGCACGCGAGCGAGTGTGATAGTGCGCGTATGCATGCTTTTGGCACCTGAGGCGAAAAAGTTCACATCACTGGTGTAGGGTCTCCTGCTTGGGTGGGGGTGGGTGGGGCTAGATGACCTACAAGGTCCCTTCCAATTCTGTTAATCTGGATCTCTGTCCTGAGATCACATGATCTCCTTTGGTGACGGTCTAACAAGCAAAGTCAACGGGGAAACCTGATTTACTTAACCACCATGTTACAACTGCAGGGATTCACTTAACATCTCTGGCAAGAAAGCTTGTTAAAAAACCCTTAACCACTGTCTCACTTAGCAGTGTAAACCTTGGGCTTGATTGTGGTTGTAAGTTGAGGACTAACTGTATTGATAGAAGTCAGGAGGGCATAATATTGAGAAAAAAGACACGTTCTTTAGTCAGTTTTCTCAGAGGGTTGCTGGCCATGCTGCTTAGCAAGGTTCACGTGGAATAATATTAATAATATTTATTCGCTGGTGACGTCTCGTCTGGACTACTGTAATGCTCTCTACATGGGGCTCCCCTTGAGGTGCACCCGGAGACTGCAGTTGGTCCAGAATGCAGCCGCGCGGGTAATCATGGGGAGATCGAGGTTCTCCCATATAACACCTCTCCTGCGCGAGCTGCACTGGCTTCCTGTGGCCTACCGGGTGCGCTTCAAGGTGTTAGTCACCATCTTTAAAGCGCTCCATGGCATAGGGCCTAGTTATCTGCGGGATCGTGTCCTGCCCCATACATCCCTGCGGCCCATTCGCTCACACAGAGAGGGCCTTCTCCGGGTGCCGTCCTCTAGAGACTGTCAGAGGGCGGTGCCCAGGAGTAGGTCCTTCTCTGTGGCGGGTCCCACCCTTTGGAACGACCTCCCCCCAGACATCAGGACAACAACCGATCTCTGCTCCTTCCGCAGTAAACTGAAGACCCACCTGTTTCGGCTAGCCGGCCTGGCATAATCTCGACAACTGTTCCACCCCTTGGTTAATTTTAATTGTCAATGTTAGCTTTTAAACTTTTATTCTTATTGGGGTTTTAACTTCTCTGATTATTGTATTTATTTATTTTTACCTCCTCCTTTGTAGTCCGTAGACCGTTGCTTGTGTACGTCGCCCCGAGTCCCTGTGGGGAGAGGGGGCGACTAATAAGTCTGATAACATAAATAAATAAATAAATAAATAAATAAATAAATAAATAAATAAATAAATAAATAATAAATAAATAAATAAATAAATAAATAAATAAATAAATAAATAAATAAATAAATAATAAATAAATAAATAAATAAATAATAAATAAATAAATAAATAAATAAATAAATAAATAAATAAATAAATAAATAAATAAAAGAAAACATTTTCTCTTCTTTTCTTCCCCTCCAGAAAGAATCTGAGGCGTTTATTGTAGAAGATCACATTTGCCTTTGTTATCAGCAAGCAAGTGGGAGAGAGAACTCAAACCAGCAATTTTATTCCTAAATGGTGAGTCATCCAATCCACACTCATGCAGAGTATATAATATCATTTGATTACGTTGCTCTACTACAGGGGTTCAGATTTATACGGAAAGTGCAAGTGGTAGTAACTGTTACTAGCATGTTTTGACCATTCTGATTACAATTTTTTTTTTAAAAAAACATACATTTCCCAAAAGTTAATGTAATTTTAAATTAATAATCTGCTTTGAAATACCGTATTTTTCGGAGCATAAGATGCACGCACGCCCCCCCAAAAAAGTGGGTGGAAATGTCTGTGCGTCTTATACAGCGAATTTTGCCAAAGCCCCGCCCGCCCACCAGCACCCACCCTTTGGCCGTTTTCAGCCTTCGCGCATCATGTTTTTGACCTCCGCACACTCCGTTTTAGTCCTGTTCCAGGGTGCAGGGATCACCACAGCACATTGCCGCCGATCACTGCCTCCATGCATCGTATTTTTGGCCTCCCACCCCCTGTTTTTGACCTCTGCGTGTTGCGTTTTTTGGACAGTTCCAGGCAGTGGGGATTGGTGGCGCCTGGAACCGGCCAAAAATGCTATGTGCAGAGGCCAAAAATGATGTGTGTGGAGGAAGAAAACGTGACATGCACAGACCAAAAACGCGCAGAGGTGGCGATGGGCTGTGGCTATCCCCGCAGCCTGGAACAGCTGATTGGGGGTATTCCGGGAAGTTGATCCACCCGCCAATCAGCTGCTCATGCTGAATCAGACTGCGATAACATGCTGAAACTGACCAGGCTGTTTCCTGTTTGCTGCAAGGAGGCTAGCCAGATGAATATTGATGGATGCTGGTAGGCAGAGGCAGATTTTATTTTCTTGTTTTCCTCCCCAAAAACTAATATGTGTTTTGTACTTCAGAGTGTCTTATACTCCGAAAAATGCAGTAATTAAAAGACTTTTGATATCATTGGTCATTGACGGACATGGCTGTATATCAGTTGAAGGGAAGTTTTATACATTTACCTGTATACATTTATACGTTTATCTTCCAGTCAGGCTTGCAAATGTTTGTCTCTGTTTAGAAGTGAGGAACAGTTTGTGCAAAATTCTTTGCTCCAGACACAATGACAGACTGAGGGATTTAAGCTTCCAGTTTCTCCCTAGATAAAGGAAAAAGCTAGGAGAAGAAGCTATTGGAATTGAAGGTTTGGCATTAATCATTGGGATGACAGTTTGTTGATGGGTTTGAATTAACCCTGAGAGAATCTGAACATTACGAATATCTTTATGGCATGTTATTGATAAATTGTGGGATGTTTGGGGCCAGCTACAGTTTTGAGGTTGGGCAAATCTTTCTCCTTGTTCATTCCGAGTCTCACCATACTCATTAGCCTATGAACCACAATATTTTACTAGCCATGACCAGAAAAAAAAGAAGCTGGATTTGGTCGAATTCACTTTAGATGATTTTGAATCTCTTGCTCCTGCAGAGGTGATGGCAAGAACCTCCTTTAAGGTAGGACAAGAAAAAAATGGATGGAAACTAATCAAAAGGAGATGCAACCCAGAACTATGGAGAAATTTCCTGTCAGTGACCATAATTAATCAGTGGAACAGTTTGCCTTCAGAAGTTGTAGGTTGCTGCATCATTGAATCAGAATAGAGCTGGAAGGAACCGTGGATGTCTTCTAGTCCAGCTCCCTGCTCAAGCAGGAAACCCTCTATGATTTCAGACGAGTGGTTATCCAGTCTCCTCTTAAAACCTCCAATGATGAAGCACCCACAACTTCTGAAGACAAGCTGTTCCACTGGTTAATTGTTCTCCTTATTAGGAAATTTCTCCTTACTTCAAGGTTGCTTCTCTCCTTGATGACTTTCCATCCATTGCTTCTTGTCTTGCTTTCTGCTGCTTTGGAAAATAAGATGACCCCTCTTCTTTGTGGCAGCCCATCAAATATTGGAATACTGCTACCATGTCCCCCCTTATCCTTCTTTTCTCTACACTAACCATACCCAGTTTTTGCATCCGTTCTTCATATGTTTTTGTCTCCGGGTCTTTAATCATCCTAGTTGCTCTTCTCTGCACTTTTTCCAAAGTCTCAACATCTTTTTTGTAATGTGGTTGTTGGAAAAAAAAATGTCCTTCTGGGTTCAGCTCCAAGTGGGGAAAAAGACACTGGAAACATGGAGGCTGCTTGGAAAGATGGTGTAGTGGTGGACAGGACCACATGGTTTGAGGTCCTGAACAGAAAAGAGAGATCACATGCTTCAGGATGTTGGGTGAAGAAGAAAAGGGAGCAAGATGCTGAAAGTTCCTGGCTTTATACTCTCTGTTCAGCCGCACCTCTGTTTCCTATTCTCGTGTAAGAAATGCATTCTGATTGGTTGTCAGACTCCCATGGGGCCATGCAGGGGCAACTCTCTAGGCTGTGTTTTGAGTCCAAGTTTGGTTGAGTCCCCAGATGCCATGTAGTGATTTTCTGTAGAAGGCTAATTCTATCTTTGTTATGTAGAGTGAACGAGCTCAGGGCTCCTAATGGCCCATTGAGAAAGGTGGGGGCTATTAAGAGTGAGTCTGTTCCCTGCCTAAAAACATGTTTCTCCATTTCTGATCCAGGGAAATATAATATTCTGCCTTTTCAATATTTCCCAGGACATCTCATTTTTCTGGAAGAGGGGTGGGTGCTAACTTCCTACAGTGGTGATGAACAAAATTGGATGCAATATTCCAGTTGTGGCCTTAATAAGGTTTTACAAAGCACTACTAATACTTCACATGATTTTGACTCTATGGAATCAAATTCTACTGGAGGCTTTGAAGAAGAGACCAAGCAGTCATTTGTCTGGAATGGTCTAAGGGCCTCCTGCTTGAGCAGGGGGTTGGACTAGAAGACCTCCAAGGTCCCCTCCAACTCTGTTATTCTGTTCCTCTAATAGATGCTCAGTGTTGTTGTAAAAGAAAGGTGAGGAGAATAATTAGCCGAAGGGAACTTATTGGACTAAGGCGTTATAAGGGCCTAATCCCGCTAAGAAGGAACTGGTCTTTTGAGACCATCTACACAGGCCGATGCTTTCATTGTTCCTTTGTTGGGAGCTGCTTGGTACCTTTCAAGAAAGAGACACAGAGGGCAATTCTGAGGGCACGGAGGGCTTCCTGTGGTTTTTAGTATTAAATCGTCTTCATGCTTCAGTTGAGTGCGCCGGATAGGAGTCTGCAGATGGCTTTGAGGCCATTCATCTATTTATCTTCCTCCTGCCTCTAAGTTACCTTGAAGCAAAAAGAGGATGGTTGCTAAGCAACTGCTCACATGCCTTCTCCGGCTTCTAAGATAATCATTAGACCAGCTGTCTGAGAGACGAGAACATCTGCAGGAAACAGGGGTTAGATCTGGCTTAATAGGCTGACCCTCATAAATAGGCAGGCCTAATGCTAAGCTAGCATGGAAGTCCCTGTTCTCCCCCCCCCCCCCAAATCTCTCTTACTACTCGTTTGTGAAACTCAAGGGGGTTATTTTTAACGCTGTTCCTTTCTTCTGTTTATATATATATATATATATATATATATATATATATATATATATATATATATATATATATATATATATATATATATATATATATATATATATATATATATATATATATATATATATATATATATATATATATATATATATATATATATATATATATATATATTTGCGCCGCTACAAAAATCAGAGATCCCAATTTATTTACAAGTTTGTCCTTGTATTTAGCACCTGTGCTGGAAAAGTCCTTGACTTGCAACAGTTCATTGAAGTGAGCTTTGGGAAATTACAACGGCCCTTACGGGCATGTTTCACACTTAACGACCATTGCAGCATCCCTCCATGGTCCCGTGATCCAAATCCGGATGCTTGGCAATTGGTTCGTGTTTATGACGGTCGCAGTGTCCCTTGATTTCCTTTTGCGACCATCTAACAAGCAAAGTCAACGTGGAAATCCACTTCACAGCCGTGGTACTAATTTAACAACTGCAGGGACGACTTAACCGCCGCGGCAAGAAAGCTGGTAAAATAGGGCAAAATTCATGTCTCTGTCTCGCTTAGCCACAGAAATGTTGGGCTCAATCACGGCTGTGTGTGTGTGTGTGTGTGTGTGTGTGTCATTTTCGCCCTCCCCAGGATCTGGAGGCCCATTTCCGGCCTTCCAGAACTTCTGGGAGGTGTGTTTTTTGCCTTCCCCGAACCTTCATGCGGGCCCTGTACTTACCTGGCATCCTAAACTGGTTGCGTGGGAACTCCTGGGAGGGGCAGGGTAGGAAGGACAGGGTGGGAGGGGCCAGCCAGGGGCAGGGACTTGCGGGCAGGGGAGGCAGAGCCTCACCGCTCTCATCATGAAAAGAAAGAAAAGGGAAAAGGCACACGTGGTCCGATTCCCTGCCTTCCTGAGTCAACATGAAGGGGACCGCGGAGCGCGCTCCACCGGCTCGCACTCCACGGTCCCCTTCATGTTGACTGAGGAAGGCAGGGAAGGGGACCACGTGTGCAGGAGCCTGAGGCTGCCTCAGCCTCCTGCACACGTGGTCCCATTCCCCGCCTTCCTGATGATGTCACCAGCCTCATCAGCCATAAACCTCACCGCACGTCACTGGCCAGGGGTGTGATTTATGGGTTGTCTGAACTGGGCAGATTCTTATCTAGAGGTTCTCCCGAACCCATACGAACCCACTGCAGCCTATAATGTACTAGGATGAAAAGATAAATGCTGCAAACTAACTATGTAATTTAAACTCCTATCCCAGGAGTGGCTGGTATGGAGCATTTATTGTAATTTATGAGTTAGGATGATAATCATGTATCTTTCAGCGTATTAAAAAAATATCAACTGTAGATTGGGTATCTTAGCCTTGTACCTATTACAGTTTAATTGTTTTTAACATTAAAAGCAGCTTTATGCAAAAGAAAATAGGTAGGAGAAATGTTGTGTATAAATGCTCTATTTAAACAGTCGGAAACCCAAGCAATTTTTTTTTCTGAGTAATTAGCTCCCTTTGAACCGATTAACAAATAAATCCATTGATTTAAAACTAAAATGCAAGTTTAATACAGATGCTCTCTTGAAATGCTTTAAATGAAAACAAAAGACTATTTTCCTGTTTAGTTGTTAGTTGAAATAATGTTCCACAACCAAACCTGGGTTGAAAATAAATGGCTTGTTCTAGAGTCAATTGTGGTAGTGTAGGGAATATTTAAAGGCACAGTGGCTCATGAGCTAAGACGCTGAGCTTGTTGATCAGAAGGTCGGCAGTTCAACGGTTCAAATCCCTAGTGCCACGTCCCTTTTTAAATTAGTACTATTACTTCACATTAATTCTATTAAGTCTGTCTCAACTGTTGGAGAACACATGGAGAACTGTTCTTCATCTTCAGACAAATGCTTATCCAACATCTTCTTAAAAACTCCCAGTGTTGCAGCATCCACAACTTCTGGAGGCAAGTTGTTCCACTGATTAATTGTTCTCACTGTCAGGAAATTTCTCCTTAGTTCTAAGTTGCTTCTCTCCTTGATCAGTTTCCACCCATTGCTTCTTGTCCTACCCTCAGGTGCTTTGGAGAATAGCTTGACTCCCTCTTCTTCGTGGCAACCCCTAAGATATTGGAAGACTGCTATCATGTCTCCCCTAGTCCTTCTTTCTATTAAACTAGACATACCCAGTTTCTGCCACCGTTCTTCATATGTTTTAGCCTCCAGTCCCCTAATCATCTTTGTTGCTCTTCTCTGCACTCTTTCTAGAGTCTCCACATCTTTTCTACACCGTGGCAACCAAAACTGGGTGCAGTATTCCAAGTATGGCCTTACCAAGTCATTATAAAATGGTATTAAAATCCACATGATCTTGATTCTATCCCTCTATCCCTCAGCCTAGAACTGTGTTGGCTTTTTTTTTGGGCCAACTTGTTATGCTCGTTGTTCTTTCCAGGACAGTCCAGCAATACCCTTGATCCTATCCATCCTCTTCACCCAGTGTTGTCCCTCCTTCTTCTAGTTACTTCAACCTTATCAAACCCAGCTCTTTTTCTCTGCCTCCATTGCTTTACCTATCTATGTATAAGGCAAGGCTAGTAGTGTCAACCAGCCTATCTCTGTTGCACGTGTTCTTCAAATCCATCTGAGTTGCTATTTACCCTTTTGGCTTGTGAGCACATTCTGGCTTAACAGCCTTTCTCTGAGCTCTGACATGTCAACGGCGCGGAGACGGAGGTGGCTGCTGGACCCCGTACATTGCTGCACGCGAGCTTGGCTCTTCTTGGGTATAAATACACGTTGTTATAAAAGGAAAATGATGGACAGCAGCATGATCCCTGGCTTGTTGAGATCTTCTTCCTGGAACTGCTCGCAGTGACTCTCTGATCCCGAGATCATCACTCTCTGGACTGATTCTGAGGACACAGCAGTTCCCAGCCTGCTGTGAAAAACCACACCGAAGAAGGAGGTACAAATGAATGCTTCCTTGGGTTCAGGGCAGGTTGGAGAGCTTTGTGCCAGTTGGTTGTCTTGGCAATTTTTCTCATCCCTTTTGCGTAATCTTGCAATGTGACTTCTCACCGCCTTTCACAAAAGAAGGTTGTTCTTTTGGGGTGAACTTTACTTTTACGCAGTCAAAAGGAGAGGCCATATTTTTCATGTGATGCTTGCATAGTTGGAAGAAGCTTCAGCAAAAATTTAAAATAGTCAGTTTGAGAAAAAATAGTTTTCTTTATCAAACTATCATTGCTGATTGAATATATCTCGATTGCTTGGAATCCTTGATAGTAAACATAGTATCTTTAGTTCAGCAAACTATCATTGATGATTGATTATATCTAGATTGCTTGGAATCCTTGATAGTAAACATAGTTTCTTTAGTTCAGCAAACTATCATTGATGATTGAATATTTCCAGATTGCATTGAATCCTTGATAGTAAACATAGTTTGTTTATCAAACTATCATTGCTGAGTGAATATATCTAAATTTCTTGGAATCCTTGATAGAAAGCATAATTTCTTTAGTTCAACAAACTATCATTGCTGATTGAATATATCTAGATTGCTTTCAATCCCTGATAGTAAATATAGTTTCTTTAGTTCAGCAAACTATCATTGATGATTGATTATATCTAGATTGCTTGGAATCCTTGATAGAAAGCATAATTTCTTTAGTTCAGCAAACTATCATTGATGATTGAATATTTCCAGGTTGATTCCAATCCTTGATAGTAAGCATAGTTTGTTTAGTTTAGCAAACTATCATTGCTGATTGAATATATCTAGATTGCTTTCAATCCTTGATAGTATACGTTGTTGAACTTAGCAAACTATCATTGCTGATTAAATGTATCTAGATTGCATTGAATCCTTGATAGTAAACATATTTGTATGTAGTCCAAAGAGTTGGGAACCACAACTTGACCAAAAAGAGAACTGCAGAAGGTTTTTTGATGATGTTACCAATGCTGTCATAAGGAACGGGGTTTAATTTTTGTGGAGAGTGCCTGCTAAGGTATGAACGAAAACTCGAGATATCTGGGCTCCCACATCATTTTTTTCCTGAAATCTTCTCTGCCCCCCCCCCCCCCAAACTCCCAAATTTCAAGTCTTGAAATGAGTGGTTTCGAAGATGGAATGGCCCCGTTTCTTGGAAATGGAAATGGCGATTTCGGTAGAGGAGGAAGATCGTTATAAGTGAAGGAAATGTACCCATGTTTAGAAATTCAGAATTTGAGCACACACTTTGAGTCAAGAGAAATAGAACATAAGGGAGTGGAAGCAACAACAATCACATTATTGTGGAGCATGTGCTAATGGGCTAACAAGCCAGATTCTTGGATAACCCTGTCCTGGAGCAAATTTTAGAAGCTATAAGAGGAAAGACATCAATCAATCAGAAGAGAGCTGGAAGGGACCTTGGAGGCCTTCTAGTCCAACCCTTTGCTCAAGCAGGAGAACCTACATCATTCCAGACAAGTGGTTTTCCAGTCTCTTCTTAAAACCCTCTAGTAATAGAGCACACACAACCTCTGAAGGCAACAATGGAAGATTTTGGCTACCTAGTCATTTGTTCGGAAGCCAAGACTGCAAATCCTGAACATTCCTTGGTCATCTTTTTGAGCCTTTCATTTTCCAAAAAGGTGAAGAAGAGTCATAGGTCTGTACTCTTCTAAATCTGTGCCTACTTAACTGGTCAACAGATTCAGTTGCCTCAGAGGCTGTAGTTTCTCTTTTGGTGAAGATGTATAAATGAAGGCTGGATGATTACAGGCAGCCCTCAACTTATGACCACGATTGAACCCCAAATGTCAGTTGCTAAGCCAGATCGTTGTTAAGCAAGTTTTGCCCCATTTTACCAATGGTTAGTGTAAGTCAATCACCGCAGTTGTTAAAGTTAGTAATATGGTTATTGTGGTCGGCTGGTGGCCGGCAGAGTCGGACAGCAAGGAGGTTGGGGAGGAACATGGGCCAGTCCTGGAGTCTGGGGAAGGCTCTGATGAGAGCTTTGTGTCAGAGGCAGAGATGGGGCCAGGGCCATGTGGGAGTTACTGTATTTTTTGGACTATAAGACACACCTTTTCCCCTCAAAAAAGAGGCTGAAAATCTGGGCGCATCTTATACACCGAATACAACATTTTTTGCCTCCCAAAACCCTGCCTCCTTCACCAAAATGGCTGTGCAGAGCCTTTAGGAGGCTTCCAGAGTGCTCCTGGGGGCTGGGGAGGGCAGAAATGAGAGAAAAAAGGGCCATTTTGTTGCTCAATTTTGCCCCCTGCCCCCAGCCCCAGGAGCACTCTATAAGCCTCCTATAGGCTTATGAAAAAAGGGCCCATTTTTGCGAAAAACAAGTCATTTTTTGCTCATTCCCCCCCCATGTACTCTACAAGGCCATTCATGCCCTTTTTTTGAAAAAAAGGGCCCTTTTTAGCAAAAAACTGGCCGCTTTTGGGAGGCCTGCAGAGTGCAAAAACTTTATTTTTAATTTGCCTCTTCAAAATCTTGGTGCATCTTATACTCCAAAAAATACGGTATGTGCTGCCTCTGGAGCCTCCAGAGTTGGACAGCCGCGAGGCAGAGGAATAGGCTCCCCCTGTTCCCAGTGTGTGCATGTGCAGAGCTGCCAGAAGGCAAGAGCAGTTAAGAATAGACTGGACAGTCACTTGTCCAGAAAGATACAGGGTCTCCTGACTGAGCAGGGGGTTGGACTAGAAGACCTCCAAGGTCTCTTCCAACTCTGTTATTTTGTATTCGGTGAAGAATCAGACAACGGACTGTGACATGACATCCTGTACGCACGCACACCCATACGCACTCCAAGCGTACATTTTGTAGCCCCAAGACTGTCCTGGAGGTGGAACCAACATTTTTAGCTGTTTTTGTGACTTCAGTGGAAAGAACGAGGATGGAAGCATGAATGCTTACACAGCAGGACTTCAAGAGGCACTTTGTAGAGCTAGCTGAGAGATTCCAAAGAAGATAATCTCTTTTGCACCATTAAAAAAAAAAAAAAAACCTTCTCACCATTGTCCATAAAATGCCTCCTGAGCCAGAAAAAAATTAGGGTGGCCAGGATGGCACACATTGCTTCCATTGGGCAAAGTGCCTGATCAATAAGGGGCACGAGTCTTCACTTCACATTGTTGTTGCTGTTGTTGTTGTTAGTTGTGAAGTCGTGTCTGACCCATCGCGACCCCATGGACAATGTTCCTCCAGGCCTTCCTGTTCTCTACCATCCTCTGGAGTCCATTTAAGCTCACGCCGACTGATTCAGTGACTCCATCCAGCGACCTCATTCACTGTCGTCCCCTTCTTCTTTTGCCCTCCATCCTTCCCAGCATTAGGCTCTTCTCCAGGGAGTCCTTCCTTGTCATTAGGTGGCTGAGTTTGAGCAAAGGAAGCGCTTGCATTCTGGAAAATCCAACCGTCTCATTTTCCCCACTCAACTCCAAAAGAACAGATTGAAAAACCTACGTAGATCTTGCAGAATTTATGACACCTATAGTTGTGTTTATGAAGTGTGTAGCACAGTGGTTAGAATGCAGTATTGTAGGCTACTTCTGCTGACTGACAGCTGCCTGCAGTTTGGCAGTTTGAGTCTCAAGGGTTCAAAGTTAATTCAGCCTGATACTTCCATCCTTCCAAGGTGGGTAAAATGAGGATCCAGATTGTTGGGAGCAATATGGTGACTCTGTAAATTGCTTAGAGTGGACAATGAAACACTGTAAAGTGGTATATAAATCTAAGTGCTATTGCTATGTCTGTCATGGTGGTGCAGTGGTTAGAATGCTGTATTGCAGGCTGACTCTGCCCACAGCCTGGAGTTCGATCCTGACCAACTCAAGGTTGACTCAGTCTTTCATCCTCCCGAGGTGGGTAAAATGAGGATCCAGATGGCTGGGGGCAATATGCTAACTCTCTAAACCACTTAGAGAGGGCTATAAAGCACCATGAAGTGGTAAATAAGTCTAAGAGTTATTGCTATTGCCTCAGCCTTCCATCCTTACGAGGTGGGTGAAATGAGGACCCAGATTGTTGGAGGTAATATGCTGATTCTGTAAACTGCTTGGAGATAGCTGTAAAAGCATTATGAAGCGGTATATAAGTCTAAGTGCTATTGCTGTGCTTAGGCAATCAAATGCACACATTCATGCATTTTATAGTTTGGTGACCAAAACTGGATGCAATATTCCAAGTGTGGTCTTATCAAGGCATTATAGAGTGGTATAAGTGTGAACAGAATTTAAAGGGGGTTGGACTTGGATCCCTTGTGGCAACGTAAGGACTCTAAGTTTATTCCTCTCTTGACTCTTCCCCCAGGATCTGCCTCCTCTTCTACATATGCAGAATCTTAGTAAGCTCCACCCCCTCCCCACAGAATCACCAGTTTGTGAGATGGACAGCTAAACAAACAAACAAACAATACCTCTGAACTTCAGAATTGCCTTGGTGTAGTTATGCTATTCCAAGGTGGTGAGATATTTAATTGGCAATAGAATAGAATAGAATAGAATAGAATAGAATAGAATAGAATAAAGGAGTAGAGTAGAGTAGAGTAGAGTAGAGTAGAGTAGAATGTATTGTGGAATGGAATGGAAGAGTAGAGTAGAGTAGAGTAGAGTAGAGTAGAGTAGAGTAGAGTAGAATGTATTATAGAATAGAATAGAATAGAATAGAATAGAATAGAATAGAATAGAATAGAATAGAATTCTTTATTGGCCAAGTGAGATTTAACACACAAGGAATTTGTCTTTGGTGCTTTGGTTCCTGGCAAAGATATAGAACCACCTTCTGATAAACTGTTGAACTATATATGCTCTTAAATTGGAAGTTAATACATAGATTATAAATGAAGTGCCTTTTTATAGCTCTTTTAGTGAATACTTTTTTCTCCACAGGTTACAAAGGAAGTACCAAGTTAATTTGCACTGTAATGTCAATTCTGCTTAAATGCAATCAAGCATTTTTTTGTATGTTTTCTCCACATTAATTCCTATTTGATTTGTCACCTCTTGTTATGCGTTTAAAGATTTGCCAGGTGATTTTTTTCCCCCATCATCGGATTGGCTTCATCTGAAATTGAAGGTCTGCCTATTATGATGTATTAATTTCATTTTCATTCAAGCTGAGAGGACTTTAATAATGATGAATTGCATGGAGTTTGGAGCCTGTCAATTCCTAGGTTAATAGTGAACAAAGAATAAAAACTAATGGAAAATAAAGATTAGATAGTGATCCGTTCCTTCCTTCCTTCCTTCCTTCCTTCCTTCCTTCCTTCCTTCCTTCCTTCCTTCCTTCCTTCCTTCCTTCCTTCCTTTTCCCCTCTTTCTTTCCTGAGTTCTAAAAGCCAAAAACTACGTGAATATTTTGATCCATTAATGAACTATTTTTGAGCTCACTAAATACAGTGGGGCAAAAAAGTATTTAGTCAACTACTAATTGTGCAAGTTCTCCCACTTAAAAAGATGAGAGAGGCCTGTAATTGGCATCATAGGTAGACCTCAACTATATGAGACAAAATATAAAAAAAAGACCAAACAATCACATTGGCTGATTTGGAAAGAATTTATTTGTAAATTATGGTGGAAAATAAGTATTTGGTCACCTACAAACAAGCAAGATTTCTGGCTCTCACAGACCTGTACCTTCTTCTTTAGGAGGCTCCTCTGTCCTGCACTCATTACATGTATCAATGGCAACTGTTTGAACTTGTTATCAGTATAAAAGACACCTGTCCACAACCTCAAACAGTCACACTCCAAACTCCACTATGGTGAAGACCAAAGAGCTGTCAAAGGACACCAGAAACAAAATTGTAGACTTGCACCAGGCTGGGAAGACTGAATCTGCAATAGGCAAGCAGCTTGGTGTGAACAAATCAACTGTGGGAGCAATAATTAGAAAATGGAAGACATACAAGACCACTGATAATCTCCCTCGATCTGGGGCTCCACGCAAGATCTCACCCCGTGGGGTCAAAATGATCCCAAGAACGGTGAGCAAAAATCCCAGGATCACACGGGGGGACCTAGTGAATGACCTGCAGAGAGCTGGGACCAATGTAACAAAGGCTACCATCAGTAACACACTACGCCGCCAGGGACTCAGATCCTGCAGTGCCAGACGTGTCCCCCTGCTTAAGCCAGTCTATGTCCAGGCCCATCTGAAGTTTGCTAGAGAGCATTTGGATGATCCAGAAGAGGATTGGGAGAATGTCATATGACCAGATGAAACTAAAATAGAACTGTTTGGTAGAAACACAACTCGTCGTGTTTGGAGGAGAGAGAATGCTGAGTTGCATCCAAAGAACACCATACCTACTGTGAAGCATGGGAGTGGCAACATCATGCTTTGGGGCTGTTTCTCTGCAAAGGGACCAGGACGACTGATCCGTGTACAGGACAGAATGAATGGGGCCATGTATCATGAGATTTTGAGTGCAAACCTTCTTCCATCAGCAAGGGCATTGAAGATGAAACGTGGCTGGGTCTTTCAACATGACAATGATTCCAAACATACCGCCCGGGCAACAAAGGAGTGGCTTCGTAAGAAGCATTTCAAGGTCCTGGAGTGGCCTAGCCAGTCTCCAGATCTCAACCCCATAGAAAACCTTTGGAGGGAGTTGAAAGTCCGTGTTGCCCAGCGACAGCCCCAAAACATCACTGCTCTAGAGGAGATCTGCATGGAGGAATGGGCCAACATACCAGCAACAGTGTGTGCCAACCTTGTGAAGACTTACAGAAAATGTTTGACCTCTGTCATTGCCAACAAAGGATATATAACGAAATATTGAGATGAACTTTTGATATTGACCAAATACTTATTTTCCACCATAATTTACAAATAAATTATTTCCAAATCAGCCAATGTGATAGTTTGGTGTTTTTTTTTACATTTTGTCTCTCATGGTTGAGGTCTACCTATGATGCCAATTACAGGCCTCTCTCATCTTTTTAAGTGGGAGAACTTGCACAATTGGTCGCTGACTAAATACTTTTTTGCCCCACTGTATGTATGTACAGATAGTCCTTATCTTATGGACACAATTGAGCCCAGAATTTTGGTTGCTAAGCAAGGCAGTTGTTAAGTGAATCTTGTGTTCGTTAAGCAAATCTAGCTTGCCTCATTGTCGGAAGACAGTTGGGTGATTACAAATGGTGTGATCACACAGCACTAAGGTACTGCAACCATTATAAATACATGCCACTCGCCAAGTGCCCAAATTTTGATTGCCTGACCATGGGATTGCTGCAGAGGTCATACATCTGAAAACCAATCATAAATCACTTTTTTCACTTTTTGCTGTTGTAACTTGGAATGGTCCCTTAATGAATGCTTGTAATATCTGGAGGGTGTTGTATGTGTGTGCGGACATATGTTGTGTGTGCGGACAAACTTGCAAATGGAAAAGACAGAAATGTAGAATAGAATGGAATGGAATAGAATAGAATAGAATAGAATAGAATAAAGTGTGATTGGACACACAAGGAATTTGTCTTTGGTGCATAAGTTCTCAGCGTACATAAAAAGACAAGATACATTCGTCAAGAATCATAAGGTACAACACTTAACAATAGTCATAGGGTACAAATAAGCAATCAGGAAACAATATCAATATAAATCGTAAGGATACTCTCTTTTTGACTCTTGCAGTGTATAGGTCCTCAGTGGAAGGCAGGTTGGAGGTAATTGTTTTTTTTTTCTGCAGTTCTGATTATCCTCTGAAGTCTGTCTCTGTCTTGTTGGGTTGCAGAGCCAAACCAGAGAGTTATGAAGGTCAGATGACAGACTCAATGATTCCTCTGTACAGCTGTATATGCAGCTCCAATTGTATCATGATGCAAACAACACAGAGTATGATTTGTGTACAATTTATGTGTTGACTTCATGGCACATATTGTATCACATCTCTGTAATCGACTAATGTTTGATAATGTTGGTTAATATATGCTAGCCATTAACTGACTTAATCATAATCAGACCAAACGAGTTGACCAAGCCTGTAATTATGTTGTGCAGCTTATATTATATAATTAACAGCTCCGCCGATTTCTTTTTAAAAAATGTATTAAATATCTGAAGAATAATTCTTTCTGTCATTTTCTTTGATCCATAACTGGGATTAAGTGGGTTTCTCTGTATATTAAAATTAATCCATCTTGGACTTAAAAAAGAAGGACCTTTCTTACACAACCTTACATAAATATTGTGCAACTTGAATTGCTGGTCTTGTGGGATGGATTTTACCTTTGGCTAACCTAGTACTGGGGAATAAAAATCCAACTGTTGATACCTTTAGCCATCCAGATTGTTGTTCAATGGATGCTCAGCTTTGGGCTTTCTGGACTTTGAAGTCAACTTAAGGTAGATGTAGCGCCACAATGATAACAGAGAAAGAAAAAAATCTGTCTTTTTCTGCTTTGTATACTACGTATGATATTGCTTTGCTGAATAAAGCCATAACAAATGCCTCTATAAATAGAGACTGTGTCAAGAACAGGAAACCAGGAGTCAAGGCGGTTCAAATGAACACAGGTTTATTGCATGTTAAAACGCTCTGCAAGAATCTGAATTAACTGTGAAAGCAAATAGGTGGTATATAAGAGTCAATGGAACTCAAGGTAGGATGGATTTAGATCCCTTTTGAGCACAAAGGGACTCGAGACTGATGACAAGTTTGACCCCTCCCTCAGTCTGATGATCTCCTAGATCAGTGATGGCGAATCTTTAAGGCACCGAATGCCGAAAAGGGAGTGCGCATGCACGCTTATTGGGGACACACCCCAGAAAAGAAGCTGCGAAATGGGCATGCGCATGCCATGAAATGAACTTCCGGTTTCCGGAGCCTGCCTGCACACCAGCCAGCTTGTCTCCTGGTTACTGGTGTGCATCAGAAGTGGTATTCAGCAGGTTCTGACCACTTCTGGAGAACCGGTAGTAGAAATTTTGAGTAGTTTGGAAAACCAAAAAATACCACCTCTGACTGGCCTCGTCCCCATCTATTCTCTGCCTCCCGAGTCCCAGCTGATCAGGAGGAAATGGGGATTTTGCAGTAACCTTCCCCTGGAGTGGAGAGGGAATGGAGATTTTAGAGTATCCTTCCCCTGCCATGCCCACCAAGCCATGCCACGCCCACCAAGCCATGCCACGCCCACCAAGCCACACCCACAGAACTGGTAGTAAAAAAATGGAATCCACCACTGCCATGCATGCGCGTGCAATGACCAGCTGGCCATCACGCATGCGCACAATGGAAACCCGAAGGCCAGCTCTTCCGGTTTCTGGCACTGCCACATGTGCAAAGAACAGCTGATTGTCGCATGCACCTGTGCACCAGAAACCCAGAAGAGGAGTGTGCAATGCCACATGTGCCAGGCAACATGGCTGTGTGTGCCACTTTGAGCACACGTGCCACAGGTTCGCCATCGCGTTCCTAGATCCATACATTGTGCTGAGTTACTATTTATTTAACCAGGCTGGTTTGCTGGGTTCACACAAACCATTAAGGCAATAACCTTATGTGTAAAAATGCTGCCATTTCTGATATATATGCATTGGCTAATATAATCACATGAACCCTAACCAATGGAAGTCAAGGTTCTTACAGACTAAATTTAGCTTAATTTACAGATTTAGCTGGAGAGGCTAAAGGAAGAAACCTGCTCTTTCCCACAAAGAATTGGAGATAGTCACATCAAGTTTCAATTTCAAAGTATTTTAAAGATGGTTTTAAATACTTAGCATTAACCAGAATTCATTAATCCTAACTAGAAAATGTAGCATTTGTGCCAGCCTAACTAGTATATGTCAGTATAGCTGACATTCTTAACAAGAACGTACCATCCCTGGTTGGCAAAAGTAATTACCTATTAAAGAAAAGATGGAGAGGAACAATTATTTGCAATTCTCAGACCCCAAACCACTTTTGCAAAATCAGCAAGAAAGGTGAAAGTTCTGAAAAAGAGGCCAGACTCCTGCATTTATTATCAGGCAAATAATAAAACATTTCTCCTGTGGAACTTTTAAGTAAAGCTGCAGCTGCCATGCAAACAAATCTATGCAACATTTTACTGAAAGTTATTCTACCACTTCATGAAGGAACTATGGGCTACTTGGTGGAATTAACCAAAACCAAAACCAAAAAATGATACCTAAATCTCGCCTCAGTTATGATTAAGCCTCCTATCTGGTTACATGTCATGATATTTCCTTGTAGAGACCAAATAGAGATCCATCCCACTGGCTTTGCACCCATTGTTTTATTTCTAGACTAGCTAATAACCTGGCATTGCCTGGGTATTTATTTATAGGGGGGAAATGTCCGGACCAAGTGTAATTTCTAATGTTGGATTTTCCCCCTTACCAGAGGGAGCCCCCTTGTGGAGTACTGTGAAGACATTACCATGGCAACCCCACTGTGCTGTACAGTAGAAGCCATTTTATGGCAGTACAGTAGAAGCCATTTGAAGGCACAACAGGCTGTATCTTAACAGAACACATACCCCAAGGGTTGTTAGTGGTGCCTTACACCCACAGTATTTTTTTCCAGAGAGTAAGTCATCTGTGTACCAAGTTGGTTGAAATTGCTCAAGGCATTCCAGAGTTATGCTGGAACACACACACACACACACACACACACACACACACAGAGAGCCATTTATATATAGATAGATTTATTTATTGCTTTCTATATTTATAGAAATATGGCAGCTCTGGTCACGCTTTGCTCGCACAAGCACGAAGCCAAAGGCACCAGCCTGAAGATGACGAGTGTGACCTCGTCGAAATATCACCAAGATACTGTCAATCTTACACAGAAAAAGACCCAAATACGCCAGGACCTGCATACCTATACCCATGAAAACCTACAAAAACTAATAGATTTCTTTATAGATTTGCTCCGCTATTCGTGCATGGATTTCTTCCAGCCACGCTCCTGAAAATGAGCATCATTGTCTTGAAATGGGCTTTTATACTGCTCATTCTAAAATAGATAGAAGCTCCTTTCAAAAGAAGCAGAGATTCTTCCTTTTTTGTCCTCCAAAACAAGAGAGAGACGACATCTTTGCTTTGACCATCTGAAAATGAGAAGCAAAGCCTGCAACCATCAAGAATAACAGAGTTAAGCCTTACTTATTGCAACTTATGATGTAGTAATAGAGAAGACACCACCAGCTCTCTGTACCTCTGTGGGGGATTTTTAGTTTATTTTAATCTGCTAGTATTATTTATTAGCCAATAACATGGCTTTGTGCAGGTATTTATTTATAGGGGGGAAATTTCCAGACCAAATGTAATTTCTAATGTTGGATTTCCCTCCACTACCAAACGGAGCTCCCTTGTGGAGTACTGTGAAGCTGTTACCATGGCAACTCAACTGCTCTGTAAAGTAGAAGCTATTTTATGGCAGTACAGTAGAAGCCATTTAAAGGCAGTACAGTAGAAGCCATTTAAAGGCACAACAGGCAGCATCTTAACAGAACACACACCCTGAGGGGTGTTAGGGGTGTCTTAGCCCCACAGTATTTGTCTCCAGAGAGTACATTATCTGTGTACCAAGTTTGGCTGAAATTGCTCAGGGTATTCCAAAGTTATGCTGGAACATACACACACAGAGCCATTTTTATATATAGATAATTGTTTTGTATGTGTGTGTGTGTGTGTATGTATGTATGTATGTATGTATGTATGTATGTATGTATGTTGCAGTCTGCAGCGATCCAGCTAGCACACAAGAAAATAATTCAGCAGGATTCATTATATAGAAGAAACTTCTTTATAAAGAAAAATATTAAAATGATGCATGTATACAATACCCATGCAGCTCTTGTAATTTGGTAGAGAGAAGAAGAAGCAAGTAGAAGTACAAGAAGCAAGGAACAGTCAAGCAAAGACAAACAAACTCTTATATACACAGGACAGTTAAGCTAAGCCATGCCCAGGCTCCGAGCTATCTCGCATGGCTCATAACAAATCCTGTGGCTCATTCACCAAACAGTTCCCATTGGCTGACTTGCTGTTATTGCTCTTCTATTTCTCTTTTAGGGAAAATATTCTGCTTTTTAAATATTTCCTGAAATATTTCATTCTTCTAGGAGAGGGGTGGGTGCTAACTTTCTACACTAGTTTGCAAAGGAAACATAGAAAACTAAATGGCCAAAAAAGAGCCAGTGGTCCATGAAATTTGCTCTTTAAGCATTTGTTGTTGTTGTTGTTTGC